>NC_143579.1:26316451-26633373 GCF_048544385.1 Mastigoproctus giganteus
AGACAAGTTGGTAACAAATACAAAATTAATTGAAATATAAAGTAATCAGCACGAAGCAGTTAGTAAGAGTCTCCATCCCTACCACGAGAAGTACACCTCCACTATCTATCAAGCCCTCTAATCTGCTTTTCACACTTTTTCCACATATTTTGAGAAAGTCTTAGAACAGATCTAATTTGTAAACAAACAAGCAATCTGTTAGTTAAGAGAAGGAGAGGAATCACCCGAGTGATGTCTTGTGCAACGCTTCAGCGCCCATACTCTCCGTTGTTGAATTAACTATGCAAATAATTTACACGAATTCCTCGCACTCGGACAGAATCAAGGATCCAATGCACCACAGGATCGGAGGCCCGCGAACAATCTTTGAGTGAGGAAGACAACAAGTCCGTACTTTAAAAACAATTTAAATGCTTTGAAACCAATTTAAACAATGAGTCCATTCTTTAAACCTGAATGAAAACATAAAATAAAAATATTAAGAATCCTCTGTTAAGAAATTAAAAGAATTTTGTTACTTTAATTTCTTAATGTTTCAGAGGATCCTTAATGGGTTTTTTTTTGTTTTCATTTGTTTTTAAAGTGTTCAAAGCATGGACTTATTGTTTTCTCTCACTCAAAAATTTCGGTTGGTGGTTTGATGTAATTTGGGATCGGGTTTGGGGTCTGCAGTGCATTAGATCATTGATTTTGTCTACGAGTGTGAGGAATTCCGCTAGGGGGATGATTGTGTCCGGCTGTCTGTATGATATGCTCCGTAAACTTTTCTTGTTTTGTGTGTTTTTTATTTAAAGTATTAAGTTCCTATTAGTGCCACCACATAAGGATAGGCCCTTGGACTGCCAGGTGCAAGTACTGTATTATTTGAACGGACAACAGATAAGTATTAAATGAATTTCTGCATGTTCATTCCGCTACTCCATACAAGCGCTTTCAGCCATTATCTTGTAGTTCAACTTATACATGTGTCCAACAGACACTTGACCTTGACCAGGCATTAGAGTTTTGCCTAGCCGCTCTGTTCTTCCCTCCCTACTTAGTCCCCTGCTCCCTGTGGATTTCACTGCAGGGCAACTAAGGCGACTGGTCACAGTGCCTATTGCTTGCTAAACCACAACTGTGGTGATATTAAATTATCTAGTAAAACTACAGTAACTGAATTCAATATGACAAATACTACCTCCTGTCAAAATTCTAACGTCTGCACCATCTGTGGGACCAGCTCTGACCCCATTGTCCAATGTATTGAGTGCAAACAATTAATATGCAATGACTGTACACATTCTGACCTGAAAAAATTAAATAAAAGTCGGCGGAAATCATTCTGTTGTGATAGATGTCGACTCAGAAATTCTCAGAAAAGCCCTATAACTGTTGCAACACCAAACAGCACGGAACCTGAGTCACTTTCCTCCTCTTCGGCTAACAAAGTTGAAATGCCGTACTCTAGTACATTTGAGACAAATATCATGCCAATAACTAGAAATACCGACTCTGAATCGTACATGGATGAAGCCTCTAATCCTTCATTGTTGTCGCATCAAATCTCAGATGCATCAACTCAAACATCTGTGCTGTCAGAAGATCTCAGCGCTAACTCCTTCCCTACGGAAACTCTGAATCCAACCTTTGGTATTCTGCAATCAACTGAATTCCAGGAACTACTCTTTAACACTATGCAGAAAATCCTCATTCAAACTCATCTAATCAGTGCACCTCATACTGCAAACTCTGAAATTCTCCTGGATTCTAATACACTCAATGAAGGAAACAGCGAGCTATACACGGAGATTTGTGGTATAAAAACAATATTAGCTAATCAACAGGCTGAAATTTCTGACATTAACGCCCAAATTAAAAATCTCACATCAGTTATGTCTTGCCACTTAAGGGAAGCTAGGAAGAATTCTGAACCTACTCTCGACACCAATGGGCTCAAAGTGAATACGAATTCTTCATTAACTGACGATGCCCTCAGTACTGAGACCAGATCTTCACCTTCCACCGGCCTCAATAGTTCTACTGCTGCAAATATTAACTTGCCCAAGCCTGCTAACATTCATGATTCAAGTCATTCAACTGAGCAATTTATTGCCAAACAGACTCTGTTAGATGATTCTTCTGATGTAAATAGAACCACTCCTCCCACCTACTCTCCTCTGCGGAACAGTTCTGTCTGTACTTCTATTTCACAAGCTCAGAGTCACCAAGCGGAATCCTCTTCAACATCAGTTAAGGCAACATATGCAAAAATAACTGCTGCCACATCTAATGAGGTCTGCAAACCTGTCTGTAGATCTGCCGCCACAGTGAGTAAACCTGTTTCTAATTGCCAGTCTCAAATATCGCACCAAAGATCAAAACAGAACAAACCGTCAGAAAATATTAAAGCATCTATATCTCAAGGTACTTTCTCCAAGCTTCCAGCCATAACTCATCAAACACAGAATGTAACTACTGCAGAAAAATCTCAGTTACTCAAACACAAGTATAATATCACAATTATTCCCACAAAAGACCGAATTTTTCTTTCTAGACTTGGACCCTCCACTAAATCTGAAGATCTTATCAACCTAATTAAAGAAGAATATGGTTTCGGAGTAGATGTCCGTTCTCTGAAGACACGATGTCCCGCCTACTCATCTTTTATAATAACATGCCTTCCATCACAAACAGAAAAAGTGTTGAATCTAAGATCCCTTTTATCAGGGGCTCTAGTAAAACGCTTCACGGACAGACCATCAAGGGAGTCCAAAATCTCCTCTCCACCGGCATAGCAATCAGATACCCTGCTATCTACACATACTACGTTCTCCTCTCGTCATAGAATCCCCAGATCCCAACTGTTCAGTGTTTACCTTCAGAATTGCAGGAGTATAATTAGCAACCTAAACCACTTCAGAGCAATCCAAGGCTCACATATTTACGACATTTACCTGCTCACTGAAACCTGGCTCTCCATAAATATTGATGATCAGGAGATTATAGATGGACAATATACAATCCATAGAAAGGACAGAGGATCTCGTGGAGGCGGAGTAGCTATTATACATTCTAACCATATACTCTGTGAAACTGCATCAAATTTCACAAATATTGAATCAGTATACTGCCTTCTTCATCTTGGCAAGTTAAAGGTTTTAATAGTATTGCTATATTTTCCACCTCCCTTAACTAATATAGACCTCCAGTACTTAGAAAGCTCGCTGGAATCAATCTTCCCACTAATTCAATCTGCCGACATAGCAATGGTTTTGGGTGACTTTAACTGTCAAATGGCCAATTTAGAATCTTCTTCTCCATCACTGCAGACTAGGGCTCTCTTTAATATGCTTCACAGCTATGGTCTGGAACAAATTTGCAACTTTCCAACCAGAGAAAATGCCTACCTCGACCTAATATTTTCCTCTACTCATATAGATGTTCACACCGACAACCCCATATTTCACTCGGATCATTCACCAATTACTTTTGACATCACAGTGACTTCTCATAACTTCAAATGCAGCTCCCGTACTCCTCGATTCAATTTCAGAAAGGCTGACTGGCCTCTGCTCAACCTAGCTCTAAGAAACGTAGACAAGCAGCTCGCTGACGCTATGGATGACATCGATGTGCTCACCAACAACCTGATTAACTGTGTCCATTCAGTTATATCTGACATTGTTCCTCAATCCCATCTTACCGCACGCTCTACCTACCCGCACTGGTATAATAGTGAACTAATACGTAAAATTAAATCCAAAGAATTCTACAGAAACAAATATAAGCAAACAGGTGACAGTCAATACTATGAAATATTCAGCCAACTCCGCAAAGAAGTGAAAACTCTCATATTAAACTCCTACAACATGTATACAGAGTCAGTTCAGGATAGTCTGCTTACTCACAGAGATATCAAACCATTCTGGAATTTCATGAAGCATAAGAACATAACCAGTAGAAAGTTACAACTCCGAAACGCAGATGGAATTCTCTTATCTGACGAATTCAGTATTGCTCAAGAGTTTGCCAAACACTTTTCTAGAATTCAAACAAATGATACATTGAGACCTGGCTCATTTCCTGACTTCACACCTGTTAAAGATGATATCCTCATTAATCTCTTTATCACTGATGAAGATTTAAACTCGGCATTAAAAAGCATGAAAAATGACTATACTAGAGGCCCAGATGACATTCCAGGCCTATTTTGGAAAAGGACTGTCACTACATTGAAACCCCTCATACTGCGGATCTTCAACCTGTCTCTCAGGCTGGGGAAGTATCCTAATCACTTTAAGCAGGTCAATATAGTTCCTATTTTCAAAAAAGGTGATAAAAATGACGTATGCGATTACAGACCCATAACCTTGCAAAACAGCCTGGCTAAACTCTTCGACACAGCAGTGCACAAACATCTCTTCGAATTCTTCAAGCCTTTTATCGATCAGAATCAACATGGTTTCTGCAGTGGCAAGTCAGTAGTCACAAATTTACTTCCTTTCTGGCAATACACCTCTGAAGCTCTTGATAACCACCTACAAGTTGATGCAGTCTACACAGACATATCTAAGGCATTTGATAAAGTCCCGCACGAACAACTTCTGGAAAAACTTAAGCTGTATGGCATCCGTGACCCTTTGCTCTCATGGCTACGCAGCTATATTACGCATCGTTCCTTGAGCGTTATCATCGATCAAGTGAACTCAGACTGTTTTATACCACTAAGCGGAGTACCACAAGGCTCTCCCTTAGGTCCTCTTCTCTTCATTGTTTTCGTAAATGATCTTCCTTCTTTCATCTACACCTCCAATGTTCAAGTTGCTCTCTATGCAGATGATCTTAAGATCTACTCAGCAGTGAAGGAGACTACCGATTCTCAACAACTTCAATGTGCTCTCAATAAATTCTCTCTGTGGCTATCTCTGAATGGCTTGTCTGCTAACCCCTCGAAGTGCAAAGTTATCTCTTTCTCATCTTGCAGATCTCCACAACTAATGAATACGGAGTATAGTATTAACTCTGTGATCATCGAAAGGTGTGACCAAGTTAACGACTTAGGGATTCTCTTTTCCAGCAGTGCTAAATTCGATGCCCATGTCCTTAAAATCACCAGCAAAGCATTCAAAACACTGGGATTCATCAAACGGAACACATACAAGTTCAAAAACTACAGATATGCGGTTATCCTTTATAAAACTATTGTTCTGCCAATCCTTGAATTCAGTTCACCCATCTGGAATCCTCACACAAAGACTTTAACTAACAAAATTGAAGCAGTCCAAAAAAACTTTATCCGTTACCTTACGTACCGCAATCCTCTATTCTATCACTCAGTGTATTATGAATCGCTGTGTGATTACTTTCATCTAAGGCCTCTGTGCACTAGAAGAGTTACTGCTGACATCGCCCTCCTAGCCAAAGTAATCACTGGAATTTATGAAGCATCTGATATCCTGAGTAAAATAAACTTCAATGCTCCCTGTAGACAAGTCAGGAACCTTACACCGTTTCGCCTTGACTCTGCCAACACGGACTTAATGAAGTTCAGTCCACTGAACAGAATCAGCAAATCAGCAAATGACTCTCGCATTGACTTCTTTGACAACTCCCAATCACTGATGAACTCCATCCACAAGTTTGCCTCTTCACTTAAACTGCAAAGTGACTAGCTCACATCTAATTATTGTAGCTTATTATTTGTTATATTATTTTTCTATTCTCTAACGGATTAATTATTACTTGTTTTACCGGTAACTTAACTTAATACAATCCTCTTTTGTACATATGCTTTTATTGTTTGAATCTATATCAATGTTTATCGTCCTGTTGGATTTCATATTATTGTTATTATGTTTATTGATCTGATCTCAGATACACTGTTAATGGTTACCTGTTGTGTATCTTTTTATTAATAAAATAAAATAAAATAAAATAAAAATAAAATACAGTCGATGAACGGCGGATGTTACACGAAGCTAAATGGCGTCCAGCAGTAGTCGGGGTGATTAGTGGCTTGTGAGCGGCTGCCACAACCCACTAATCATCCTGACGTGGTACTACATATCAGGAAGCTTCCTGCGCACAGTACTGGTACTGACATGTTTCCAAATTATCTCGCTGAGGGCCTGTGTGTGTGCTGCGACAACGGAGACCCACGTTCTGGGCGAGCGGGTCTTTTCACAGCTCTCCTGTCACGTTCCGTCAGCTTCGGAGGTTTTCGGGATCGTTTCATGACTGCTTAAGCACCAGTCCGCTTCCGTTTGCCGATCACATCACAAACCATCGAACTTTGGGACAGTCCTCGTGGGTAGCACGGTTGGTAGGGTCGCCGTCCTCCCTAAACCTGGTGTAAAAGACCCGAGTTTGAATCCTGTCGATGGTGTGGTGTCACAGTGTGGCTGAGTTAGTCGGTATCAGTCAAGGGTAGCATGGTTTTTTCTCCCGGAAACTCGGGTGCTTCGTCCAGAACACGCGCAATTTACAGTTAATATATACGGAGCAACATGGCCTTAGTCGCCGATGCTCTTGAAGCAACAGCACCGAATATTAGGGATATTCGGTGCCTAATATCCGAATATTAGGGATATTCGATTGTTTTTGTGGCATCCTGTTATCTTCTAGCGCTGGAAGTCGGTTAACTCTGTCAATCGCGGCATCTTACTTTCAAAATCGCAATATTGTCTTCTCGAAGGCCTATGTGCATATTCATACTTGTATCTGACAGTTGGTGCTTGGGTGGGATGTGGACAATTATCAACGGAGTGTTTGGCTATTAATGATACAGAAGTGTACATGTATATACGAATACCTCTATGGTTCTTCATATCAATTGACCAACCATAAATATGTCTGGTTGGCCAATTGGAGTCAAGAACTCAAACCTCCCTCTCTGGTTGGAGATTGATGTTCTCGCAAAGCCGTTCACATGAGAATCATCGTAAACCTACTGGTTGGAGGATCGTTCGGATCCTGTCGGATATGTGGACATGTTGTCTTACGCAAGGCGGCCTCTAAGTGTTAGTTCATCTCCGCCATGGTTCTCTGTGATGATATACAAGACTCTGTACAATGGCCAGAAATGAGTGTAGTATTATGTTTGCGTAGTGTGTGTTGTTTCTGACCGCTTTGCTACTAGAAAGCAGCGATCACCAGGAAGGCTGCTTCCCAGTACCTGTCCACGCCACGAGGAGGCGGGCCCAACTATACACGTACTAAACTAAATGTAATATTTCCAGCACCCATAAGAATAAGCGCAAGTTCTATGGGTGCAGCAACCTCCTATAATTACGTACTGTGGCGAATACCACAAAGAATCCCGCATCCACTGGAGAAAGTGTAATAGCAATGAATGCCAGCAGTTCCCGTAATCAGGAAGCCCAAATATGGGTACAAGCAGTTTAAAATCCCAAGGGACTAGCATAATTAACAATTTTAGGAGAAAAAAAAAGAATGGACAAAATATTACGTTTCAAAATAAAGATAAAATAATATATAAAAATAAATAAATAATAATAAATTAATTAGATACAATGTTAAAATATAATAATTATTATTAAATTGGAAAAAAGTAGCTTTGTTGAGTATAGAAGTCAGCTCAGTAATCCGCGTCGTCTGTTGAAAACCTGTGTGGCAAATTCCTGTAGAGATGAGAAGGCATTTTGACTTGCAATAAGATATTTCATTTCCGGGAGAGAAATTATGCACTATACTAGATAATGTTCGTCTTAAATCTTGTTAAACTGGGCAGAAGAATAAGACGTGACTCTAGTCTTTGGAGGCGCTGCTGAAACAGGTATCCGACGTTGCTAGATTGAATTGATTGAAGCGTTCAAAGAACCATGGCCAGTTAGAATGTATGATGTAAGAAGGCTTGGGTAGAAGCAAAACTTATTACTTTTTTAGGTAGTGAATTTATTATCACTACGTCTGGTCACTGCTCCTTTGGTCGAGGAATTCCATCTTACTTGCCACCTTTTATGAAACTCAGTCCAACATTTCGCCTTTTCATCCTTTGGATCGACAGTGGGATCATAGGTCAACTTGTAAAAAGTTAAGAGGATATCCTTTACGAATATAGTAAACAAAACCTTTGTACGTAAGATACAGATCCAGAGGTAATAAGCCTGCGATGGCTTTCAAAGATGAGGTTTAAACTGTTCTACAAGTTCTCAGGAGAGTTAGCAAAAAGGTCCGTTGGACACTGTCTGGTTTGGTTTGAACTGTAATAAGTTTGAGTCTGTGAAACCATATACTGGCTGCATATGTAGCGATTGGAATAAACATTGTGTAGTATAGAATTCTGAGGGTTCCCTTTTTTAAACCCTAGTCCTGCCGAGAGATTTTTAATAACATGGCTGTAAAAGTTTTCACTTTTTTGGAAAGATTCTGGATGTGTGGTAAGAATGACAGTTTTTCATCAAAAATAATACCAAGATGCTTATGAGTGGTAACAAGTGGCAGAGATACTCAATTAAATTTGACAACCAGAGGTCTTTTATTGTCTAGTTTTCCGTGATAATATTATCATCTTGGTTTTAGATGGTGACACTCTTAATATATTTTTCAGAGTCCAATCCAGCAAGTTATCGAGTACAGAGTTAGTCCATTGTTCCAATTGGGATCTGGAGTTACCATGTACTAAGATGGAGAGATCGTCGGCAAAGACAATCATTTGTACATCGGCCGTGTTGGAGGGAGAAGACAGCCAATCATCAAGGATGAGGTTCCACACAAGGGGGCCAAGAATGGAACTCTGGGGACACCCTCGAGAAGCAGCTTTAGATACCGACTGATGTTTGGTTTGGATGTTTGGTTTGGATGTTTGGTTTGCAGTACGTTCAGCAAAGTATCTTTTGAACAAAAGGAAGAGATGTCTAGAACAACGAGCAATTCTAAGGCGCCGTAAGACACTCTTCCACCAAACATTGTCGAAGGCGCCTTCAAAATAAATAAAAACTGCCCGTGTATATTTGTAAGCAGAGCTATCAATTAACTTTTTCAATTCAAAACGCGCATTTTCACAACTACAACCAAGCCTAAAACCATACTGAAGAGATGAAGATAGATTGCTTTCCAAAAGAAGTTATGCCGTGGATTAATAATATTGATCAATGAAATAAGATGCCCAGAATCCCGATATTGGAAACCTAACTCGTATACGCAACATTTGAAATGTTAAAATATATGTAGTAAAACAACATTAAAATTGAATGAAGTCTGTGCAAACCAGGAACTGCTGGTTGGGCGAAAGATCTGGAGAGGGTTGACTGATCGCTCTCTCTCTTGAACTTCATTACTTTTGCATGGAATAAATTAAGGTTGGCTCTGTCAAAGGGTTGCACCCATTTTTATAACGGTGGAACTAAATCACTGTATAAAACTGCTTTGAACGTTTTGCGGAATCCGTTAGAAAGTTATATAGGGTTTTAGGAGCATCAGCAACTAAGGCCATATTGCCCCGTATATACTGTCTGTAAACTGCGTGTAGTCTGTGTTCGATTTTTTTGCTGCACGAAAAACCCGGGAGAAAAAACCATGCTACCCTTGCCTGAGACCAATAACTCAGCCACTGCGTGGAAAAGGCCCATAAAAATTCCTCACGTCGTGGACGGGACTCGAACTCGTCTTTCCACCCGGTGTGGGGAGGACGGTGACGAAGGGCCGTTAGAAAGAATTTCGATATTGAAATCCCATCACTCTTTACAATCCCAGTCAGTATATAATGATTCTCTGTTGATTCATTTGCAATATTTGCTTTAACTGCTGTATAGCACTTGGCTATGCCCCTCTTTTTTTTTTTTTTTTTTTTTTTTTTTTTTTTTTTAATTTAATTTCGCTTTGGCTTCTTCATTTCCCTTTGGCTCCTGGTGATCTTTTTTTTCTTTCATTTGTTTGATCTTCTCACTTTTCTCCTCGCAGTTTTCGTTACGCTGAGTCAGCATTAAGTAGATACATCCTCTTAAAAACATGCCCACACCTAAATACATAAAACGTGCTTAGTATCTGGATCTTATCTACGTTCTCTTACGAAGTGGTTCTGCTCAACCCCTAGAGATTTTTACCTTCATCAGACCTACTTAAGTGGTCTGAAGAAGTACGATGCATAATCATCCGTAACCAAAACAGTTTTAGTGCAGCTATTTGCATTTGACTTGCAATGTAAGTCACCCCATTTCTTGTCTTCTTAGATGCGTCCAGAACCAATTAAGGATTAATGTCTTGCTGCTACACCATATTTCTTAAAGAAACAAGACGCAATAGGATTTTATAAATCTAGTTAAAGCCGACAATCGATCTGTAGTTCCATTTTCTTTTCATTTTCAATAAATAGAATTTTTTTATTGAAAATTTCAACAGCGTTCAAAGTTCCTACCACTGATTTATCTTATATCGTAGCCGAATCACATTTCTTATTTTCCTTCTTGGAAACAAACTTTAGAATTGCTTTCCTTATTGGTACTCTCGAAATGCTCTGTATTTCTGCCAAAGGTGGTCCCAAGTTGGCGTGGAATAGCGGGCCTCAGATGGTATCCATATTTCGATTGATATCCCTTTACGAACTGTGTGGCTGTTAGACTATCTCCTTATTTTGAAGGCTAACATTAATTTTGCATTTTTTTATTCCCTAACAGAGATGCAAAGGTTCAATTTTAATACTCCTATGAAGACAAACAGCAATAAAACAAACCACCATACAATATCCCTCTTCCCCTAATACAGTAAGACCGTTATTTTTAGAGAAACAAGGCTAAGTTAGCTAGTCTCAGGTGGTAGGGATTCCTGTTTTTTATTTCTTGCAAATACCAACCGTAGAATATACTCAATTTCTAGACACTATCCTCTAAAAATATAGATTCGAGCATAGCATTCCCGTATGCTGATCTCCTCTTGGATCTATTTGAAGTACACTGGACCACTGATTATCGGGGGTGTTGAGAGAAAAATCTTTTTTTTCTATTTACATGCTGTAATATAATATATTACACCGTGGAAAGATTTTATATGAAATTTAATGCGAACATATACACTGAGTGGACAGAATTTATGGGATACCTACCTAGTAACGGGTAGGTCCACCTTTCACCCGGATAAGGGCAGTCACAGGGCGGTGCATTGAATCCACCAGTTCACGAAAGCGATCCACAAGTATTTAAATAAATAAATCTTTATTTGTCCTACCAAATTTAAAATATAGGTGTACATTGGTAAGTGGTAAGTATTTCCATCCATACTTGCTGCACCGCTGCCAATAATTCTGTCGCATTCCTGGGTGGAGGATCCGAAGTTCGAACGGACCTTTCCACAGCATCCCAAATATACTCCACAGGTTTAATGTCCGGTGAACGGGAAGGCATGAATGCTCTTGGAACCATGTCCTAGACACCACCGCTTTGTGGGGAGGTGTATTGTCCTGCTGCTTCATCCAAGTTGACCATGAAGGGATGGAGATGGTCTGCAAAGATAGGCAGTAACCTGGACCGTTCAGAGAAACGTCTAGACGTATCATAGGTCCCAACGTGTACCAGTTGAACACTCCCTACACTATTACCGACTGTCCACCTGCCTGAACAGTTCCTTGTTGACATGACGAGTGCATAGCTTCTTGCAGTTTCCGACAGATACACACTCTCCCGTTCGCTCGAAATAACTGAAAACGGGACTCGTCGGACAAGGAGACCCTTCTCCAATCATCCAAGGTCCAGTGCAGGTGTTCTTTCGCCCTCTTCAGGCGTAGTGTCCTGTGTCGTGGTGTTAGCAATGAGGATCTGGAGGGTCGGCAGCTCCCATAACCTATTGCAGCTAATGATCGCCTGATAATCTTGGTGGGGAGGTGAAGTCGGCGGTGATTTGTGCCACTGTCGCTCTTCTGTTGGCTGAAACAATGCGAGACAGACGTCGACGGCCACGTTCATCCGCCACATTTCTCCTCTGACAGCGCTGTCCATAATGAGATGTTATTCTGGAAACGGTGTATTCCCGATACACTCTTGATACTGTCGAACGGGGATAGTGCAATTTCTATACCACTCCGCGATAGTGACCTATGCGTCGGTCACCCACTATCATCCCTCTTTCAAAGTCGATTAACTCACGACGTTTATCCATACTGGCATCGATTTACCGTCTACGTGAATGCAGTGTACCTAGCGAGAGGGGTGACAACGTCGCGTTGCTCAGGAACCCATGAATTCTCTCCTTTCAGTATATATGTAAGACTATTCGGAATACTCTGTTTAGCTAAAGAGGCTATACCTATGAACATCGATTTATTGAAAAGGGCCAAAGAGGCGCATGGTGAAGTTGTCTAAATAATGTCCATATGAACAGGACTTTGTCGTGATACCCATAAAAGATATCTTTCATCAGTAGCAACAGATTTCTTGTTTACAACCTATTTTTAATGTATGATTATGCTTTGCTTATGGTCAGATTTGACGAGCTTGATTAAAATATAAAAGCCTTTGATGACATTCAAAATCTTTCGTTGTACCCCCAATTCCATTCGTTATCTTTGTATTCAGCTGTATTCATTGCAGGAACATCATAGAAAAAAGTCTGAGCTCGCTGCACTCTGAAAATCATTAACTACGGCAGGAGGTTGTTGACAAGACATAATTGTGAATGTTGGATCTCCGTTATTAAGTCGAGCGACTCATTATTTCATGCGAATATTTTTCCTGAAAACTCATCAGCGAATGGAAAGTCTAATTATGGACTCAAAGTTTTAAAGTAATTCAAATAAACTCAAAAAATATCAAAAAAACTGTTTATGTGAGTTCCATTGTTGTCTGAAGTGTGGGAACAGGTACATCCTTTATTTTCCTTGGCATAGTAGTATATAGTTGTAGTTATTAGTTTTTAGGCGCTGTTATTGTAGTAGGGTTTTAGGAGCATCAGCGACCAAGGCACATATTGTGCTGTGTATACTGTCTGTAAATTTCGTGTTGTCTATGGGCGATTTTCTGTCTGCTGGATGAAAAACCCGAGTTTCCGGGAGAAAAAACTCGGAGAAAAGATCTGAGTTCTCGACGGGACAAGAACTCAGATCTATTCCACGAGGGCATTTTAGACGCTCTAGCGACTTAGACCATATTGCGTCAAACATATATACAGGGTGATTCGCTACCAGTGCGACAAACTTGCAGGAGGTGTAGGGGGCACAAAGACGAATCGGAATCACATAGCATTGCAGGGTCCGAAATGCCTTCGTCATGCGGGAGGTCGCATGAACAAAGAAGCAAAGAAAAAGAACAGAAACAGCAACTCGTTAGTGTAACAGAAATCATTTTAATGACAAGTTTTACATAGGCAAAAAGCTATGCTACAGAAGGTGTTCGAAAGTTCGACCAGAAGTAATCACACAGGCTTCACAGCGCCGCCGCATGGAATCCCTAACGTTCTGGAAGATTCCTAGCGTGTCTCGAATCTCCCCGGCAGCTACAGAGATGCGAACGACGAGGTTATCAACGGTGGTCTCGTACACCAATGCCTTCATTTGACCCCAGCAGAAGTCCAGGCATGATAGGTCCGGGCGATCTAGCAGGCCAATGAACCGGACCACCACGACCTATCCAATGCTGTCCAAATGTAACGTTTAGGTGTTGGCGGACGTCATTGGTGTAATGTGGAGGAGCCCCCATCATGCTGGAACCACATTGAGCGGCGCAACTGAGGAACATGTGCTTCTTCAATAAGTTCGGGTAGGACTTGCTGTAGAAAGATCAACTATGCCCTACCGTCCAGACGAGGGGACAGAAGGTACGGTCCAATGAGGTGGTCTCCAACAATGCCGGCCCAAACATTGACAGAGAAACGGCGTTGAGTTGCACGTGTTCGCGTACCATGGGGGTGCTCCGAAGCCCACAAATGGGCGTTACGTTGATTGAAGGTTCCCTGTCTTGTGAAACTTGCCTCATCCGTGAACAATACGGACGCAGCAAATGCGCTGTCTGCCGCACTCTGTTGAAGAAACCAAGTAGCAAAAGTCCTCCGGAGTGGATAATCCGCAGGCTCCAATGATTGGACGCGTTGCAGATGGTATGAACTCATTTGGTTTGTTGACAGTATCCTCCATACAGTGGATTGGGAAATACCTAATCGTTGGCCTATCGCTCGAGTACTCGTACTCGGATTGCCTTCTGCAAGACGTAGGATATTGTCATTGTCTGGCGTCCTCGTCGTTCGCTCTCGATTCATGGTACCTCTCGTGAAATAACCAGTCTCACGTAACCTTCTGTGCACACGTGCGAAAATCATATGATGAGGAGCACGCCTGTGCGGGGAAACGTTCCTGGCATAAGCGCAGAGCGGCGCGCCCGATACAGTCCGCAGCTCCATACGCTAGGTGCATGTCGGCCAGTTCAACGTTTGAATATTCGTTCATCCTACTGCCTCGGGAACCGGTTCGCAAATGCTGACTTCCAGCGGGATCGTTGTTCACGTGATCTCCCGTTCAACGTCCTCTACCGCATGACGAAGGCATTTCGGCCCCTGCAATACTATGTGATTCCGATTCGTCTTTGTGCCCCCTACACCTCCTGCAAGTTTGTCGCACTGGTAGTGAATCACCATGTATATGTACTGTATTATATCTGTAAATTTGGAGCGGTGGATGGGTGCATTATTATCTTGAAAGTACTCATCATTAACTAATCTGTAATGATGTTCAGTATGCTTTGGAGTTCATAGTGCCTTCTTGTGGATTTAAAGGACCAAGGTATTAAATATTTCGTACCAGAGTTGCCCGAGAAGATAGACCTAATCATCCATGTTTATGTCCATAAATTGTGGATGTTCTTTTGCCTGTTTTTCTGGAGAAAAAAAAACTAAAAAACTTGCTTCCTTGCCTGAGGCCGACTAACTCAGTCACGGTGTGAAAAGACCCATAAAAGTTCCTCGCGGAATTGATGGTATTCGAATAGTTTTTATATGATGGTGATTATAATTACTGGCTACCGGAGAGTACAAGAAACCAGGATATGCCCGAAAACATGGCTTACTGTAAGATTGGCAAACCAATAGCACATGTCATGAAGGAACGCATCAGAAAATATATGGGTGCACCATCCATAACTTTACTACATATGCTAACCATAATAGCTCGGACACAGAATGGTTTTGTTAAGGGAAAGTCTTGCCTGACCAATTTGATTGGATACTATGATGTGGTCACAAAGGAACTGGATGCAGGGAATAACTTTGATATCATATATTTGGATCTTAGAAAGGCTTTTGAACATGGAAGACTGCTGAACAAATTGCAGCAGTGTGGCATTGGAGGCAAATTGCAGCTATGGATAAAGGGATGGTTGCGTGGGAGAAGACAGAGTGGTAATCAATGGACACTGCTCATCGTGGACTAATGTTATCAGCGGAGTCCTTCAGGGTTCAGTGCTGAGTTCATTGTTGTTTTCTTTATTTATAAATGATATTGATGATGGTATATCCAGCTTAATGTCCAAGTTTACAGACGATACGAAGGTTGGCAATATTGTTAAGGACACTAATGACAGTATGCTGCTGCAACAGGATCTAGAAAAGTTGAGCAGATGGGAAAGCTTTTGACACTGTTGCGCATGGAAGACTATTGTACAAATTGGAGCAGAATGGTATTAAGGGTAAGTTGCTACAATGGATAAAAGGATGGATAAGTGCGAGAAGACAGAGGGTGGTAATCAATGGGTGCTGCTCTTCTTCGACTAATATTTTTAGTGGAGTCCCACAGGGTTCGGTGTTAGGTCCACTGTTGTTTTGTATATTTATCAATGATATTGATGAATGTATATTAGGCTTAATGTCGAAGTTTGCAGATGATACAAAGGTTGGCAGGGTTGTTAATGGCAGTGTGCTACTGCAACAGGATCTAGATAATTTGGGCAGATGGGCTAAGCAGTGGCAACTGAAGTTTAACCTTGACAAATGCAAAGTACTGCATATGGGTAGAAGTAACCCCAGAGAAACGTACCAACTGTGTGGTACTACACTTAAGGTGGTAGAAAATGAAAAAGACCTGGGAGTAATTATGCAGGCAGATATGAAGTTTTCTGAGCAATGCAGACAAGCTGCCAGGGCAGGTCATGGGGTTTTGTCAATGATATATAGGAATTTTGCTAGCAGGGAAAAGGAGGTGATTATCCCTCTGTATAAGGCAATGGTCAGGCCACGCCTTGAGTACTGCGTACAGGTCTGGAGGCCTCATTTTAGGAAGGATGTAGATTTACTTGAGCGTGTACAGAGAAGGGCAACAAGATTGGTGAATGGTACAAAGGGTTGCTCTTATGAAGAAAGGCTTAAGTTTTGCAAATTGCAGTGGCTGGAGACTAGGGACCTGCGCGGTGATCTGATTGAGGTGTATAAGGCCTTGAATGGGTTCAGCACGCTGAATTCTGAGGGATCCTTCCACTTGTTCAGATTACGAACCTAAGGGGGCATAGATTCAAATTACGAAAGGACAGATGTCGAATAGATGTGCGGAAATTTGTCTTTAGCCAGCGGGTGGTTAATTGCTGGAACAAACTTCCATCTGTCGTTGTGGAAGTTGATAGGTTGAATAAATTTAAGGAGGAACTGGACAGGCATTTGGAGGGAATGGTGTGATATTTTTTTTTTTTTTTTTTTTTTTTTTTTTGGCTGATGCTGCATAAACTCATACATTTGCTTTCTTGCATCACATGCCACTACTACTACTATTGACAAATGTGAAGTACTACATATGGGAAGCATTAACCTCAGAGCAACGTATCAACTCTGGTACTACACTGACAGTGGTAGAGAACGAAAAGGACCTGGGAAGAATTGTGCAGGCATACATGAAGTTTTCTGAGCAGTGCAGACGGTCTGCAAGAGTAGATAAGGAGGTAATTATCCCCTTGTATAAGGCAGTGACTCCAGACCTGTATACAGTACCTTGAGTACTGTATACAGGTCTGGAGGCCTCATTTTAAGAAGGATGTAGAACTGTTGGAACGAGTACAGAGAAGAGCAACAAGATTAGTGAATGGTACAAAGGGTTGCTCTTATGAAGAAAGGCTTAAGTTTTGCAAATTATAGTGTCTGGAGACTAGGCACCTGCGAGGTGATCTAATTGAGGTGTATAAAGCCTTGAATGGTTTGATCATGCTCAATCTGATGGAATTCTTCCTTTTGCTCAGAATAATCACTTGCGAGGGCATAAATTCAAATTGAGGAAAGACAGATGTAGAATAGCTGTGCGGAAGTTTGCCTTTAGCTGGCGGGTAGTTGGTTGGTGGAACAGACTTCCATCCCTTGTTGTGGATGGAAGTCCCTTCCATCCCTTGCCTAAATAAATTAAAGCTGAGCTGGACAGGTAATTGGAACGAACGGAGGGGTGAAATGGGAGCGTTTTTTTTTTTTTTTTTTTTGGCTGATGCTGCATAAGCTTGCTTTCTTGCATCATTTGCCTCTGCTAATGCTAATAATGCCATAACCTGTTATCTTTACCATTTCTGTCCGTCCGTTGGTCCGCGGTGTAACAACATGACTCCTAGTAGATGGATTTTCATGAAATTTTTATATTTGTGCCTTTTTAAAAAGATTTGTCGAGCCATTCCAAATTTCATTAAAATTGGACCAATGGTAATGCAGAAATTATTTCATTTTTTCATTCTCATGTAATTCCTAGTGGTTGGATTTTCATGAAATTGTATATTCTTGCCTTTTGGAAAGATTTGTCGAACCAAACCAAATTTCATTAAAATTGGAGCGGTAAAAATCCGACAGTTAATCTTTGTCCGTCCGCGTGTAATATATAGATTTTCATGGAAGTTTATATTTCAAGAATTATTTGTTGACATTTCCCAAATTTCAGTAAAATCGAACCAATTGAAATCCAGCAATTATTATTTTATTTATTATTATTTTTTATACGATAACAAATGCTATCCATTTATCTTATATTGTAGCTGAAGCGCTTAATATTGTTGCCATGCGCTGGTTGGAATGAATGCGCAGTATGGCGGATGCGCAGAAACGAAATTTTCTCCGTTAGCACATGAAATTGTTATTTTGATAACTTCTTGTCATAAATATGAATTATTACTATTTGTAACTCACTGGGTATATTAATGGCCAGCGAAAAGTTTTTTATATTTTTGTTTTAGATTATTTTTGGCACGGAGTCCTTCAGATCTTTTGTCCATCGAAACTTCATGCTGGAAAATTTTGGATCTTGAAATATGGCTCCACCATAATTAATAATAAATAATAAAAGCTAATATCCATCCCTTTATTTGAACATTTAAAAACTGTGCGCGCTACTATCACCTATTACTTGAATAATAACTCAAAAGTTCCCTTTCTGTTAACAGCTGGGAGGGACTACATGCAAAATCAAAAAAGGGAAAAACGTTGCGATTCTTTAAATAGCAAACATTAAACAAATGAAAACAAAGTACTGGCAAAATGGTGTCAAGAGCAAAGCTACTGGGCATACGTTTCATAAATTATTTACAGGCTGTTTAATATTTATAACCTATCACAAGAATTAGCTTGGGAAATACAGGAGTTATGTATGTACAAGGGACATGCGATTTTTTGTCCATTTGGACTTGCTGTTACAGCATGACGTTGTAATAACAACACGTCAGTGCAACTGATAATAAGCAACTCGGCCAGAGTGTTTATTCTTCTCGTGTTATGCACAATTTAAATGATTCCGCCCCTAATATATTTTTTTGCATATCAGAGTTCTTCCTGTTCGTTGTTGATTAAGATTTATGATATGAATTCCAGAAGAATTGAGATCATTTACTGAACTTTTTGGTCACATCCCAATTTTTACAACTACGAGTAGATTTATTGTATAAATACATTATTTGAGACTTTCTCCGTTGGAGAAACTCCAGGATACTGTAAACTGAGTTGACTCTACATTAGAATCGCCTGCCTCTTACCTAATAGCCGAGTGGTTATGCGAGAGGTGCATAAGTACACCTGCCCTGAGTGACTTCAAGCCCGTGACTATTAAATACGGTGTTGTTTCTTGTGTTCTCTGTATCATGTCAACTCCTCTGACCGAGTGGTCGTCCCGGAGTATAAACAAAAAATTTTATTTTTTTTAATACATCATAGGGTCACCCGTAATATAGCTCCTACGAACCATGGCACGGGCTTCATAAGGTGTTGTATCAACCTCCATAGTTCCCCCATATTGTCAGGTGAATGGTCATAACATCGAATTATTTTTCCAGTTTGTTCCAAATGCTCTGTTGAGTTGATGGGATGAGTTGGGTGGACATAGGGGGGATGGAAAATTTATTTTCATGTTCCTGAAACCAGTTAGCAAATTGTTGGGCGTTGTGGCATGGCGATTGTTTTGTTAATATATGCCGGAATTGTCTGGATACGCTATCATCATAAAGGGGTGCACCTGGTTAGCGACGATAGAAAGGTAGGTATTGCCATCAAGCCGTTTATTAACGGTGTAAGAAAACCCAGAGCATGCCCCGAAATCAGTCCTCAAACCATAACGCCACCGCTTCTAGCCCGACGAACGCTAACAGCATTCAGGTGCACGCTATGGATTCGTGTTGCTTTCTTCAATGCGGATATGCCCATCAGCATGATAAGTTGAAAACTGGATTCGTCAGACCAGGCGATAGATTTCCACGTTTAGGTTGTTTGTGTTGGCGTTTGATATGCGCAAGAAAAGGCGCAGTTTTTTGTTTCTAGCAATGAGCATGAGTATCCTTGACAGCCGTCGACTGCCATAGCCTATACGACCTAATTTCCGGCGCATAGTGACTACGAGTGTCCCACACTTAACTTTTGGCTGGTTGTTCGACCACTGTTGAGCGAGTCGCGGTGAATTCGTGACACCACAGAACGGGAGCACTTAACCATATTGGCTATTGTCGAAATATTGACTCTTGCTCGTGTTGCCCCCACAATCATTTCATGTCAGAAGTCGGAAAGATCTCGACGCCAACCCATTCTTCCTCGCAGACATTCAAAAACTGATTGCCACGTTTGCGAACTACAGTCTTATATCAGCCGTTCCCAACTTTGAGCTTTCACCGGGGGGGGGGGTTCCACAAAAAACTTATTGTATATACATTGTCTTTGAATGCTCATCATATATTCTCGTTAATCACAGGGTATGCTACTGCAACAAGACCTGGAGAAATTAGTTAGATCGGCTAAGAGGTAGCAGTTCAGTTGGTTTAACATTGATAAAAACAAGGTACTGAATATGTATAAGTATTTGCTAGTAATGCAAGGAAGTCGTAGGCTTCTAGTGCAACCCCCCCACCCAAAAAAGTAGACAAGAAAATACAAATCGTGTGCTCTCTTCCTCCTCACAACTATAATTTCCAATTGACCTTGGTATTTCTTCAAAATGCCAGTCTCGGCTACCAGTGGAGGCAGCTCGTTCCTGTAATCAACTTGTTGGCTAAAAGAAAACTTTCTATAATCTAGGCTAAACTTCTTCCCCTGTAATTTGAATATATTTCTGGAATAGTTCTGGAAGTTCCCCTAGTTCTGGAAGTCTTTATAACAGTTAAAATTCCACCTTCATTTTACTAATCTTCTCAGTCTTATAACCTCAAACAGGTCTCTTCTAAGGTTTATGACAAGCTCCGGCGAGTTACGCGTGTTCATGGACTTTAGGGGGGCGTTTGATGCTCTGTGGTGGGGCAGTGTCCTGCGCAGGGCTAGGGCGTCCCTCTGTCCAGGAAATTTATACCGTCTTCTTGAGGACTATCTCCGAGAGAGATATGTGCTCATTTGTACTCCTTTCATGAAGTGTGAGAGAAGAGTTTATCGAGGATGCCCACAGGGTTCAGTTCTGGGGCCGACTCTCTGGAATTGGGTCTTAGATGAGTACCTCCAGATGCAAGGTGTGGACGGCACGACCAGTATAGCTTATGCTGATGACTTAGTTATCCTGGTGTGTGGTGAATCCCGCCGGATGCTTGAAGATCGTACAGCTGCTGTTTTAGGTCAGTTGTTGAATTGGTCTTTTCAGCATAAGCTTGAGGTCTCAGCTGAAAAATCTGTGGCAGTTCTCCTGAGGGGACGCATCAGCGGGACTCGCCCTCCTTTATGTCGTTCTGGTGACTTCTCGCTTAGAGTGGTTAAGAATACTAGATATCTGGGTGTTGTCCTTGGTGAGCGGCTTTCTATGGTAGCACATGCTGCCTATGTCAGAGACAAGGTGAAGCGGTTATATGCCAAGCTCCGGCGAGTTACGCGTGTTGAATGGGGTATAAAGGGGTGTGCCCTCCACACCCCTTTATGATAACATCTTTACCCCGATTTTGACTTACGCTGCTGGGGCTTGGGGAGGGTGTATTGAACATTCTCATGTACGTAGAATCTTGTCTTCGGCACAGGTTTGCTCTTTTGGGCATAACCCGGGCGTGTAGAACTGTGTCCACGGATGCTTTGTGCGTCCTTGCAGGGAAAATGCCTGCAGAGTTAGTAGTGGCGCAGTTTGCGTTGCGATATGCTCTTAAGCGGGGAATTACCAGAGTGATTTTTGGCGTCCGGTCATGCCCGGTGGGGCAGCTGGTTGTTTTCCCTGGTATAACAGCAGAACGGGGGAGAATCAATGATGAGTTGAGTGCTATATGGCAGTGCCAATGGGACAAACTCTGAGAAAGGTCGACATTTGTATGCCTTTATGCCCTCGGTCCATATTGTGAGTAGGGAGCGATGATCCTGGCTCCGGTTTGGGTTTGCAGCTGCTGCTGTGCTTACGGGGCATGGCCTGAGGTCAAGGCTGTTTCGTTTGGGGTTGTCCCTTACGGAGTTCTGTGAGTGTGGAGAATCTGAGACTGGCCTTCACATCTTGCTGTACTGTCCTTTATATGAGGACTTGAGAGCGAGGTTGGACTTTGGGACGCTCGCTCTCATTGAAGGAAATTTAAGTTATATTTTTGTAAATAATGAATTTCTTTGTTCCTTCTTAAATTTTGCAAAATTGGCTTATAGTCGCTGCCGGGCGATGCCCGGGTGGTAGTAGTGACCTACCTCCTCGTGGTGGGGACGGCAACTTGTGGTGTGTGATGTGATTGCCCATCCCCACTGCAAGGCTAAATGGTCGAATAATAGTTTAATTTCGTTGATTTTGAGTTGACCATATTGGTCTTAATATATTGGTTTTTATTTTAAGTTAAGACTGATGTATTGAATGAGAATTGGTTGCATATGGATGAAAATCCGGGTGGCAACTGAGATGGAAGCTCACTCAAATGAAATGAAATGAGTTCTGGAAGTCTTTATAACAGTTAAAATTCCACCTTCATTTTACTAATCTTCTCAGTCTTATAACCTCAAACAGGTCTCTTCTAAGGTTTATGACAGCCAAGCTCTATAGCTCACATAATCGAAGTCGCCATTTGCTGATCTCAACATACAAGTTGTCTGTTTAGAGCCTTTCAAGAAACTCAATATCTTTTTTCAGATCAGAACAACCTCCATAATTCCCCCACATTGGACACAGTATTCCATTTGCGGTCTTACAATTGCCTTATACAATGGGATTATGATTTCTTTACCCCTACAGGATATTGTTCGATGAATCATCGATAGGAGACCATGAGATTTCCTGGCCGCCTTTTTACACATCTTTTATGAAAATCAGAAATGACAGTGGTCTGTGAAGGGGTGCACCTGGGTTGACCAGTTTCTGATGGCAGACCAATTTGAAGAATATACATTAATCATAACGCTCTGCCCCTGCAGCCACCCTTATACAGCAGACTAAATACACTTTTCAGGACTTATTAAAATCGCAGCTGTACCATGAATAGTTTATGATTTGTTATGATCTCAATTGGAAAATGTCACATTAAACAGAACGAAAAAGAGGAAAATTAATGTCTGAAAATGGCGTGTTGATAATGGCACCCGAAGGAAATCAACAAAATTAATAATTTAGTCCATAATCCTAGCAAACGAATTATTAGCCCCATGTGTAGCAATCTAAACACTCCACTGGAAAAACAAATGGATTTATTAGGTGCTTTGATCTGAATTATAGCATCCATTAAGTGGCTACACTTGTTAATTAGACACGTAATCCTACTCGTCACGGTGAATTATAATCAAAAGACATCAGGCGAAATTGTGTGTACTTTTTCGCTCATTTCATTTATTTTAAATGAAAATGTCGTTTGGCTAGAAGACAGTTCATTCAAAATGGCGCTGCTTTTTTAATATTATTAATGGCGGCTGCTGAACTACGTACGAAAGAAGAAACAGATTATCTTCCTTGTGTCATTTTCTGTTTTTTTATGCACAAAATTACATTTGTCCAGAAGAATTTAATCGCTATTTTTCTGGACAAATTCTGATTATCTAGAATGAAATATTTTTGTGCTTCATGGAATATTTAAGATTATATTTTATTATTATTTTTATTTATTTATTTTTGTTAGCTCGGCTTTCACTCGGTGGTCAAGCGCGTGCTGGCTGTTGTTTTCTCTGCATTTTCAAAAGCGACACCTGCAATTTTTGTTTTCATTTCGTCTGCTACTAACAATTTATGTTAGTCGCTGTGATAGATAGGCTTAATGTGAAAATTAAAATATAAATTGTGGACGAGAATATCTGAATTCTCTTAATTATTAGATCTATACAGAATAGTTTTGCACTTTAATTATCATTTAATAAAATGGAACATCATCATCAGCCATTTTAAATCCACTGCAGGATTCAAGGTCTCTCCAGTTACTTCTGTTTTGTGCAATGGCCATCCATTTACTACCCACGAACTTTTGAATTTCATCTATCCATCTCCGTTGTCTTCCAGGTTTTCTTTTAGCTCCTCTTGGGTACCATTCTGTTATTTTCTTGGTCCATCTGTCATCACGTCTTCGAGCTGTGTCCTGACCAAGTCCATATCAGTTTTTTAGTTTTGATAAGAATGTCTTTTACTTGTGTTTGCTGCCTATTCCACGCGTTTCTCTTATCCAACAGTCTGCTTCCTAATATAATTCATTCCATTCTTCGCTGTGTAGTTTTCAGCTTCTCCTCCATTCTTTTGGTGAGTGCCCAAGTTTCACTTTCATAAGTCATGGTGGGGAGTATACATTGGTTCATTATTTTACGTTTCAGACAAATTGGGATATTGCTCCTCAGTATGTGACTGTATTTCCTGAATGCTATCCATCTGAAATTTATTCTTCTCTTGACTTCCAGCCATTTATCATTGTTACAGCTAATGACTTGTCCAAGATAAGTATCTGACTCTACCTTTTCAATTTCTACTCCTTCAACCATTATATCACTTTCTGTGGCATAGTTGTTCATTATTACTTTTGTTTCAGCCATATTCATCTTTAGTCCGAAATCCTTACTAACTGTGCATAACTGATTAAAGTTTTACTCTAGTCCTCGTTATCGTGGCTTATGATCACAATATCATCTGCAAATCGTAAATGATTTAAGTATTCTCCATCCAGTTGACCAGTCTAATCTTCTGAAAGCTTCCTCCAGGGCAGCAGTAAACAGCTTCAGAGATTGTGTCTCCTTGTCGAACTCCTTTCTCGATTTTAAATTTCCTACTGTCTTTGTCTAGTCTAATAAAGGAGGTAGCACTCTCATATATTTTCTTCAAAATCATAATATATGGGGTATCAATGCCTTGTCTTTCCAGTGCCCGAAACATTGCCTTATGCTGTATGGAGTAAAATGCCTTTTCATAATCCACAAATGCTAGTCATAATGGTGTTGTACAGTGAAACTTCTCCTAACGGACTTCTCTCTACAACGGACATTTTCAAATTCCCCAACTCACCTCCATTGGTTTTAACGTGTTTGCAGCTTCTGTCTAGCGGACATTCTCTGTAACGGACGCAGACAGGCAATATGCACTGTTTCGTTAGGATTAGCACTTAATTTGATCTCCCCATAATGGACAACGGGGGAGCTCACGGCCCTTTTTCTAGGAACTTTTCTTCCACGTGTTGCCTCAATCGTGTGTTTATTTTCTATTTCCGATTCTCTGAATTTTATCAAGGTTTACGTCGCGGTTCTAAACCCTTTTTCAAGAATTTTAAGGCACGTGTAAAACTTCTGATGAATTCGGTGTGTGCGGGGGGGGGAGAATATGGTCGGCCTTTCGTGTTTTCAGTTTTGTTCAGTGTCGTGTGAAGTGCACAATGTCTTCTCGTAAACATTTAACTTTAAAAGATAAAGTCGAACTCATTAATGCATATGATCGGCAAAAAAAAAAAAAAAAAATAGTGTTCGCAATCTCGCTGCAAAATTCAAAATCGGGAAGACGCAGGTAAGCGACATCCTAAAGAAAAAAAATGAACTGCTCAAACAATTTTGGCAACACGGAAATGATCAGGTTCAAAAATCATTCCCGAAAACTGTTGGACTTCAAATTGACAATGTTACGTATGAGTGATTTTGTCGCGCACGTGCTAAAAAAATTCCCATTAATGGGCCTATTATTAGGGAAAAGGCTTTGGAGGTTGCGAAATCTATGGGAGTAAATGAGTTCAAAGCTTCTGCGGGATGGCTAGACAAGTTCAAAACTCGGCATAAAATTTCTTAGAAAACCGTAAGTGGTGAAGGTGGATCTGTTGATACTGGGGTTGTAACAGAGTGGACCGTCAAATTGGAAGATTTATGTCGTGATTTTGAAGCTAAGGATATTTACAACTGTGACGAAACAGGGTTGTTTTTTAAAGCTCTTCCTGAAAAAACAATGAGTCTAAAAAACGAAAAGTGCCAGGGCAGAAAAATTTCTAAGGAACGCTTGACTGTACTATTGTGTACAAATATGCTAGGAGACTTTGAACAACCTCTTGTTATAGGAAAACCACAAAATCCTCCTTGTTTCAAGGGCATAAAGTTGAATCTTTTGAATGTCGACTGGAAGTCTAATAAAAAAGCGTGGATGACACGAGATATCATGAGCGAATGGATAAGTCACTTTAACAAAAACATGATTCGTCAAAACAGAAAAATTATTCTTTTCATGGATAATGCTGCATCTCGCCCGCACATTGAATTGTCCAACATTCAAATCGTTTTTCTGCCACCAAACACATCTGCAGAGTGTCAGCCCTTGGATCAAGGGATAATAAAAAAATTTAAACTTCACTACAGAAAACGTCTTTTAAGACATCTCATTGCAAACACGAACGATGTAACATGTTCGAGTGACCTTGCAAAGAAACTCAGCATCCTAGATGCGATTCAATGGATTTCCTTTTCAGTAAACGCAATTAGAAAACAAACTGTCGTGAACTGTTTTGTAAAGTCTGGCTTCTCAAACCAAAAATTGAAGTTGTGAACAGCAATGTGGAGCACCAAGAAGAACAAGAACTTCAACATCTATTGATAATATACGACACTTCAACTATAAGTGACCCTGGCTACAAAGATATAGACTCGAACCTCACTACAGAAGATGGTGCTATAGATATCAACGACATTATCATCGATATTTTTCAAGAAGTTCCTCATGAGGATGAAGAAATGGAAGGAGGTCATTCTGTTGAAGAACATATTAACGACGAACCACCGATGAAAATAGAAGAAGCGCTCATACAAATCAATCGTTTAAAAATGTTTTTCGCCGCTGAAGAAGATACTGAAGGACTTTCGATGGTTTCTTCACTCCAAACAAATGTTGAAAACAAAATTATTAGCCGGAAGAAGGTGCAGAAGAAAATAAGTGATTACTGTATGTATTTTTCTTAAGATAAAGTCATAATATGCATAGCACAATTGTATGTATATTATTTACAAAAATATTGTGCAAAATCTGTATATAATTTAATTTTACATTAAACGTTTAACGATTTTTCTTTTTTTCCCTCAGACTTCTTGTTAGCGGACACTTCTCTCTAACGGACACATTTTCGTTCCCCATGGCTGTCCGTTAAAGGGAAGTTTCACTGTATATTCATTTGCTTTCTCTATTAGTTGCGATAATGGGGCATAGGATCATTCAAAAAAGAAAGTCCCTATTTTGAACAGCCATTATTACTAACTTAACAGTGCATAACTTTAAAAATGGCTGTCCAAACTTTCAGTTGTTTATGATTAAAATTTCAGACTATACCGTAATTTCACTAACTTAATAAAAAAAAGAAGAAATTCAAATATAAATTGAATTTAATGTTAGTTTTATTTTGAATTGTCGGTTTTAAGATTATGGCAGAAATGATATTTAATATTTTAACATTTTCTCTTTGGGTGCAGTTTATTGACTTTATTCAGATTACTTCCGTAAACTGTCTGAGGAAATGTATACTAATGGGACTTGAGGGAATGTTTCTCTTGGTCTCATAGCGTAGGCAGTGCTCACTAGAGAATAAGTAGTGAGATTCTGAAGTATAAAAACGTACCATCAGTGGGTGGCACCACGGAATATAATGTTGATCTTACAAATAAAAATTGCTCTCATGAGGCATATTATGAAGCGTAAGAAGAACCACGGGATGGGTCGTCTTTGGAGAGGACTGTACAATAACGCGCGATAATAAATCTTCGTGGAAATTTTTAAAATATAAGGCAAGATGAGATACACCAACTGTATGGACTGCAGAACAAGAAATATTCGGTACATTTTGGACAGCGGTGCATCCATACTTGATGACGGAACAGGAAACTCCAAGCATCAACCATTATGGTTTGTGAAAGGCTCTGGTATGGGTATAGGTCAACGTAATTTATAACTAATAATTTTGTCAAGGATACCAGCATTAATCATATTTAGCAATCACATAACTTTAATAGCATCAGCACAAACGCGTGTGCTACCGCACTATTGCGTTGACCGCTTGGTTACGTCAGACCCAAAAATAAATTGTTTATATTCTTGGACGGCCACATAGGATAAGAGGAGTTTAAAAGATAGAGAATTCAGGACACAAGTTGCCTATAACTATAGTACTAACTTCTAATATTTACCAGCACACATTGTCAGGTATCTTGTCATCTGCATTTCGAATTTAAAGATTAACTTATTAAATTCTAGTTAATACCATAAACTCGATTCCTCATTAAGACTTTTTGAATGATCTTTGTAGATCAAACCCCGAGGCCGATATCGCAAAAAAACATATTCAAGAACGGTTTTGATAATGTATAATAGATAATCGTATTTAGCAGTTGTGTCCTGGAACTAGGGTCAACTAAAACGCGTCTACTACTTCAACTGCCCTCGTGAGTAGAGTAGCACAGTTAGTAGGATCGCCACCCGTCCTCCCCACACCGGGTGGAAAAGACGTGAGGAATTTTTTATGGGCTTTTTCACAACCTTGTTAAGTTAGTCGGTCTCAGGCGATGGTGGCATGGTTTTTTCTCCCGGAAACTCTTGTTTTTCGTCCATCAAACAGAAAATCGGCCTCGGAACACACGCATTTTACAGACAATATACACGGAGCAATATGGCCTTAGTTTCTTATGCTCTTGAAAACCCTACTACAACAACTACTACTCCTGTATTCCAGCATTGGCTACATCATAGCGCTTCCAACAATTTGCAATCACTAGTAGAAATGTGTCGCTGCTCATCGGCAATATTTTGAAGGGGACGTTGCTGTTTTAAGGTAGAAATATTAACTCGAGGATGAAAAAAGTTTTTCGTTTGTGGAACTACTGTGTATTATGTACTTCAATCCCTAGGATATTTGAATGCTCAAATTTGCGACACGTAATTCTTGTCTCAATTCTTCAACCAGACAATTTTAAATAAGACCTCTTGGGGACTGCATGAGTCCTGACACTTAGCTATATCTTTGCTATAAATGTCATGTTAGGCAAACCGAACAAAGTCAAGCACTTTGCCTTAAAAGCTTGATCTTGTTCCCATTATGTGAAACTACACTCTAGACTTAACAACCAAGAATAAAGTATTTTCTCTACGGGAGAACCAGCGAGTTACCCACACCCCTAGGACTAACAACAACCTTTTAAATGTGAGTTTGGCACAGAATTTCCAAAAATTAAATATGGATTCCATTAGCCATTAAGGTATTTTGCGAAATAATTATAATTTTCTGTATTAATCCCATGATGTTGCCACTTTTATTTTTTACCATGTTGCATCCTTGAAGGTTATAAATAATTTTGCTCCTGGGTTAAAGCCCAGGAGCAAAATTATTTTTGAGATACCTTGAAGGAAGTTCCTCGTTGCATTTTTCTTCTTTTCATTAGAGATCATAAACTTTTACTGCTGCTTTTACGATTGTACAAAACGGACTAGTGTGGATGAAAAACTTTCTTGCGAAGTTCTCCCTGAAGATAAAGTTTCAAATTCTAATATCCATAGGCATTTATTCTTAGTGATTGCTATGCTTGCTTATCCTTAAGAAAACAAGTCTCTGCCGATGTTGTTTAATTCTAAAACAAATTTTTAGCCAAGGAAAATATTTTTCTAAGATAAATATTGGCGTAAAGTATGGATAAAAGGATGTATCTTTATTTTGTCCATGCCAGGAATTCGTGTTACCTCTGTACTACAAGTTCATATAAAATGCCAACGATGTTCTTTGGACTGCTTCCCAGGCGCGCAGCATCGGACGTGATGCAAGGCAAAATAAACCTTTAAGAGAGAAACGAAGCTGTTTCCAAGGTTACGATAAAGGATTATGTTTTTTTTGCTCTTTTGAATTCGATTCACTGAACTTGTTTATCTCCATACTTCGGCCATCTTCCTAAGAGTATTTGAAGTTTTCATCCCCATAATTATAAAAAATAGTAGCCAAATGAATTTCTCATTTTTAAAGAAACTTATAATGCTATAAAATATCTTTTTCTTATAAGCCTATTACTTTTTCTCTTTGAGTTAAAATCCATAATTTTTTATTTTTTTCGATATAAATTCTACAGGTTTATCCTTCCGTTTTCAGGTTTCTAGGTAATATCTTAGATTAGGAATATAAATTGAATGGAATTGAATAGCTATTTAATACGAGTTACCCGTAAGTAATCTGGTAGGAAGATTTTTGAGTTTTAGTGGAACCTTATTGTATATATATTTGTTTATAATTCTACACTGCTCTACAAAATTAACAGAACGCGCAGAAAATGTGGCGTAACTCGTGTAGCTTGCGATGAAGCGGGACAAAATTAGGTACAGTTTTGTTCTCTCATGAGTCCCGTTTTAGCCTACAAACAGATTATAGACGTTATTTTATTTGGAGACAATGAGGAATGCGGTAGCATCCCTCCAACATCAGAGAAAGGGGCACTTATGATAGAAGCAGTATTCTCTTGTAGGGTGGAATAATGATCAAAGTGCAAAGTGTGTTAGTTGTCTGACGGCACCAGGGGTTTCCCCCATCTCCGCGTTGTGCACTCAGTTTGTGTAGCACAGAACTCTGTGAAGGCCAAAGATTTAAAGTGTGTGGGGAGTGGAAGGATGTGTAGTGCTGTGTACCGTTGTTCTTCTGGCCATTTAGCCGTTGGGCCCCTGTTGGAACCCACCGTTACCGCACTTGCCCCCGGGGAGGCAGGTCAGGTACCCAGTAGATTTTCGTACTCTGGCAGGCCCTGCCACCTAGTTTCTAAAGATTTCAGTGGCAAGGGCCTATGTGAAAAAAAAAAAAAAATTAATTAAAAAATAATAAATAAAAAAAAATAGAAGGGCGTTAACGCTAGAACATAAAAGGCCAAGAAAGAGTATGTAAGCGTGGTTTAAATTTGGACATTATTAATTGATAAGATAAGTTGTGTGGGGTGTACACTGCGAGTTAGACAGAGTAGGGGGAGTTGAAGGCTGGGGGGAAAAGACAGAGGTATTGGGACGATAGAGAAGGCGACCCCAGAAGTTAGTGAGGCAGGCCCAGGCCTCACCAGGCAGAAGAGGGGGATGGCAGGGGGGAGGAGACAGGAACCAATCTCCTCCCCCCGGCCGGGGAGGAGAGTAAAAGAAAACCAGGCTAGAGTGCTCGGTTTGATCGCCAATGTGACTTGTGACAGAAAAGCTGCTGGTGTCTCCAATGTCTGGGTTTTGAAGTCTTCAGTGGGATCAGGTACTAGTTGATGATCTTGCCTGGAGATTCAGTTGCAGATAACAGCCCGATGGAACTTGCATGAAGGAAGTGAATTTCAGTTCAGCTGAGCTTCGATGAGGTCGGCGGTTGATGCTACTGGAGAGGGTGCCCAGAATCTGTCTCAAGTTATTGCTCTTGGTGGTTTAGGCTCCTTAATGTTCTTCGTCTGTTGAAGACATCCTGTGCAAAAGTGGTGAAGTATTTATAATTGTCATGGGTATGAATTAATATATTCCTTTGGCAAATTAATAATCTTTGTGATCAGAATAGATCTCAAGTCTTCAAAGTCAGGACAGTTATACATTATGTGGTGCCAAGATTCGTCAGTGCCACAGTGGCAGCGTGGATCATCTGTGATACCCAGAGACGTTAATTTTTCTTGTATCGACCCGTGGCCTGTTAGGAGGTACGTTATGAACAGGCCAGGGTAAAACCAGCTTGGGGCTTTTGGGAACGTGAACGTTACTTCACGGATGAATTTCTTTGTAATTGCTCCCTTAGTGAATGGTATCCATCTGTCTTGCCAGGCTTGCTGCAGGTGAGCGAGAAGGCGCCTTTTCTCTGTCTTGCGGTTGATTTCTGGGTTGGTGGTGAATCCAATGGTGGTAGTGGAGATTCCTATGGACAGATGACACAACATGCCGCATCTAATTATTTTAAGATCTAGAGAGAGTACTCCAGCGAGGACTTGGAGAGCAGGAGTGCTCACGGTGCAGCAGGCTCTGGTGATGTTAAGTAGTATTGTTCTTTGAATGGTGGCTAATTTTTTCTGATTTGTGACAATAGTTGCCGGATGATACCAGACCCCTGCAGCATATGAGATGGCTGGAATAAAGACTGCTTTGTAAAACAGGGCTAGGGTACGTCTGTTTAGACCACAGTCCCTGCGGGTGACCCTTGCCACCAATGCTGTGTAATTTATCTTCTTTTGGATATAATGTAGGTGTGGGAGGAAGGACAGTTTTGAGTCCAGGATTACACCAAGGTGCTTAAGCTGGGTGCAGTGCTTGATGGTTGTGGCATTGATTAATCTGCGGTGGTCTGGTGGAATAATGATCAATGGCCTCAACTCTTCATGTTTTTGATAAAAATACCGTAATTGCGCACAGGTACTGAAAACAGACCCTATGTACAAATTTTTAGCGTTACTGTTTGCCCAGATTTTCTTTTCATGCACGAAAACGCCACTGCACATAGAACTCAAGGGTTGGAGGAATATCTTGAAACTGAAGATATCCAACGGCTGCCGTAGCAAGCACGATGACCAGACTTAAATCCGATCGAACATGTGTGGGACGCCTTTGGGCGTCGTGTTGCACGCCGATAGTTAACTCCTGGGTCACTTGATGAGCTAAGGTCTCTGCTGGTGGAAGAATGGGATTTGTTGCCACAGAATCTTTTACACCATCTTGTCTCGACTTCTGTAGTGTGACCTTTTTGGTAATTCTTATACAACCCTTAAAAATGTCCCTTATACCGCTCGCAAGTTTCTCGCTGTCTCCTGATTTTATCGCTGTTCTGTGGTACACCACCATACCAAATTTTGTCCCGCTTAATCACAAGCTGCACGAGTTACACCACGTGTTCTATTAATTTTGTCGAGCAGTGTACTTTACGAACATAATGTAATTACACAACACTCACTGATAGAAACATTAGAAACCTTTTGCAATTGGCGTAAACAGATAATTAAATGTACGGTATGCTAATATAAATTATATGGTATGATCAATAGTTTCTTGTTATCAGATGAATACTGTATGCTTTCCTGGGGCTTCTTAATCGATCTGTTTGAGGAAGACAGTGTTATTGTTGGACCACTTTTATCAGGAGCCACAATTGAGAAAACAAAGGAAATCACTGGTATATAAAGCGACAAGTTCAAAAATATACAATGAAAGTGGAAGTCGAAAGAAGAATGCAACTTTAAAAAGGAAGACAGTGGCAGAAAGCAGGAATTAAAAGCAAATTATGGGTCAGAATAGAAGGTCCGGTTTGCAGCAAATGACTGAAAAATTCAATTATACAAAGAAAGATCCATTTCTAATCGAACGTGGGCCGGAGTTGAAGAATCTGGGGTTTGGTAGTCGTGTGCTGACATCAAAGCCACTTCTTTCTGTAAAATATCGTAAGATTCAATTAGACGGTGGAGCTACCAACGCCAAGGCTGGACTGTGGAACAGTAGAAAAATATCGTGTAGTCTAACAAATCTCAATTGGCGCCTTTTTTTTTTTTTTTTGCATCAATTTTAGGGCGAAAGCTTGGCGTGAATCTCGTGAAATCAGTGCATCCAGACTGCATTAACTGTCTCGTGTGAACCACTCAAGCTGCTGGAAGCGGCATCGCGATAGTATGAGACATGTTTTGTTGCTACGGCTTGGGCTCCTTATATCGTTAGAATGTACCTTACCTAAATGAATATCTTTCTGTCGTCTCGGACAAACTTCCCTCTGCAGTTCTTCATTTTTACCCGGATTGTAATCCGGGCCGAGTAAAAGGTGGCTCTACCAGATATCGAATAAAGGTTCTAATTTATTGACCTCTGAGTGTATATAAACCATGACGTCATAGTTTGACTAAGGGAGACAATATAACCAACAAAATTTGTAGGAATAAAGTATGGATTACAGGGGCTATGCGCAGAAACTTGATTATGGCAAAGTATCTAGAAAAGTTGAGCAGATGGGCTGAGAGGTGGCTACTGAAGTTTGACAAATGTAAAGTACTGCATATGGGAAGCAGTAACCCCAGAATAACGTATCAACTGTGTGGTACTACACTGACAGTAGTAGAGAATGACAAGGACCTGGGTTAATTTTACAGGCAGATATGAAATTTTCTGAGCAGTGCAGACGGTCTACAAGAGTAGCTCATGGTGTCTTGTCAATGATATATAGGATTTTTTTCTAGCAGGGATAAGGGGGTGATTATCTCCTTGTATACGGCAATGGTCAGGCCACACCTTGAGTACTGTATACAGGTCTGGAGGCCTCATTTTAAGAAGGATGGGAAGCTGCTGGAACGAGCACAGAGAAGGGCAACAAGATTAGTGAATGGAACAAAGGTTTTCTCTTACGAAGAAAGGCTTAAGTTTTGCAAACTACAGTGTCTGGAGACTAGGCACCTGCGAGATGATCTGATTGAGGTGTATAAAGCCTTGAATGGTTTTAGCATGCACAGTGCTGATGGAATTCTACCTCTTGCACAGAATAATCACTTGAGAGGGCATAAATTCAAATTGAGGAAAGACAGTTGTAGGATAGATGTGCGGAAGTTTGCCTTTAGCCAGCGGGTGGTTGATTGCTGGAACCAACTTCCATCTGTCGTTGTAGAAGTTGATAGCTTAAATAGATTCAAGTCAGAACTAGACAAACATTTTGAGTGAGTAGATGGGTGAAATGAGAAGGTTTTTTTTTTTTTGGCTGATGCTATATAAGCTTGCTTTTTTACATCATGTGCCAATGCTAAAAGTATGGAACGAGAGGAATTTAATTCCATATTAATAAAAGTCGTTTTACCATGTGAAATGTTTAATTTATTGGTATGAAAGGACAAATTAATAAAATTAGATGCAAACGGTCCAATAACTAAATAAACTGAGGTTTTGGATTTCTGTATTGAAACCTGTCTTCAGAGCTGGAAATTTGGTTTAGGAGAAGAACATTATCACTTAATCATAGGAGATCTAACTCGGCCACAATCCTAGATCTCTCCCGTGATCACGTTAGTTATTTTTTATTATTATTTTTTTTTGGTAGTAGTTGTTGGCGCATCGGCTTCTGTGGCCATAATGCACCTTCCAAGGTTTTTGCAGTACTTTGATACAAGCCCGAGGCGAGATTCGAACCCGCGACCTTTGGGTTCCTAGGTAGGCACTTTACCCACCCGGCTAGCCCGGTCGGCACGTTAGTTATTGGGACCGTTTGGGTCTAATTGTTAATACTGATAAACTAATTGAATATTTTACTGTGGTAAAGTTTCTTTTGTTAAAATTTCCTACTTAGTAGTACGAGGTGTGATCAAGTTGCTCCACCCTAATAATTGAAATAATTAAAAATTTATTTGAAATCTGTATGGGTTGGTTAGCTCGCTACAATAATTTTTTTAATAAGTATTCAAGCCTTAATGTAATATCCACGTAATGTCCTCTTCAAGTTTAATTAAAAAGTCTTTGTTCGAATTTTCGGGATGGGATTTATTTCCCCAAATGCTCTTGGGGAAACATTTTTGTAACGGCTCTGCAATATTATCTTATTCCCCAGAGTTCCTATTCCTGAAAAAAAAAATAATAAATAACAGACAGGTTATTAGTTTCGCATCAAAGAGCCTTTATCCTTACAATGGGCCGTTTACAATACAAGAGCTAAAAAGAGCTTTAAGTCATATTAAGGCAAGTGCTGTTTGACCAGGTGGCATCCACTATGAAATGACTAAGCACCTTTCACTAAAATCTATGGATCAACTGCTCTTTTTTGTATAAATGAATTTTCTTTAAGAGCAGTTTCAAGACTCATGGCGTAAGGCACCCGTTCTTTGTTTTGCTAAGCCAGGAAAGAAACAGCCATCCGGGATGCTTTCCTGAAACGAAAACGTCTTTGTCTGTTTTTTGATATGAAAAAAGCGTATGATGCGATTTGGCATTTCAAAAGTCCTATTTAGCCTCTGTCTTAGAAGTCACTTCCCTGTTTTTATTAAAAACATTTCGTCCAGTTGGTGTTTCTAAGTTCTTTTAGGATCCACTCTCTCGTCCCTTTTGCCAAGAGGATGGAGTACCGCTAGATCACTTTTTAGTGTTAAGCTTATCAACATTAAATTCTATTATAGAACAACTTCCTCCAACTGTAAATTTCGACCTCTGTGTTGTTGACTTTAGCATGCTTTTTCAGTGATTCAACATGAGGGTTATTAAAAGACAACTGCAACAAGCTATGCCATTGATCGCTTTTACTTCTGGGCACTGGCTAATGGGGTCAGGTTCTTGTCGCAAAAGACCTCTTGCTTACAATTTTTTCGTCAGCTTAATCTTCATCCTGAACCTGAATTGAGGCATTGGAAAAAATGCCATTCCAGTAGTGTCAGACACCCACAAAATTCTTGGGACTCATTTTTGATAAACGTGTACTTTTCTCTAACATATCCATCAACGCGCGAGAGGCTTGGATATTCTCCATGCTCTCCGCTACTTTTTTTTGGCGGGTGCGGACCGATGCACCTTACTACCCACTAATGTGCCGTTGCGCGATATAAACTAGATTGAGGTCCCCAAGTATACGCATCAGCTAGAAACAGTATACTTCGATGGCTATATACTCCATCATCGGACTATCCGTATTGCTACTGGAGCATTTCAAGCATCTCCTGCCCAGAGCCTGTACGTGGAAGTAAATGAGCTATCGCTTCGACCTAAACAGTTGTTTCTAAAGTATGTTTTGAAACTGAAATCCCTGCTAGACCATCCTATGTGAACAACCGTTTTTGAGCCACGATGGAAAAATTTGTACAACGCCCGTCAGACTACCAATAGTCCTTTCAGTATTCGTGTCCAAGCGCTACTCCAAAATTTGCATATCACGGTAGACAAGTCTGGGTGAAGTCTAATACTTCATTTGTCTACCTGCAGCCAGCGCTAGGGATGCAAGTGAGGCACTTGCCACAGGCACCGCCGAAAATAGGCGCTTCTAGATGCACTACCGCATATATATGCGTGTTAAGATACGATATGAATTAGGCACCACAAACGCTAGCGCCAACCCTGCCTACAGCTCTATTTAGCACACCTCATTGAAGGTCTGATTTCTTGCCAGTTTTCACAGACGATTGGAAATCGGAATCATGTGTGGATTTGCTGCTCTCTTTCCAGAGACTACTATGATCCAGAATATTCTCGTTGAATACAGCATATACACTGCAGAACTGCACGCTGTAGAGTTAGCCTTAGTTGACATCAGAACTTGCCAATACCAATGGTTTATTATGTATTCCAATTCTTTGAGCGTATTAAAGACTTTATTGGCTTTGAGATGTTATCCAGTCCTGTTTCGGGTTCAGCAGAAGATACATTTTCTCTCTCTCTCTCTCTCTATGAACATTAATTTGATATCAGCTTCTGATGGATTCTTAGCCACATTGGAAATAGGTGGAAATGGTTTAGCCGATACTGCAGCCAAATTAGAAATTCTCACTAATAATCATGGGCTGTCAGTTACTTATGCGCGCGCGCACACACACTCACTCGCAGTTGCAGGATTCATGGAAGAGACAGACTACAAATAAATTACATTGGATAAAGCTTGTAATTGAACTATGGCAGTGTGCGCAGGATTCGTATAGGGGAAGTTGTTCTTGCTCCGCTCCTCATAGAACACAGTCATCTTACACATTTCTGTTTGCTGAAGGGCGATGACACTCCTAATTTCTGTGAGTCCTGTGACACAGGTTTATTTCTAAGATGTGCGGGATATGATGGAGAGGGCTATTCGGCAATCCTCTTTCTTCGATTTCGAAAAAAAGGCACCCCCGATTCGATATTGAATAAAGGGTTCGTATTTTTTTTTGGGCAGTATATGTATTAAAATCATTCGACGTCTTTCTGGAAGTTAACAAGCAACCGGCTGGCCACAGAACAGAAATATTACGAAGAAGCACAGCTACCTCCTTTAACTTTATGCTGTGTTAACTCTCCTATGGGAGCGATAAAAATAAATATAGCTACGGAAAATTTCTTAAAGTAGCAGGTTGGAATGACGGGTAGTGTCGACAGGAATACAAACCACAGGCGAGGCAGATTATAAGGCGGGGGGGGGGACATTCTGTTCCCTTGCGTAAATATCAGGCAGATGTTCGCCACCTATCTACTCTGTAACTGGTGATAATCGAGTGAACATCTCGCCCAAACTTCTGCTCGACATATATTAAGTCATGGTGCTGTAAGCAAACCCGGTCACGTGTATCGGAAGTGTCTGTCGCGGTTCGAATGCTCCTTGATGCATAACCAGTGGAAAACTAGCGAAAGAAGCGCGGAAGTAGACGTTGCTGCGATTAAGGTTTGGTAGTTTGATTTATAAATCGCTAAAACGTTTCAAGTGAAGGCAAGCAACAAAACCAGCAACGCGCTGTATTTAGGAGAATCTTTTTTTTATGGTTGTTTGTAACTGGGTTGGAACTAGGCATTACGTCTTAGCCTACTGCTTCACTCATCTAATTCACTTTTTTATTATTAAAAGGCTAATTTTTCGATTTGTTACTAGGAAACCTTGCGTTGTCCAAACAACTTGGCATAAATTTAAAAAAAAAAAATTATCTGGATGGATTATCACTGTGTGTTGTATTTTAGGCACATCAGTAACTTAGGCCATATTGTTTGTAAATTGCGTGTGTTCTGTGGTCGGTTTGCTGGATGAGAAATCCGACTTTGCGGGAGAGAAAATCATGTATCCTCGCCTGAGATCGACTATGTCAGCCACGTTGCGAAAAAGGCCAATAAAAGTTCCTTGCGTCATTGACGTGGTTCGAACTGTGATCTTTTACACCCGGTTTGAGGAGGTCAGCGATTATTCCAACTGTGCTACCGCGAGGGCCGGATTATCACCATCCAGTGATATAATTCATTTTTAAATGTTTTCTGACACGTTAGTTACAAAAACATAAATCTTTGTTTAATGGTAGATATATGCCGTTCAATTACACTTGCAGAGTAATCAGCCAATTTTTACAGCAGACCATTGTTTAGCCAAAACCACAATAAAATTTCTTGAAGTTCCACAAGAACTAATAGTAAGGTCCTCGAGGGTAGCACAATTGGTAAAATCGCCGTAATCCCCCACACCGGGTGAAAAAGACCTGGGCTCGAGTCCCGTCGATGACGAGAGGAAGTTTTATGGGCCTTTTCACAATGTGGCTGAGTTAGTCTGTCTCAGGCCAGGGTAGCATGGATTTTCTCCAGGCGACTCAGGATTTTCTTCCAGCAAACAGAAAATCGACCATAGAACACACGCAATTTACAGATGTATATACGGAGCAATATGGCCATGGTTGCTAATGTCCCTAAAACCCAATGACAGCAACTTTCGATTAAGACTTATTTAAAGTCTTAATCGAAAGAGATTAAGACAAATAGGAAGCGGTTGTCATATTCATTGTGAAATTCGAACTCCGGTCTTTTCCACCCGGTGTGAGGAGGACAGCGATTCTACCAACGGTGATGCCAACCACGAGGACTTATGGGTCGTTTTCACAACGTAGCTTAGTTAGTCGGTCTCAGGCGAGAGTAGCATGGGTTTTCCTCCAGCAAACAGACAAATCGACCACAGAAAACATGTACAGACATAATATATCGCGCAACGTGGTCTAAGTTGCTGACACGCGTAGAAACCCTGCTACGATCAATCAACTACAAGGAATGTAAATATGTCTTTCGTTTTGTAAGGCTATATGCTTCAGCGTCTTAAATATTTTGTATTGCCCATTCTCGCACTGAATTGCACCACACACACACATGCACCATCTCCACGTACCAACCCAAATGCTTTATATTGCATGGTACGAACACATGATGCCGTTAATCCATTTCACGAAAAGGGTTGGTGTACCTAATAATGTGACCACTCAGTGTATATACGGAGCTGTTTTTGTAAAAATGAGTTCTGGAAAGCATCCTTAGCGTAATCACCCTCTTTATTTATATCATATCCACTTCTTTTCTTAATTGTTTAAATTTAATTTGTCAAGCTACTGGATTGGAATAACTTTTCTAATTGTGAGGTCTTTCTTCAGTTTCTGGATTTACTACACTTAACTGGATCTCGGGTTTCTCTTACCTTATGAGTAGAATTCTTAAATGTTCACCAATTCTTCAGTATTTTAAGTCAGCTGACCACAATGATGAACCGCTTATAACTTTTCCAATACTTTTATTTCCGCTTACTACAAGCGTATTTCTGTTCGCTTTTTTTTTTTTTTTAAATTTGAAATGTGAATTCAAAGCTGCATCAGCTACCTACTTCACCCAGTTACTATATTGACACTATTTCCCACTGATGGATCATAAGTACGCATCTGTTTCCTTCGGAATGCTCACGGTGCTGATACACATGAACCCTAACCAAGATCGCGGTTATAGTTCAAACACAGCATGGGTTAGTTAAGTGGAAGTCTTGTTTGAACAATATGATCGGATACTATGATGTGGTCACAGAGAAAGTGGATGCAAAAAATTATTTTGATATCATATACTTGGATTTCAGGAAAGCTTTGATACCGTTGGGTATAAAATACTGCTGTACAAATTGGAGCAGTGTGGCATTAAGGGCAAGCCGTTGCTCATGGATAAAGGGATGGTTGATCGAATGAAGACAGAGTGGTAATCAGTGGACATTGATTACCAACTCATGGACTAATGTTATTAGTGGAATCCTCCAGAGTTCGCTGTTGGGCCCATTGTTGTTTTATGTATTTGTCAGTGATATTGATGAAGGCATATCACGCTTAATGTCCAAGTTTGTAGATGATACAAAGGTTGGCAGGGTTGTTAATAACAGTAATGACAGTACGCTGCTGAAACTTTCCTGAAATTCTTCTGCCGTGTTTATTTCGTATAAATGCTGGTTTTTCAAGATTTTTAGCTGATAGTAATTTGTTTTCTTCATTATTTTATTAACTCTCTTAATAACTGTAAATCTTTACGGTTATTGTCTGTTCTGTTCTACACAAGAGTGTTGCCGTCATGCTTAATATTGGATTTCGTCTTGCTGTTGCGGTTGACTGATGGCATTCAGTAGTTTCTCTCAGAAATATGAGACTAGCTTTTGCAATTAAAAAAGTTAGAATTGTTTATGGATAATTTAGTTATTAGTGACCCACATTATCTGTCATTCTTACACCTAAATAAGTGCTATGTATCAAGTTATAATAGATATTACAGAAGAATTGTCTTCTGCAAAGAAAAATTTCACATAACTAATTGGCTCCTCTCCATTGTTTTGATCCATATAGATTTCATAAAAAAGGCGCCTCCGTGGGCAGGAGCAGTAGTGCGTAGCACACGCTTTTTGATTAGACCGGGGTTCGAGCCATGACCACCAAATACGGAGGATGCGGAAGGTCAGGTGCGGAAGGCCTGATAATAGTCCGCATATCCCCAGCCCGGATAAAGGGTGAGGGTTGGCGTCAGGAAGGGCATCCGGCCGTAAAATTTGCACGCCAAAACAATAAAAACACTGACCCCCATATATAATGGAGAAAAAGCGAGGAAAAAAAAACAGTACGCTGCTGCAACAGGATCTATAAAAGTTGGGCAGATGGGCTGAGGAGTGGCAACTTGAAGTTTAACATTGACAAATGGACTGTATCGACAGGGGCGTCTGAGTTGGGAGAAATCTGCCTTTAAGAGAGGTTGTTAAAGCATAATAATAAGATAGAATATTCAAGGAGAGCTTTGGGAAAATCCTCCATGACAAAAGTTTGGTTCAGAGATGTCACAGTGAATTTCTACTAAGAAGAACACTCTTCACTTTATAACTTGCAGAAAACGAAAAGCGCCTACTTCTGTTGCCGTGGAAGTGGTAGTGACATTATGGAGCCGGCGAAGATTCCAGCAAGTCCATATACGAAGTCAGTAAAAAAGAAACAGTCAAAAGGATTTTCACTCTTCGATCATTCAGTACGGAGTTTTTTTTTTTTTTTTTTTTTTGTCCGTTTCGACGTGCCCAATGGTTCGTCGTGGGAAAGACTTGCTGCCCGGTCTCTTGTTGAACGGCTGGGTGTTGCTGACCACGTTGCGATTTTGGACCGTTTGTCCGTCTTCGATTTTTCCTGTTCTCTTGCCTCCTTTCTTCTTTTCTAAAGGGGTACCTTCTACTTTCGTCTTCTTCTGTTGCTTTCCTGCCCTTCCATTTCTCATACTTCTGCTAGTTTCATTTCCTTTTCCTGTTTCAATGGATTCCTGGATTTCTGGGTTTCCAGTATATGGTATCAGCAGATAATAGTCCCTGACTCGCTTCCACCTGCTAGGAATGGGAGTCGGGGGAGAGTTTACCTGGTGTCTGCTCTCCCCTTGCTGCAAAGTTGTCAAACTTCGCAGCAAGGCACTCAAACATACCAACACGTTACCTTTTACAAACCTATACTACATTGCCGGATTTGGCATATTCTTGTACAGGCGCCTCCGTAGCCAGGTGGGAAGGAGCAGCAGTGCGTAGCACACGCTTCTTGATTAGACCGGGGTTCGAGCCCGTCACCACCAAATACGGAGGATGCGGAAAGGTCAGGGAATGACCACCGCATATCCTGGAGCAATATGGCCATAGTTGCTAATGCTCCTAAAAACCAAATAACAAACAATATTCTTGTACAAATGGCTCAGTAGCTATGGGGAGAAACCGGGTTACTACAGGGAAAGTACATATACACATTGAAACGTTTGTTGGGTTAGTTAACACCCATTCATCTGCACCATACGGGATATGTACCCACCTAAAAGGATAGGTATCCATCAGCCTCCCCTGGACCCTGCCCTGGTTCATCCTTATTATTTTGCTCTAGATGCATGACGTGATATATTTTCTGCTCTACCTGGACAGCTGACGTAGCGTATTTCTGACCGATTTCGCTAGTAGAAAACCGAATTCAAACCAGATTGTAATATGGCAGTGTGCTGATATTCATAGTAGAAACAATAGTAGAAGAGAATTTCTTCCATGATAATTTGATTTATTTGGGTTACTGACAGGTTGAAAGGAGAAAGATAATTTTCGCGAAATCAGCCAGATTTTGGTTGACCTGAACTTCAAGAGGGTCTTCCTATGAGCCATGAAAAGAACTAGCGAGTGGATGCTCCTTGTGGAACACCTACTTAAGTTCTTGCTTGGGTGGAATTTTGTTTTTTCTCAGGAGAGCAATTATATTCTTCAGAATTTCTTGGAGCAACCCGTGGAGAATACTATGCATTTTAAAATAAGATTCTAGAGGCTGCATTAGTGCAGTAATTTTAATAGCATCAAATACGTCCGAAGATAATTTTTGTGATAATTTCCTCTGATTTCTCAACATCTTCAGGGTGATGGAAGGTCAATGAAGACGGACCGATAGACATTGAATGATTTGCATCAGTTTTAAAAGAAGTATTTACAAAATGTAACTATTTGACCATGAATAATGTGCTAGGTTATTGCATGGGAGTGTAATAATTAAAATCGTTCGCTAAAATAAAATAAAAAACATTTAGTAATATCACTGTAGCAAAAGTTCTTAAAGATGGCACTAACTAATCATCTTTTCAACGTTGTTCCGTGGAATTTTATGATTGCGTGTCTGAAGACGCTATATCTTACCAGGGAGTAAACGCTTGTCATAAAACCAGCAAGTTCAGCAACTTCTGAAGTCTTGAACGATCGCATGACAACTTATCCTGAAATATTGTAAATACATTATCATTTTCTGAAAAATGATAGTGTTTCCAACTAAACGATGGAACTGCTGTATATTATCGACAACTTCAAACTCTGTGAACACATTATTGACATCTGGTGTTGATATATGGAAACATGAAAAAAAACCAAAAAAAAAAAAAAAACCGAAAGTTGAATAAGTAAAATCAAGAAAATGGGCAAATTCAAGGCAGAAGTTTATTGAATATACACTACCCTGCCAAAAGATGGGAGACTAATTATAAAACAAAACATACTTATTCAAAGGAATAAGAGCTAGAACAGAAATTATGCATTTTTTTAATTTCAAATATCCATTTTAATAAACTGTTTTATAGCTGCTACGCCGAAGCACTAGATATCGGGGATAAATATATAGAATCTTAATCATGTATTTATTTCTTTTAGCCTGAAATAAGACTGCTTATTTTTTTTTTATCCCTAAAGTACTGGAAAGCAACATGAACTGAGTAGGCAGCCCACCTCTTCGTGGCAGGGATGGGAAGAGGCCAGTCATATAGTAAACACGGCAGTGCACTAAACACAAATCCTACACAACACTCATGTTTAGCTTAGCAGTGTTCTTGCTTCTTCACAGAGGCCCTCGTGGGTAGCACAGTTGGTAGAATCGCCGTCCTCCCCACACCGAGTGGAAAAGACCTGAGTTCGAATCGTTGATGACGAGAGGAATTTTTATGGGCTTTTATTCACAGTGTGGCTGAGTTTGTCGGTTTTAGACGATGGTAATATGGTTTTTTCTCCCGGAAACTCTGGTTTTTCGTCCAGTAAACAGAAAATCGACCTCAGAACACATGCAATTTGCAGACAATATACACGGAGCAACGTGGCACTAGTCGCCGATGCTCCTAAAATCCAACAGCAACAACAATCTTCACAGAGACATTCGGCGGGTTTGTGGATAACCCCCTGGGGTACACATGTGGGATACTCCAGTTCGTATATTGAATTTTAGACAAGTCAGTTGGTACCTACACGCTGTCAGTTTTATGGAACTAGTCCTTTCATTACAACATGCTAAAGCTTTGTGTAATAAAACCAGATGCGCGGCAACAACATTTAAACGAATGAATTCAAATTCCAGTGGCTGGCATTTGTGAACTTGTAGAAAGTCTTTCACGAGAGAGCAATACCATCATTTAGAAAATAGATGGATCCAACAGTTATTAATTTCTTTCATAATAATAATTTTCTTCAATATTACTGGTGTTCTAATATTTTTGAGGGGATAGTGTATAAGCACACAAGTGAAATGAATATTTTTAGAATCAAAATAAAGAAATAATAAATGCTATTTAAATTATCTCTGTGGTAAGTATCAGTACTTGAAATATGAATGGACAATGACTGTTGAAATTATCTTCAGTGGTGGTTTGAATAACCTCAACTCCTCGCTGTGAAGTAATTTTGCGGGAACCACTGAGCCTGAAAAAATAAATATCATCCAATGGAAGCAATATTCTAAAGTGCTTGATGTGCAACAGCGGTTTTACATTAACAGATAAGACCAGACTCCTGTGGCTATTTCCGTATCTAATAATAATGAAGAACACTTCCCCCACCTTTTCTCGCACACGGAGCAATGTCATGACCTGGAGTGACATGCGAAAAGTTGTTCTCTGTATTACAAACAGTTAAGTTGCATATTTATGAGGATCCATTAATAAATTAGCAACACCAGACTGGCTCTCGCTCGTAGATGTATCTGAAATGAGCGACTGAGTTTAATAATTAATTATACAAGGAGTGGAAAGAATTAAAAACCAAATTGCAGCTCTCTTTTCAACGTGAAACTTTGATAGAGATGCTCCAAAGATTTCTTTCTGTCTTTCGGGGCAGTGTTGAGGAGGAAGAAAATCGCAGTTCACTGAGGAACAGCAAAATGGGCTTTTGTTGCTGGCAATAATTTAAAATTTAACAATAAAAATTTAGAAGTTTGAAGAATTGCTTGCTTTGACTTTGTTCTCAACAAGATAATGTCTCGTAGAATTAAATTTTAGTGGGAGATTCAAAATGTTCGAGCCTACAAAATTCTGCAGGAACATTTTGTTCAAGGAGAACCTTGCTGTTGTTTTAGTAGGGTTTTAGGAGCATCAGCGACTAAGGCCATATTGCTCCGTGTATACTGTTTGTAAATTGCGTTCTGTGGTCGATTTTCTGTTTGCTCGACGAAAAACCCGAGTTTTCAAGAGGAAAAAAAATCATGCTATCCTCGTCTGAGATCGACTGTCAGCAACTTTGTGAAAAAGGCCCATTAAAGACTCCTCGCCTCATCTACGGGACTCGAACTCGGGGGTTTTCCACACGGTGTGGGGAGGATGACGATTCTGCCAACTGTGCTATCCTCGAAGGCAGGAGAACCTTCCATCAGTTCGTTCGCATAGATGCTTAACCACGCAATTTTATTCATTCTGCGCACTAATTATTACACCCACGACAAAAAAAAAAAAAAAAATAATGGATGCCGAAAGCAGTCATCTCAAGCGTATAGAATGAATGAATGAAAGACCAAAAGGAGAATACAGCTCTATAAGGAAGAAAGTCGGTACTCCATAAACGAGACTGCAGCTATTTAAAGTGAATTGTGCGTCAGAATACAGGGTCCAGTGTGCAGCAAATGATTTAAAAATCCAATTTAGGCAAAGAAAGGCCCATTTCCAGCAAAACTATGTGGCAGGAATTGCAGAATCTGGGATTTTCTGCCATTTTTCTGCAAAAAAGTCGAAAGATTCGACTCGAGTGGTGCTGCCAACATCAACTGGATTGTGGAACCGTGAGAGAGATCATGGGGTCTTACGAGTTGCGATGTATGCTTTTTCGCACCAATGGTAGGGTGAAAGTGTGCTGTGAACCTTATAAAGCTATGCATCCAGTCGTTTTGTGTCCACCTCTGAAGCGGCTCCTGGTGATATCACAGTATGGGGGTATATCATGTTGGTACTCACTACATCATTAGAAGACCATTTTACCTGTAATGAATATCCTTTTGTCGAATCGGACCACCTTCACCCGGAAATGCTTCATTTTAATCCGGATTGCGATTGATTCTTTCAAGGTGACAACACAACTATCCACCGTGTAAAAATTGTTTGCGGAAAGGTTGGGCAATATTTCTAAGATTTCCAACATCTATCCTGGCTGCCTACTTCTCCAGATCTGAATGTAGTTGAGAATGCGTTGGATATGTTGGATGTTCAGCAGTTCTCTACCGACCACAATACAGGGTGACAAATATTTCAGTGGAAGAATAGTTAAATCTGGAACTAGACTCCCTAAGACACTTAATAGGATCTATGCTACGTCATGTGCGGGCTGTAATTTGAGCAAAAAGTTTCTCTACTAAATATTCTATAAAGGTTTCTATTTTTTGGCCAGTGAACATAATTAATAGTGAGTTGGTTGGTTCTCTTGATTCTACAATGTATGTTGGGTGGTGTTATCTCATCACTGAGACTATTCGGTTGCTGCCACTTTTTTTTTTTTTTTTTTTTTTTTTTTTCGAAATGATTTCGTATTGGATTCTAATTCTGGGACTGCTTCCACATGTACGGATACCACATATATTTGGAATGCTCTTGATACCAGTCTAATTAGCAGCAACTTGGACACACCCGAGCATATTAAAAGGATGATAAGAGACCAAGTAAGGTACCATGACAACATTGGAAACAATGAAACATGGTCAGCAGAGTCCTGGACAAAGGTTACGATACTCTTGTGTTATTAATTGATGTATTATAAATTCTTTACAGAATAAAGATCAATGATTTATAATAACCCGGTTCGGGTGTCTTGCTCAAAGTACTATGCTTCTTACCTGTATTTACTCGTAAATAGCCACTGATTATGGACCCTTGATGCAGATCCTATTATTCTGAAGGGGAACTTCCACAGGACAGTCACCGACAATTCATGCCTGTAGTGTAGTTAGTGATATCAATTGTCTTTTTCCAAATCAAAGCATTAATTTAAAGCTGAGTTCAATTTATAGGTAAGTAGATTTTTATTGCTAAAATATTCAACGGGAAGTCCTTACATATTCAACTGTTGCTTGTCTAATATTTTGGCAACTCAGTGTAGCTTATTTCATGTTCGTTTCAGTATCTCAAAAGAGACTTAACTATGGCTTTCACTTGGAGTCTACTGTTAGGTCTGTTTACCGTCTTTTAGCCTTCTGAGCATATTAAGAAAAATCTAGAAATTGTCTTCTTACAGGTCCCTTTTGTCTATATAACAGCAGCGTTAGCGACTAAAATCTTTTGTGCTGGCTGTATATGTTTTGTGTACAGATTAAGGCAAGAATTCTCTTGTTCTCGCTTCTTAACATTCAACGAGACCCAGAAATGAAAACAGTATCGTGTGAATTTGATAATGCTATGCACATCCGAAGTTCTTTATCTTCAAGCAAACAGATGTTATTCAGTTTATGGAAAGTGGGAAATTTAATCACCTGGAAATAAATATTTAACTTTGTTTGTTAGCGTTACCATGACACTGATGTATAAAACCTATGGGCGTATTCGCATCGGGCGCGAAGTCCTGAGAGATCCATTGCAGATTTGCAACAGATTTCAAGATTTAATGAAAATAAATTCATACAGAAAATAAATTTTATTTTGCAAGGAACAGTGCGGTTCACATTCCTAAAACCAGCTCTGCGCATATCCCTCTACGCAGTACTTGGATTAGAAATCCGTATCGGAATAGCTATAAAAAACTATTAGTTTAAAATTAACTGGTAGAGCGCACAAGTTTATCACAGCGCCATGCTCTATCTCCCTCGCTTAAATTTTCAGTGCAGTCCTCATTCCCAGAAACGGTGAAAATTTTACAATAAAAACGTATGTATACTATCGAGACATAAGTAGCGAGAAAATCCAACAATGCCCATTGCTTAAATGTTTAATGTAACTACTCACGAGGCAACTTTATTTTGGTACACACTGTATATAAAATGCAACTCTCTTGGCGCCTCCGTAGCCAGGTGGGAAGGAGCAGCAGTGCGTAGCACACGCTTCTTGATTAGACCGGGGTTCGAGCCCGTCACCACCAAATACGGAGGATGCGGAAAGGTCAGGGAATGACCACCGCATATCCCGGAGCAATATGGCCTTAGTTGCTAATGCTCCTAAAAACCAAAATAACAAACAACAGCAACTCTCTTGGTTTTCGATTCTAGTTGAAACTATTATCTTAGATTCTAGGTGTGCGTTTTAAAGACTATCATATCAATCCAACTACGTGTATTTCAGAGTCGGGGGTGGGTTTGGTCTCATTCTACTTACACGCACCTGTTATTTTGTGGAGTCCAAGAAATCCATTAAAGAATGTATTTTACCTTGCAGCCAACAAAACTGCTTGAGTAATGGTTTTGCTTGCTCCTAATCCCCCCCCCCCACCTATAGAAGATGCGTGCAGCAATCATAATCACCAAGTAATTGACTCCAGAAAACTTGCAACTTATGTTCAAGTTTAATACACATTCAGTTGCGAAGTGCTTTTTGTCATGTGAATGCTTCTGTATTTCTTCAAAGAAAAGCTTTTTACTTTCTGTTTTCGCCTTTTCTTTCAAGCTACGGTAAATGGAGTGCCTTTTAAGGGGTATCATCTGTTTCTTAACATACCCCTACATATCAGACTCGTTGATGCATGAAGGTGGAGAGTATATTCATGCATCAGTGTGGATACGTCCTGTAAAAGTCATAAATTCTCATTTCACACAAGAAAAACAATTTTTTTTTTTTGGATAATCAAGTGGAACTTGTAGTTAGTTAAGAGAATTTAAATTTAATACGAGGGATTTTGTATTAAATTTAAATTTCGTATTTGAATTATTTAACCGTTAACTCGTCATTTCGGTTCATAACAGTTGGCTGTAAATTCTGAATGGAAAAAGTGTGTTAAAAGACAGACAGGAATTATTCCTATTACTTCTTTCATTACTTCTTTCTATTGGGTTCTTAAATTACCGTCTTTTCTTATTTACAGAAGAAAGCAATTATCCGGATGAATGATGAATTAGGGTTTTTTTTTTTTGTTTTTTTTTTTTTCAAAAGGCACACAACGCTGTACTTCCTCTTATATTGATATGAGAAGTGTTTGAGAAGTTTCTGGTTTAGCCTAGAAAAGAATGGAGCAGGCTGGAAACGAAGCTGATTTTATTCAACAGTCATCTCAAGGGACTATACATTTGATGTATTGTTCCCTTATCGTTTATAGCTACTTTGACAGGGGTCACTCATGAGCTACATTTCGGGAATAATTTCGACATCGTTTATTTAGATTTCAGCAAGCAAAGCATTTGACTCTGTCCCACATGAGCGGTTACTTTGAGCTTGAACAGGTTGGAATCACAGGGAAAATTCTTAGATGGATAGCAAGATGGCTTCAGGGCAGAAGGCAGATGGTTGTGATAAATGACAATTCTTCAGATTGGGTAATGTAAGAAGTGGGGCCAGTCAAGGATCAGTATTGGGACCACTGTTGTTTTTGATTTTCTTAGAGGACGTGATGTCTAAATTTGAAGATGGTGTAAAGATTGGTAGAGTAGTTAGTGATCATCGCCAAACAGAGCGTCTTCAGAGTGACCTAAATAGACTTCAGGGATTGTCATAAAAGTGGCAGCTATGCTTTAATTCAGCAAAATGCAAGGTCGTACACCTGGGGAGCGGCAACCCCAAAATAGCTTATAACTTTGGAGTTGAACTAAAGCCAGCAATGGAAGAAAGGGACTTGAGTTACGATACGGTCAGACATGAAGTTCTCCGAGTATTGTAAACAGGTTGTAAGGCAGGCCCATGTTGTCCGATCGATTTTTTTTATCGAACATTTGCTAGTAAAGATAAGGACGTCATAATCCCATTATATAAGGTTATTGTTAGACTACACTTGGAATATTGTGTTAAAGAATGGAGACCGCACCTAAAGAAAGACATTGCTTCTTGAAAGGGTCCAAAGACGGGTAACTCGGCTGGTGAGATCGGCAAGAGGACGTCCATATGAGGAAAGACTTCGAATATGTGGGTTGGACAGCTTGGAAACTGGGCACCTTAGAGGAGACTTGATTTAAGTATTTAAGGCGCTGAGAGGCAAAAGTAAAATGAATGAGGACGAAATTTTCACGGTTATAAGTGATCCTAGAACTAGGGGCCATAAATTTCAAGTTACGGGGGGGGATGTACAGACTAGATTGCAGGAAGTTTTATTTTAGCTAGCGAGTTATAAATTACTGGAATAAGTTACCTACATGGGTGGTAGAAGCTGACAGTTTGGGGGAATTCAGAAGTCAGCTGGATAGTTACCTACGGGAGGAGGGAAATGAATAGGTTATTTTTTTTTCTTTTATTATTTATTAAGTATTTATTTTATTATTTATTATTTTATTTATTTTTTGACTTGTGCAGCATAAGCTTTAGGCTACTTTGCACCACATGGTTAATACTAATAATATCATTAATTAGCCCAAAGCTTTGTACAACTGTACTACGCACAAATCTCCTGGTGCCCATTTCGTTGAGTGCTCTGTGCACTGAGCACTCAACTTGGTCTCATTCACAAAATGTTTCGTGTAGTATGTATTGTTATCAAATCCCCGATGATCTTTCGCAATACGCTCACGTCGTTTTACACGATCACAGGAACTAACGTATAGCCATCCCCGCTAATGGTAGTGCAACAAATGCAACATTTGCTATTATGACTGTGTAAACTTGTGGGAGAATGCTACCCTCGTATTTTTCTTCCTTAAAGGTAATGATTTTCCCATTCTTATACTCGTGAGTTTGAAATGCAGTTATCAACGTGCACCCTTTCACGCTCTTCGCTGTAAATATTGAACAGCTGGATTGTGCTAGCTTGTACTCATCCCATACTACCCTTGCCTGAGACCGACTAACTCAGCCACGTTGTGAAAAAGGCCCAAAAAATTCCTCACGTCATTGACGGGACTAGAACTCGGGTCTTTTCACCCGTTGTGGGGAGGACGGCGATTCTACCAACTGCTACCTACGATGGCATACAGTTCGATGTACTAGGCAACTTAGTGAAGGACATTTCTCTGTGTGTGACAATTTGGTGAAAGACGATTGATAGCTATGATAATTCGGTGAATTCTTTGGGAGAGATCGGTGCATGGCAAAACAAGACATAAAATGCAAAATTTAACGTGCCATTCTGTAAATGGTGAATTAATGATCATGAAACCGTTCTTGATATTTTATATTTTTGATGGAGCATATTATCTACCTTCGTTTTTTATGCACATTCTACTCTCTTTTTTTTTTCATGAGATCCTATTAAAAAAGTGCCACGTACAAATCGTGACAAATCCATGTTGCTAGACTAGAGTAGGCCTTGGAGTTCTTAAAAGAAGGACCCTTCCTTCAGTAACTTTCCTTTCCTGTGGTTTCTGTGTAAATAAGTTTCTTCTGGCCTTGCAACCCTCAACCAGCCCATGTTTTTTAAACCAGCGTATGGCTTTAACAACTTTCACAGTGATAACCTTCATTTTTGTTCCTTTCACCTGAATTCTGCCCCCATAATTTTCTTATAGCTTTCCAATCCTCAACCAATTCATGCTCCTGGAAACACATAGGATTGAACTGATTAGGTATGTTAAAAAAAAAAAAAACTAGTAAATAATCTTATCTGGATTAAAGGTGTTACAATATGGTGGAGTCATGGTGAAACAGGCACGTACTCACTTTCCAACCTGCCTATGAGAAAGATCGGTGTGAATCCTTTTATACAAAATAAATAGATGAAAAATGTATTTTCTTTTTTCTAAATTCTTTCCTTCCTCCTTTCTAAGTCTCCAAAATTTCTCTTATTTTGTAAACCTTTTACTTCATTGATTTTACTAATTTCCGATCTCTGTGCCCCTCGACGTGGGCACCTGTACGTGGTGAGGGGACCTCCCAGTGACGCTGCTGGACTTCCAGACTAGCATCACTGGGATCCAACGCCCACAGCCTAGGTTCCGGGCTTACATCAATGGAATCCGGCGTGTTTGCCGTGCGCTGCGACCCGTGGAAATTCGGAAAGGGGGATCCTGGTGGTTGAGGGGCCCAGCTTCAATACACCACTTTGGCCCCTGCTTCGACAAGACGGGTGGTCCTGGAAGGCCCGGCTAGGATCAGTCGGCTAGTAGGCTCGCCTGCGACGGTCAACCATGTCAAAGCCATGCCCCTACCCTCATGGTCCGAGGGACAGGATTCAGGCTGGCGGCGGTGCGGGTATGGTGTCTGGGTAGCCCTGGCGTCCCACTCCCGAGCGCATTTATTGCATGCCGGGTAGTGGGCGTCCCTTTGGGCTCCGTGGTGGGTGGGGAGCCCGGGCACTGAACCACTTAAAAAAACTCATGAATCCTGATAAACTAACTTCTTCAGGGGCCCCAACCCGGTCCCTATCTGAAACCATTGACAAAGATCCAGATAGCATTATTGCTAATAAGAGGCAGCGAACCGAACTACCATCAGGGCCAGTCCCAAGGTTCTTAATCATGCACTCAACAAGTGAAAAACCGATTGGAAAAATGTCACCCTTCTTTATCCAAAAAGGGTTGGATGGGTTAGCAGGTTCACCCAAGTCAGTTAAGAGGCTCCGTTCTGGAGACCTCTTAATTGAAACTAAAAATGACAGGCAATCAGAACACCTACTCCGAACAACATCAATCGGAGGAATCCCTATAACAGTGACACCACACAGAACACTCAATTCATCTAGAGGTGTCATTTCGGAGTGGGACCTTCTCGACGTATACGAGGAGGAAATCTGCTCCGAATTAAAACCACAGGGAGTCATTGCCGTCAAGAGAATCACTGCGCGAAGGAATGGAAAAATTGTTAAAACCAGGAGCGTTATTCTGACTTTTAACACTCCTAAACCTCCTGATGAGATTAAAGCTGGATACATCAACTGTTCAGTGCATCCATACATTCCGAACCCTTTACGGTGTTTCAAATGCCAGAAGTATGGACATTCTCAAATGGCCTGCCCTGGAGTCCTTGCATGCGCTCGATGCGGTGCAAAGGACCACGAAACAACAGCATGTTCAGCCGCAAAACCCACCTGTATTAACTGTGAAGGCGAACACCCGGCCTATTCACGAGCATGCCAGAGGTGGAAAGAAGAAAAAGAAATTCAACGGCTGAAGGCAGAGCTAAATATATCATACCAGGAGGCAAGGAAATCGGTCAAACCCCTGAATATCAACAAACCTACCTACGCCCAGAAGGTAGCAGGGAGATGTTCCGTCGAAACTCAGACGGACATGACCATTCCTCCAAAGGAGTCTTTCACTCCCATCGCGCGGTATCTCTTAAGCTCTCAAAAACCTGCACAAAAGGACCAATCAGCTGCCACTCCTATATCGGTACCTCCTAATGCTCCACAAGTTCCAAAAGTAATTATGAAAGAAAAGAATAAGAAAGGGGAAGTCCCCCCTAGTACCCAAGAAAAGATGGATGTCGAGCAGAAGGAGGTACCCGAAGATTCAGTCTTGGAACTCTTTGCGGAGGAGGAAATGGACACGGGACAGCGTCCATTCTTCCCCAAAAAAGATAAATCCAAGACTGATAAAAGTAAGCCCTCAGCACCTCGGAAGCCGCCTGATGGACCCACCAAGCCAAAATAATGGGTAAATTCCTACAATGGAATTGTCGTGGATTCCGGCGAAATATTGATGACATCAAGGCCCTCCTGCAAAAGCACGAGCCAGTTTGCTTTTGCTTGCAGGAGACATATCTAAAGGCAAATGACGATCCCACGATGCATAACACCACAATTTTTCGTAAGGATAGAATTGCGGAGGGCTCTGTACATGGGGGAGTGGCTATCCTTGTGGGTAACCAGACCCCAGTGCAGCCCTTGCCAATTACAACTAGCATAGAAGCTGTTGCAATTCGCCTTACGGTGGGATTTTTATTAACCGTCTGCTCTATCTATTTGCCACCTGGGACTGACATCTCCCAGGAAGACCTTGATGATCTTCTAATGCAGTTGCCTCCCCTTTTCTTACTTCTCGGGGATATGAATGGACATAACACCCTGTGGGGTAGTGCCAACATCAACGGAAGGGGACGAGTCATAGAGCGTATGCTCAATGACAATGACCTTTCCCTTCTGAATACTGGAACAAACACCTTCTTCCACATGCCTACCCGTACCTTTTCTGCCATTGATCTCTCTATCTGCTCCCCTTCTCTACTCCCTTTACTCACTTGGGAAGTGGAGGAGAATCCATACGGAAGCGATCACTTCCCTGTGATAACCTTGTTACACAGTGGGAGACCATGTCTTCCTTTTAGGTTACCACGGTGGAAGATTGATCAGGCTGACTGGACTGCCTTCCAACAACAGGCAAATTTCGATCTTAGCACAGTCAGTCAAGAGCCGATCAATGACACAGTAAGGTACATCACAGAAATCATCGTCCAAGCAGCTGCTAACGCTGTCCCAAAAACATCAGCCCGGTTTCCACCATTTCCCAAACCTTGGTGGAATTCACAATGCACAGCAGCAAAAAAGGCTCAGAACAAAGCGTGGGGGATATTCCGCCGATATCCTACCACGACCAACCTTATAGCCTTTAAACGTGCACGAGCCAAGGCACGTTACATCCGTCGTCAGAGTCAAAAGGAATCGTGGATCCGTTTTACATCATCTTTTACCCAGTCTACCAACTCTAAGGTAGTCTGGGATAAAATCCGGAAAATGAAGGGAAAATATACATCCCACCCTTCTTCAATCCTAGATTATAATGGATGCGCTATTGCAGATCCAACTGCAATAGCCAATGCTCTTGGGGAAACATTCTCTAACATCTCCGCAACATCCTCGTACTCCCCAGAGTTCCTGGTCCTGAAATATAAAATCGAAAAACAGGCACTTAACTTTAAATCTAAGAGTATTTATCCCTACAACGGGGATTTCACTATTCAAGAACTGGAAAGAGCCCTCGCTCTTTCCAAAGCAAGTGCCGTTGGACCAGATGGCATCCATTATGAAATGATTAAAAATCTTCCACCAAAATCTATGGATTGTCTGCTCCTTCTGTATAACAGAATCTTTACTGAAGGGCAGTTTCCGGACTCCTGGCGAAAGGCAATCGTTCTTGCCTTTCCTAAGCCAGGAAAGGATCCAAAAATCACCACCAATTATCGTCCTATTGCTCTGACTAGCTGTTTGTGCAAAATCCTGCAGAGAATGGTCAATTCTCGTTTAATATGGTATTTAGAATCAAATGACCTTCTCTAACATCCAGTGCGGCTTCCGACGGAACCGGTCCACTTTGGACCATCTTATTAGATTGGAAGCATCCATCCGGGATGCTTTCCTAAAACGCGAACACTTGGTGTCGGTGTTCTTCGACATGGAAAAAGCGTATGACACAACTTGGAGATTTGGCATTTTAAAAGATTTACATAACCTTGGCCTTAGAGGGCATCTCCCCCTTTTTATTCAAACGTTTTTAGCCAATCGATCTTTCCAAGTTCGTGTGGGATCCTCACTCTCTCGCTCCTTTAGCCAAGAGGAGGGAGTACCACAAGGATCAGTATTAAGTGTCACGCTTTTTGCCATCAAAATAAATTCCATCACAGAACAACTTCCTCCAACTGTAAACAGTGCCCTCTACGTTGATGACTTTAGCATTTTTTGCCAGTCGTGCAACATGAGGGTTATTGAAAGACAACTGCAGAAAGCCATTGATAATCTGAATGTTTGGGCACTTGCTAATGGCTTCAGGTTCTCGCCGGAGAAGACCGTTTGCGTACACTTTTGTCGCAAGCGTAATCTACATCCTGAACCTGAATTAAGGCTCGGACAAAATGCAATTCCGGTAGCAGCGAACACAAAATTCTTGGGACTCATATTCGATAAAAAACTGACCTTCTTGGATCATATTCGTCAACTCCGCACAAAGTGCACACGCGGGCTTAATATTCTCCGCTCGCTCTCCTGTACATCTTGGGGAGCAGACAGATGCACCCTTCTTCGGCTTTACCGTGCACTTGTGCGATCCAAAGTAGATTATGGGTCCCAGGTATATTCCTCAGCCAGAGACAGTGTCCTGCGATGGCTGGACCCCGTCCATCATCAGGCCCTACGTATTGCCACTGGAGCATATCGCACATCTCCTGTCCAGAGCTTATACGTCGAAGCAAACGAACCACCGTTATCGCTTCGACGTAAGCAGTTGTCTTTAAATTATGCTTTAAAACTGAAATCCCTGCCAGACCATCCTACGTGGCCATTCGTTTTTGAGCCACGATGGGAAAATTTGTACAACACCCGTAAGACTGCCAATCGTCCTTTTGGTATTCGTCTCCAAGAGCTACTCAAATTACTTAATATGAAGGTAGACAAGGTTGCCCAAACACCAAAGCAACCCTTTCCACCCTGGCATGCTCGTGTCCCGGCATGCGACTTGTCGCTTAGAAACTGGGCAAAGTCGGACACTCCATCATGCGTCTACCTGCAGCTTTATTCAGCACACCGAACTGAATATTCCGACTTCGCGCCAGTCTACACAGACGGTTCGAAGTCAGAATCATATGTGGGATCTGCTGCTGTCTTTACAGACAGCACTATATCAGAGCAGATTCCCTCGGAATGCAGTATATTTACTGCAGAGCTGCACGCTGTAGAGTTAGCCTTGGATCATATTAGTAAATGCCAATACCAACGGTTCATTTTATATTCCGACTCTCTTAGCATGTTACAGGCTTTAATATCTGTGAGGTATAATCCTCATCCAGTTCTGTCTAGCATTCAGCAGAGGATTCACGTTCTCCATGAACGCGAATATGACATCCGCTTCTGCTGGATTCCCAGCCACATTGGGATTAGGGGTAATGATTTGGTTGACGCCGCAGCCAAATCAGCAGTCCCCAATAATAATCGCTGCCTGTCAGTCCCCTATACAGACTACAGGCAGATAATCCACGAGAAAATACATTCCCAATGGCAGGATTCGTGGAATAGACAGACTGCGAATAAATTATATCAAATAAAGCCTGTAATTGAACCGTGGCAGTCTAGTCTGCGCAGGAATCGTAAGGAGGAAGTTGTTCTTGCCCGGACCCGCATAGGACACAGTCATTTAACTCATTCGTTTTTGCTGAGGGCTGGTGACCCTCCTATGTGTGTGTCCTGTGGTACAATTTTAACTATAAGACACATTTTAATCGATTGTCCAGATTTTAGTAATATCCGTTTCACCGCTTTTAATCATCTGACTGAGCCGTATACACTCAGTCAGATTTTAACCGACAATGACAATGTGTCTGCTATTTTTAGATTTTTAAAATCAATAAATATTTTTACTCGTTTATAAAGTTTACCTTTTTTTTTTTCTACTTGTTGACATAGAGTGTAGAGTGTGTTTAGTGTCAAACGGCACCAGGGGTTTCCCCCATCTCCGCGTGCTATACATTGTGGGTGTGAAACAGAACACTGTCAATGCCAGAGGTTTAAAAGTGTATGGATTTTGTACATGTGTAGTGTCGTGTACCGTTGTTCCTCTGGTCATTTAGCCGCTGGGCCCCTAATGGGACCCAACGTTGCCCCACTCCGCCCCGTGGAGGCAGACCAGGTACACTACTTAGTTATTTACTCTGGCAGGTCCTGCCACCTAATTTCCTGAGATTTCAGTGGCAAGGACCTAAAAAAAAAAAAAAAAAAAAAAAAACACGCTATAGATAGGGGTCAGCCAAAAAACAAAGGGAGTACTAGTCGGGCGATTTGATGTTGTTAAGTTTTTGGATGTAGGGCTCAAACAATTTGGAGTTGATTCAAACACTAGTTGAAAGTTAGAGAAGGGGAGGGAGACTGAAGACTGGGGGGAAAAGACAGAGTTACGGGGTCCATAGGGAAGATGACCCCAAGTCAGTGGAGCAGGCCCATGCCCCACCAGAGTGAAAAAGAGGGGTGGCGAGGGGGAAGGACACCAGGGATGAACTCCCCCTCCCGCCAGGGAGTGGAAGCAAAGGACCACGCAAGGGAGCGTGGCTAGGGAGGCCTAAAGGCAGCAGCTGAGCTGTGCTGGTGTAGGTTCTGTCACTCCTGGGACGAAGGAAGGAAGGAGTTTTTTTTTTTTTTTTCCCTTCTCCTGAGAGGACTGTCATATCCAGGAAGTTTCTTACTTTGATCTTCAATGGGTGCTGTTTGGGTGCCTAACCCGTCTAGCAGTGAAGACAGACTGCGCAAACTCTGTAAAGGCGGCGTAGCGCTGCTCGTCCATCATAATCAGGTGTTCACAATTCCGGGGATTTTCTTGCATTTTAGTGGCAAACCTTAGCCGGAACTCGTCATATTCATGGCAATCATACATCACGTGATCCCACGTTTCTTCAGCCCCGCAGTGACACAGCGGATCTTCTTCTATGCCTAGGGATGTTAGCTTCGCTTTAAAGGGTCCGTGGCCTGTAAATAGAAATGTAGTATGGAGGCCTGGTGAGTACCAGGGAGGAGGCTTTGGACTGATGAGGTTCACAGAGGGGATGAACTTTTTGGTTATCAATCCTTTGTTGGTGGTGTCCCATGTCTCTTGCCAGGTCCTGTACATAATTTCAGAGATTCTCTTCCTTTCCTGTTTGGGGTTGTTATCAAGGTTAAGAGTGATGCCTGCTGTTTCGGTGGGAATACTCTTCTTCAATCGTTGATATAATCCTCTTCTTATTACCTCTAGGTGTAGGGGTATACATCCAGCTAGCACCTGCAGAGCTGGGGTGCTTACTGTACGGCACGCCCTTGTTACGGCAAGGAGCATAGAACGCTGTATGGAGTCTAGTTTACGGCGATTTCGGTCGAGGGAGGCCCTAGTACACCATACTGAGGCTCCATAGCAAGCTATTGGCACAAATATGGCATTATAGATGAGGGCCAGAGCCCGGCGCTTTAGGCCCCAGTCTGCACGGCTTATACGGATGATCATGGCCGAGTATTTTTTTATTTTCTGTGACATATATTTCAAGTGAGGATGGAAATTTAGCTTCATATCTAAGACGATTCCTAAATACTTGATTTCAGGGTATAATTTTATGGAGGTGTTGTCAATTTTGATAACCGGTGGTCTTCGTAGTTGGAGCGTTCCCTTGAGCAATATAGATTTGGTTTTCTCTCCCGAGATCTTTAGTCGGTGAATGGCTGTCCAATTCTGGAGCTTAGTTAGTGCACAATTTGCTCTCTCCTCTAAATCAGCTCTTGTGTCACCATGCACCATCAAAACCAAATCGTCAGCAAACGCAAGGGGTTGAGTCATCCCCAAGTCCATCCCAAGGAACTCGTCCAGGACGATGGACCAAAAGAAAGGCCCCAGGACCGAGCCCTGGGGACAGCCTCGGGAGACCTGGCTAGTGACAGACTTGTACCTGGTACTAACATGGACAGTGCGGTGTCTCAGGTACTCCTTGACACAGCTATAAAGGTTGAGCGGTGCTTTGGCTTGTCGGAGTCTTCTGAGAATACTTGGCCACCACAGCCGATCAAACGCTCCAGCAAAGTCAACTGTGATGGCTAGCACATACTTGCCTTGAGTGCTTGAAACCGTAGATATTAATTTCAGAAGAGCATCTTCAGTGCTGCAACCAGCTTTGAAACCGTACTGAAGTGGAGAAATGAGGTTTTCTTTAGAGTAGCATTTTGACAACCTGCTGAGGAGAAGCCTTTCTAAAAGTTTGCCTAGGACTGGCAAGAGAGCAATTGGCCTGTAAGATTTTGGCTCTTCAGGTGGTTTGTCTGGGTTCTTCAAGATGAGTTTAAGGCATGCCTCCTTCCAGATAGCAGGAAAGTGGCCTTCCATTAGGCATCTGTTGAAAGTGGCGAGCATGGTGTTTGGGAAGTAGGTTGCAAATTTCTTGATAACATCCACCTCGAGGAGGTCATTGCCAGGAGTTTTTTTTTCTTTAGTTTTGTCCAGTGCAGCTTTTAGATCATCATTTGTAAATGGTTCTTCTGTATTTTCTGTTGTATAAGAATCGTTAGCGGTAACAATCTGTAGTTGCTCCTCAGTTAGCTGTGCATCATCTGTTGGAAAGAGGGCATTTAGCATGTTATGGACAGAGTCCTCCCACGTGAAGGTGGAAGAACCATCAGGCTTTACAGTTGTACTGAGGACTTCACCTCTAGGGAGTTTGTTCACAACGATACGATAGACAACTCCCCAGGGGTTATCATTTCCAGTGATCGAGACCAAATTCTGCCATGAGGCTTTTTTGCAGCGTCTAATCATGGTAGTGTAACTGTTCCTTAAGAATCGGTAACTGTCTTTTGCGGCTTCGACCTCTAAGGGTGGGAGGTGAGCACGGGCTCTCTGAAAAGTTTTACGAGCTTGGTGGACTCTCTTCCTCATATCTTGTAGTTCAGCATTCCACCAAGGGACTGCGTTTTTGAAGGGCCTTCTCTTGGGGATTGCCATAGCACAGGCCTCTTTAATGGTCTTGGAGAGGGAAACTGCACAGTCCTCAGAGGTGATGTGATTCAGTTGTGAAGAATCTTCATGAAGTCTTCTTACAAGTTCGGCTTGAAAGCGTGGCCAGTCAGCTTTCTTTGTGCAGAATCGCACTACATCCCTTGGTATTGGGGGAATACGATCCACGGAGCGGCCAAGAGAATAGGTGATTGCTCTGTGGTCAGAAGTGGTCCATGCTTCATTAACCTTCCACTTGCTGAACTTTCCAGAAATAGTCGGCGTGGTCAGGGTGATGTCGATACTTGTTGACATAAGTGTAAGTAAGTGTAAGTGTATTTAGGGTCAAACGGCACAAGGGGTTCCCCCCATCTCCGCGTAGTTTACATTGTGGGTGAACCAGTTGACTGGAAAAGCCAGAGATTTAAAAGTGTATGGACTTTGTATATGTGTGATGCCTTGTACCGTTGTTCATCTGGTCATTTAGCCGCTGGGCCCCTACTGAGGCCCAACGTTGCCCCACTTACGCCCCGTGGAGGCAGACCAGGAACCCAGTAGTCTGTTTCACTCTGGCAGGTCCTGCCACTTAATTTCCTGAGATTTCGGCGGCTAGGACCTTAAAAAAAAAAAAAAAAAAAAAAAAAAAAGAAAAAAAAAGAGACAGAAACGCGTCGACGTAGGGGTAGAATCGCTTAGTTTTGCTAGGCCAAGTTATGGGCGTAAGGTAATTTAGATATGTTAGGTTTTTGGGTAGGGCTTTCGCTAGCTTATAGATAGAGAGGGGGGGAGGCAGAAGGCTGGGGGGAGAAAGACAGAAATATGGGGCCAATAGAGTAGGTAGCCCCAGTTTTCAGTGGGACATGCCCATGTCCCACCAGAGTAGAAGATATAGGGTGGAGAGGAGAGGAGGACGAAAATGTCCCCCCTCCCCCCAGGGAAGTAGGTTTAAAGGTGAAGGAGGCTAGAGTGCCCTCTTCAGATCGCCATATGGCTATTGGCAGCTATTGTTTCAAGTTTCTTTATTCATGGGGCAAGCTCCGTCCTTGTGCTTGTGTCCCTCATCTTTAGTTGCAGCCTTTACATTGTGCTGGCTGGTGTCTCAATAGTGGTACTTGATGTCAGTCATTGTAGATGGTGATTAATGTCCTTCTCCTGATGAAGAGGTCTTGTGCGAACTGGGATAATGCTCTATATTCATCCTCATACTTGTTGACATAGTGACCTAAATAATTAGGTCACTGAAAGTTTAAATTTTTTATAAATGACATGGTCTTGGCGCATTATAGCCTTAGTAGCTGATGCGCCAAAAAAACCAAAACAAAACAAAACCGATCTCTGTGTAATATACCGAATTGTCGCTCATACACCAAATTCTTGTAGCAACCAATTAGCTTTCACCAAAGTGTCTCGTGCACCGAATTGTCACATGCAGCGAAATGTCTCGCACCGAATTTACGTGGACCCGTTACACTCTTCAATAAATGATATGTTCCGAACTTTCACTTTCTTTGAAGAGTGCATTATCCACACTATCATCAAGGGCATTTTCAATTCCACATTCCTTGGGAGACTTGGCAACTGACTCAGGTTTCAGTAACTGCAACGAATAGTTCATCCATTTGCACACTTGTGAAATTTTGATGATTGCTTCTTTCGTCTTGGTTTCAGTTCGTGATTTGATACCTTTGTCCTTTTCATTCTTCACGCATGAATATTTTAAAGGGTTAATTGAGATGTCCATTGGCTGCAGTTGGATAAAACTTCCTGGAATCAGACTCTAATTTAGCAACTGCCCGTTTTGATGCTCCCCTTACGTGTTGACTTGAGTTTACAGAAGGCCGCCTGGACGGTTTCATTACACTTTCTGTAGCCTCAGCTAGAAAACAAAATATCACTGCTTGGACCTCATATACCTTTGTACCCTCAAAACACAGGGGAATTTTAAGCAACGTTTTCTATTAAAAAAAAAGTGAGTCTTATAAACTGAAAAATATGGTAAGTGGTTCAGAATTTTGTTTTTAATAAATAATATTTTGATGTCTGAAATAATGTCAGACTTCAACACATTGGAACTCCAGAATATGCCTGCCTACGAAGGCTTTTAATTACTTTTACCAGAAAAACCACCATTTTTATTAACCGGAGTTTTTTTTTGTATAAAGTATTAACAGCTTGTCGACTTCTATGGCTATAACAGAAAATAACATTCTTTTATTAGCTCTAAAACTGATAAAATATTTGTATATGGCAAAATTTCTGGATAATTGTAGTAATTTTTATATCTACATCTCTGGGACATTCTGCCTTTACAGGGCGAAGTTGTATACTTCGAACTGTAACAGCAATTTCTGTTCGAAGTATCTTGATGCGTAGATTAAGGCAGAGCATCATTGTAATGTGGTTTTATAGAACAAGATGTTAGATCTTGTGTTATTTACGAAAATAACTTCCTATTATAAATTGTTTTCCATGGGGGTAATCCTATCACGTTGCCCACGCAACTTATTTTAAACCTGTGAATTCGCACTCTGGGATTATTATCTGAGATTAGGAGTCAGTTGGTTCGATCATACTGAGTGCATCCTGTCTCTTCTCTTCCGTTTTCATCAGTGTATTATGGTGAAATCCATAAGCTTTCCTTACTGAACACTGAAACAGAAAATAACCTGGAAGGTACAAATATCTGGCGAATAACCTCTAAAAACGATTTTCTACCTGAAGTTGTTTGTGATTGAACACGGCTGATATTGTTATCAGTCATGGATACGGGTTTGCTTTTTTGACTTTTGAAATATAGATAAGCTGTTATTTTCTATGATACCAGCCATTTACATTTAATCTCATCTTACTCCAATAATAGAACATTATCAGGGGATATTATATTTCATGAACCGGCTAAAGCAATATAAATTATGGAGATAGAAGAGAAGAAACATTTCGATATCTTTATTTTTTTTATTCTAGCCCGCAAAAGACAATTTATGAAGATGATCTTAGTTCTCTTTGTGTGCCTTTATCACTAACTTTGCTTCCTACTCGCTTATGTGGTTCCCGTTTCATCGGGATGTTTTGGGTTTAGTAGTAATGGCAAATGATTCAAGAAGGCAAGCTTATATAATATAACATCAGCCAAAAAAAAGCCCCTATACAGTTCATCGATCCGTACCTTCCAAGAATTTGGCTAGTTCTTTCTCGAATTTATTCAACCCATCCACTTCCACAACAACAAATGTAAGCCTGTTCTAATAATCAGCCACCCGCTGGCTGAAGGCAAAATTCCTCACATCTATCCTGCAACCATCCTTCCTCAACTTGAATATATGCCCTCGCATGTGTGTAGTGAATCCATTCACGGCTTTAAACCTTAATCAGATGTCCCCACAGGTGCCTAGTCTCGAGACTTTGCAACTTCTTGTGTATAGTAAAAGTATAACAACATACACTGCTAAAGATAGTAGAAAGATATCGTGGGATAAATCTCGTTTTGCAAGAAATCGATGTAAGATATTATATTAAGTCCACCTAGATATTATATTAAATTATTATTTGAAGAAAACTAAGGGACTTTAAAAAATCTGCAGGATTTTTGTGGCGCATAAGAAACTTAACCATATTGTTGATGCATATATGTCTGTAAAATGAATGTGTTCTGTGGTCGATTTGCTGTTTGCAGGACAAAAAAAAACCAAAAAAAAAAAAAAAAACCCAACATTTCCGGAAGATAAAACTATGCTACTTTCGCTCGAAACCGACTGACTCGGCCACTACGTTAAAGACTGATCGATAAAAATTCCTCTCGTCATTGAAAGGATTCGAATTCGGGTCTTTTCCACCCTCTGTGTGGAAGACGGCGAATCTGGCTGCCTTTATTTGGAATAAAAGCAAGTATGCGGCGCAGCATGAATTCTGTAAAGTGTTTTAGTGCGTTTTGGTCTAATTGTAATCATTGTACCAGAAAAATATCGCCCAGCTACGACAAAGTTGAAAGAAGAGAAGTTTGCACAATATCTCTATAAAGCATATCCCACCTATTTTCAATAGAATCGAGATCCGGTGGATGTGGGCGTCAAGAAAGATGGTGGAAATTTGTATCATGTTCTACGAACCATTCTGGCATGATTGGCTGTTGCATTGTCATCCATAAAGTGGCCATCATCTTCGGGATAAAAGTGTAACATTGCAGGATGCAGTAGATCTGATACAAAATTCTGGTATTCCCTGGATAACATTCGACCTTTCGCTAATCCCCGTATCAAGATAATCCCTACAGATGTTTTGGTTGTCTTGACACGGCAAGCAGGGTTCATCGCTTTTTGAAGTTCACGCCATGCTCTCTGCCTATCATCACTACAAGACAAAGTGTACCGTGATTCGTCTGACCACATAACTTGGCTCCTCCGTAGCCAGGTGGGAAGGAGCAGCAGTGCGTAGCACACGGTTCTTGATTAGTTCGGGGTTCGAGCCCGTCACCACCAAATACGGGGGATGCAGAAAGGTCAGAGAATGACCACCGCATATCCTGGAGCAATATGGCCTTAGTTGCTAATGCTCCTAAAAACCAAATAAAAAACAAAACGAACCACATAACTTTCTTCTGTCGTTGCACTGTTGAATCATTACTTTCTCGGTATCACTGCAATCTGATTTTTCTGATTTTCTCTTTGGGTATTGGCAGTGGCCTGCCAATACCCAATTTCTTTAATTCCCTGGTACTGGTTGATATAAGGCGGTTCTGGACTTGGTTGAATTCAGATATTATTTGCACACAGGATGTCGTATTATCCCGTGCAGTTCTTTCGAATACGCTGGCTTCGCCCTTGAAGTACCGGGTGTTTATAAAATAAAAAAAGGTTGCCTATTCAGGAGATCCCCGTGTCAAAACGGTTAAAGTTAGCGCTGTGAAAATCTATGGGCATGTCACTTAGAGTATGGGGAAGCGATTTGTAAAAGAAAAAAAAAGTTCAAATTTGTAAAAGTTGCTGCACATATGTAAAAGTTGCTGTTTACTTCAAAACATGCTGCTTACGCAAATGACATCCTGTTAGATAAAAAAAAAAAAAAGCAGAAAGGCCAACGCCACCGTAAATAACCGTTATCGCTCTTGCAAAAAAGGAACGTGCTCTTTTAGTAAAACTGTTCTACCAGAATAATAGTAACGCTAATGCAGCACTACGTGAATATCGGATACTGAAAAGGTTTGCGTAAAGGACCTTTGACATTGTCAGTGGGGCTTCAAAAACTAATAAAGAAATTTGAAACGACCGGGGAGTTCGGTGTAATTCCAGGCAGGGGACCATCACGTATCGGAACAGAGGTAGTGGATGGAGTAGCGGTTGCAATGGCCTCCAGGTCACAAGATTCACGTAGTGAAAGAACTAAAGTCTTGTGGTCAGCAACAACGAATAGACTTTGCTCTACCATTTCTGGCTCGTATGGAACTTGACGATACATAGGCTCGAATGGTCTTGTAGTCTGATGAGGCACATTTCACTCTTCATGGGACTGTAAATGCACAAAACTGCCGAATACAAGGAACTTCTCGTCCATCTGCTGTGCATGAAAGACCGCTACAAAGTCCATACGTTACAGTATGGTGCGGATTCACAGCAGAGTTTGTAATCGGATCATTTTTCTTTGAAGAGCCTACACCTCATGGCCCCGTAAGGTGCACGGTACTGCGTTTTTTTAAGAGATAACATTATTCTCACTATGCAAGAAAGGCAATGCTTGGAGACCGTAGTGTTCAGGAAAGATAGTGCCCCTCTCCACGTTGGTTGACAAGTGAAGAAACTGCTCCGTTCAACATTCGGAAATGATTGCATCATTTCTAGAGAATTTCCGCAGTTGTGGCCAGCCATCTGCAGATCTAAATCCCTGTGATTTCTGGCTATGGGGATACCTGAAAGACAGAGTTTGTCGTTGCGGCATACAGACACTTGTCGATTTGAAAGCAAGCATTAAACAGCATTTAGCCAACGTCCCCAATGAGATGCTACGCGAAGCTAGGTCGCACGCAGTCCTCCGTTTTCAGAATGTCATCTCAAGTGAAGGAAAGCAGATAGAACACTATCTGTAGATTTATAAGTTCTGATATTAAAATCAAATCCTAAGTTAAGTATTCCATCTAATGTTTACAGTGCCAATTTCTCTCCTGGTGGCGGAAATTTGAACAAATTTTTTTTTCTTCTACAAATCGCTTCCCCATACCCTAAATATCCACCGATTTTCACAGCTCTGTATCTAACCGTTTTGACACTTGGGTCTCCTGAATAGGGAAACTTATTTTATAACCACCCGGTATTTTTTTTCCTTCCACATTTATGCTTTTGAGATGTGAAAGAATCACTTCCTTTCCAGTCATTAAAAACCTTTGAGATGGATGCTTTTATAGGTCACGCATTTTCCCCCTTCTGACTTCAGATTACTGTAGCCGAACAACCTCTGCAGGCTTTATACTTGACCAGGCAACATATCATCACCCCAAGTCACATTTTTCTTTGCATTTATTTGTATTTCGTCTGTCTGTTACTGTCTTAATAATACAAAGGTTCGTATTTCTTTGGCTAGTGTGTGTATGTGTACCAACTGTGCTACCGACGAGAGCTCGGAGAACAGCCAACTGCCCTAGGTTTGTGATCTCTGCCATCACTGTACAAGTTTTGTACCCTGTCCAACGATCTTAAGAGATTGTCAGATAAATAAATTAAGAAATTTCTTCTTATAAATAACATAGTTATTTACAAATGACTAGAAATCTTAAGTGTAAGCGACGCAATGTACCAGGTTTAGATCGGTACCGGTGGTACCAACAGTTACTAGCTTTTCCTATCGGCATGATTACAACTTTATTATTCTCCAAAGCAAAAAGTTATTAGGTTTTGGTTAGTATTGACTTGGTACACCCACAAAATGCACGCCATTCTAACGAATGCAGTAAAGAGCATTTACTTCCCAACCACCTGAACTTTCCTGTTTGGTGATTAATGATGGATAACTGTTTTAAGTAGCACGTGTGTTATAATTAGGGTTGTTAAGATGGTTGTGGGGGGAGAGAGAGAGAGAGAGAGAGAGAGAGAGAGAGAGAGAGAGAGAGAGAGAGAGAGAGAGAGAGCACACAGATGCTTATAAAATAACCATGTTCTCCTCTGTTCAGGTAGTGTTCTTTTATTCTTGATAAAGACTTTATGATTTTGTGAGAAAGCCTGCCTGAATGAGTAATTTCATGACTGAGAACGAAGGTGATTTGCTTGTTACATTCAAGATGGCTCCATTTATTATTTCGTCAGTATATACTTAGCTAAAATATGTAGCAACGTCTTAAATATTTAAATTCCTTACCTGTCTTCGTTCATTTCCATCCGTGTTTCTCATCCTCTTGGTCCTCTCCTTTCTGTGTAAAATTGTCGCTCTGTGTTGACTCAAGTACGTATGTGCAGTCGCATATAAAAGCGAATATTTCTGTGAGTGACGCAGTGAATTTAGGTCACAATTTTATTCTTTTTCGAAATCGTTTTCGAACGAAATCGATTTTTATCAAAGAAAGAAATTAATTAAATCTTGACAGCACTTGGGTATCTAATATTTCAGTGGATAAAGTGCTTTATAAATTAATGAATTTTTGTTTTTGTACTTTAATCTTTCGATTAAATAGATAATTATCAAACTCAGATTTTGGCGAATTTTTAATTTTTGAATTATTTATCAATTTTTTTATATGAAATATCGTGCAATGACTTAGGTGTAAACTCTAACATCGAGAAGGAAAAATTATTGGTCGGCTCTCTTACTTCCACTAAAAATAAAAATGAAAATATTTAAAATTTGATTTTAATTAAGTTAATCCTTAAAAAAAGCTGTGCTGAATATTATCATTTATGTTGTTGGCAGCAGGTGATGTGATGATCATGGATGAAATCATTCGCACTCATTAGTTGATAGCTAAGCGGATCAAGTTTTAATTAGGTTTTAGACTTTTTCAAAAATTCCTAATATTTCTGAGGAATAATGTTGGAAATGTAGGAAATGATACATTGAGTATAAGTTAGAACTTTCTTTTTTATATATAATACATCGTTAGGTCCCTGTAAAGACAGCAGTTGTGTTTGGCAGGAGAACTTTTCAGGGAATTCTTGTTAATGGGAGTTTTTCTCCTTTGGGAAACTTGCGATCAAACGATGTAATATGAAGTAGTGCTCAGTATTTGACGTCGTCTAAATCGCATTTCTTCTGGCAATAAAGATTTAATTGCTTCGAACGCAACCTCCTGTGGTCATTTAACGCAGGAGAATTGAAAGCAATTAAGGTATCGAAATATGTGAACAAATTTCTCTCGGAGAATGTTTGATTAAACAGTAGCCATCTGCATGTAACGTTTTCATGTTTCGCGAAAGTTCAAAGGGAACGTAGATAGGGCTGTTTTCAATTTAAACTTAATTAAGGGTATTATAATTATGTGAAGTGCATAATAACTCGTATGGTGGTAAGAGGAGTTGTCAGAAGCAAAGTGAGGTGTTGAGGCCAGAAACAGAAAAGAATGCAGAGAGAAAGAGTAACGCACAAAAATACAGAGAGAAAGAGAGCGAGAATAGAGCACAAAAGTACAGAGAGAGAGAGAGAGAGAGAGAGAGAGAGAGAGAGAGGAGAAAATAATGCGAAAAAGAGAATAGAGCACAAAAATACAAAGAGAAGGAAGGAATGGAGACAAAAATACAGAGAAAGAGAAGAGTATTAGTATTAGTAACGGCCGCATGGTGCAAGAAAGCCTATGGCTTATGCTGCACCAGCCAAAAAAAAAAAAAAAAAAAAAATTAAAAAAAAATAAATCCGAACAAAACAATGATAAAAACAAAAAAATAAAAATAAATAACTAAATAATAATAATTAATAAAATAAAAAATAAATAAAAAGGAAATTAAACCTATCATCCTATGTGCTTCCCTTACCCGAAAGTACTGTCCAGATGACCTTTGAATTTCCCCAAACTGTCGGCCTCTACCACCCATGAAGGCAACTTATTCCAGTAATTTATAACTCGCTGGCTAAAATAGAACTTCCTGCAATCCAATCTAAACATTTCCCCCCGTAACTTGAATTTATGTCCCCTAGTTCTAGCATCATTTATAATCTTGAAAATTTTGTCCTCATTCATTTTACTGATGCCTCTCAGAGCCTTAAACACCTCAATCAAATCTCCTCTAAGGTGTCTAGTTTCCAAACTCTGCAACCCACATATTCGAAGTCTTTCTTCATAAGGACGCACTTTTGCCGATCTCACCAGGCGAGTTACCCTTCTTTGCACCCTTTCAAGAAGCTCGATGTCTTTCTTCAGGTGCGGTCTCCATACTTGAACACAGTATTCCAAGTGTGGTCTAACATAAGCCTTATATAATGGGATTATCACGTCCCTATCTCTACTTGCAAAGGTTCGATAGATCATTGATAGGACACCATGGGCCTTCCTTGCAACCTGTTTACAATGCTCAGAGAATTTCATGTCTGACCGTATCGTAACACCCAAGTCCCTTTCCTCCAGTACTGGCTTTAGTTGAACTCCACCAAGTGAATAAGTTTTTTTGGGATTACTGTTTCCCAGGTGTAATACCTTACACTTTGTTGGATTAAAGCACAGCTGCCACTTTTCTGACCATTCCTGAAGTCTATCTAGGTCTCTCTGAAGAAGCTCAGCTTGACAGTGATCATTAACTACTCTCCCAATTTTAACATCATCTGCAAATTTAGACATCACGCCCTCTATCCCTTCATCAATGTCGTTTATGAAAATTAAAAACAACAGTGGTCCTAATACTGATCCTTGGGGAACCCCACTTCTTACATCAACCCAATCTGAGGAATAGCCATTTATCACAACCCTCTGCCTCCTGCCCTGAAGCCATCCTTCTATCCATCTAAGGATTTTCCCAGTGATTCCAACCTGTTCCAGCTTATAAAGCAACCGCTCATGTGGGACTGAGTCAAAAGCTTTGCTGAAATCTAAATAAACAATGTCGAAATTATTCCCTAAATCCAGCTCGTGAGTGACCCTTTCGAAATAGCGAACCAGATTTGTTAAACATGATTTTCTCTTTACGAAACCATGCTGAGTATCCTTGAGAATTTCAATTCGATCCAAATGATCCTGAATTCCACCCTTGATCATTGCCTCCATGATTTTCCCTACTATTGAAGTCAGACTGACAGGTCGATAATTTCCAACTTCACTTTTAGAGCCACCCTTATGTATGGGAGATACATTTGCACTTTTCCAATCCAAGGGAATCTCCCCAGAGTCTAATGATGCTCGCATAATTAGCCTCAATGGTTCAATGCACTCGCTTGCCGCCTCTCTTAAGATTATAGGGTATATTCCATCAACTCCAGGAGCCTTACTGGTCTGTAGGCTCGAAAGTTTTTTCATTAAATAATCTTGCGAAATTTCAATATCATTAATTACATATTTTTTAACTTCGCTCCCACAATTTCCCTTTGCCACAAAAGGCTTTTCATTTGTAAATATCGATGCAAAATAACTGTTGAGTTCATCTGCAACGGCAGCTGGTGTATTTATTACTATCCCCTTTCCCTTACATAAAGGTCCGATCTGGTTTGTCCTGCTCTTCTTGGCATTTATATATGTGAAGAATTCTTTATCCCCCCTCTTTGCTCTGTTTGCTAGTGATTTCTCATAAACTGCCTTTGCCTGTCGAACCTTTTCTGTGGCTCTATTACACATCACCTTGTAGCTGTTATAGGCTTCAGTACTTTTTGTTGTTCTGTAACCTTTCCATGCCACCTTTTTCTGCTCAAGTAATGCGGCAACTTCACTAGTCATCCAACTTGGAACCCTCCTCGTGGAGTATTTTTTTTAATGGTATATACGCATTCAAGGCATCTGTGATTAATGTTTTAAAAGCGTACCACAGTTCAATTGTATTCATTCTCTGCGCGATATCTACCCATATCTACCCATAAGAGAATACAGAGAGAGGGAATATGGCACAAAATAAGAGAGAGAGCGCGCAAAAATAGGGAGAATATAATACAATGAGAAGGGAATATTACATAAAAATAAGAAAATGAAAAATAGAGTACAAAAATGGAAAGAGAGTAGAGTTAAAAAAAAAAAAAAAAAGGAAAGAATACATGACAAAAGTACAGAGTGAAAGAGAATAGTGCAAAAAAAAAAAAAAAAAAATATATATATATATATATATATACACGCATAGAGAGGGAGAGAGAGAACAAAGATTAGGGGAGGAGAGAGATAGAGCACAAAAATACAAAGGGAAGGAAGGAATGGAGACAAAAATACAGAGAAAGAGAGAGAAGAGAATACGGCACAAAATAAGAGAGAGAGAGAGAGAGAGAGAGAGAGAGAGAGAGAGAGAGAGAGAGAGAGAGAGAGAGAGCGCGCAAAAATAGAGAATAGAATACAATGAGAAGGGATATTACATAAAAATAAGAGAAATAAAAATAGAGATTAGAGGACAAAAATGCAGAGAAAGAGAGAGAATACAGCACAAAAGTACAGAGAGAAAGAGAATAGAGTGCAAAAATACACAGAGAGAGAATACAAAGATAAATAAGAGAGAGAGCATAAAATAGGAGAAGGAGGGTAGGAGATGAGGGCAATGATAAACGCACATGCGCATATACACGGTTCCAGAGAATTGAGAATATAAGAGATGAATGAGAGGAGAGGCTGAAAACAGCATAGTAGGAAGGGACAATGAGAGAAGACGAGAGGGAGGAGATAGACGTAAGACAAGAATCTCTTTTGAAAGCCTAATTCTTTTAGTGTTAGATGCAGAAAAATAAATAAATAAAACAAGCAGGTGGTAGACAGCTTTACTGAATCTTCATCGTATTTGAAATTATTGTTTTGTTCATGATCACAAATATCATGATCACACATCTGAAATAAAAATAAAAACTAACAAAGATTCTATTACAAAAATGAATGTTATTATTAAAAAAATCCTTCGCCATTACTTTCGAAAGATGTATTTTAATGACATAATCTTGAGGAATGCTTCGGTACATTTCATTATTTATTTTAATCTTCAGAATGCTTTGGTACATTTCATTATTTATTTTAATCTTCAGAATGCTACGGTACATTTCATTATTTTAATCTTGAGAATGCTTCGATACATTTCATTATTTATTTTAATCTTGAGAATGCTTCGGCACATTTCATTATTTATTTTAATGACACAATTTTGAGGAATGCTTCGGTAAATTTCATTATTCACTGTATAAAGCACGTAATCGTGTTTATATTAGAATCGTTTATATAAAAAAAATCATGAAATGAACGCAGCATTGATACATCTTATTAAAAACGAACTTTACGCACTAAAATACATTGCATATAAAAAAAATCAGGTTAGAAGTCAAATTCGTTTTTTAATAAGAGGTATCACTGCTGTGACAGCTTATTTCGAAAGGAGTTAATAAGCTTAGACCATCTGCCACATGCAAAGAAACAAAGAACCCCGTGCAGAGATACAAAAAAAAGCGCGTAAAAACTTTTTTTGTTTGCAATCTTTTGTCTATTTTTTTTACATACTGTACTAGTGGTTGTGTTTACTTACTTCGCGCATATGATGTATTCTATTAATATGAAGGGTATATTTTGCTTCCTTCACTATCTTAAAGAAAATTGCTAGATTAGCATCAATGGAGAAATGTATTATTCGAAGTTGAACGAGTTAAAAACCGAACTTACCTTTGTACACTCCACTAGGGGTGCTTGGCTGACTCTACTTGTCTCCGGACTCTCATGCAGCGAACTTCGCGATGACAAACGCTGGCTGACGGACGTTCTACTTCCACTGTTGCTCTGCTGCTGACTGCTTGGCGAGCTATTACGGAGGCGACCAAACCTCCTCACTGAACTTGTGAGGTTCATCCACGTTAGTACCGCTCACATGGAACTTAGCGTCTGCAACTACTAGGTACTGGAAGTCGTCGATACGAGGAAAAATATCCCACCAGGTGACCAGGAAACTACATCAGTACGGAGAGGAGTTTTTACACCAACAAACAAAATTCATTCCTGTTCAACTTCCACACAACCATCTTATCCATTCTGGCAGGCGATCGTAATCCGATTGTATTGATGATGGGCATATCTTCTTGGTGTTCTTGAGTTTCTCAGAAGTTATCCCTGAGATTGCGTGGCGTCCGTTAGCAGGACAGGTGAGCTGTGTGCCGGTACAAATCAGCCACCTCGGCACATCTTCCCAAGTGCGAGCTCTACCAGCCTCGGTTGCTTAGCAACCACACACACACACGCACACAGACTGCTGTAGCGCACTGACACCATAATGGCTATGTGAATTAGAGGTCGCGTGCACTTGGATCTGTTTTATACGTGGCGTTTCTCTTTGGAAGTTTACGCGATAGACAGATCTGTTTTAGGGACAAAGCGATTAGCGAAAACAGTCAGATACTTTTTTCATGTGCACCATTAAGAACTTGTTTTTTATATTGTATAGCAACCACACTGGTTTGTTTATCTTTGAGAATATCTTGGTTCTAGTTCATTTTTTTTTTAATAGTGCAGAGAAACTTTTTATGCAGAGGTACTGATTGCTTTTGTGAAAACCGCGAAAAGCTCAGCAGAAGTTTCCAAATTTGATTGGAAAATAAGAATGCACGTGCGTCGTCCGGATACTTACTCGTCACGTGATCTGTGACGTTTATAGTCGGTATGACACGTGATTTCCGCAGTTTAGGTTTATGAATGAACTTCACAGAAGTACTTCGAAACTTTGTTCTTTCCATGGTGGTTGCATAAAATATTTGTCTGAAAATGATAGATAATGCTATTCAATTCTTATTACAATAACTTTCTTAATTCTGATCTTATTTTTGAAAGAAAAGTTATGCCTTTGCTTTAACAAATTAAAAAATTTCAATGGATATCAAATATTTTGTTCATTGACAGAGAGAATGGAAACGGGCAAATGAATCAAAATCAGGAACCAAAGGTGCCTTCTTGGGCAGAACAATTGGTAGAATCACCATCCTCTCCACACCGGATGGAAAAGACCAGAGTTCGAATCTCGTCAATGACGTGAGATATGTTTATGGGCCTTTTTCACAATGTGGCCGATTTAGTCGGTCTCAGGCGAGGTAGCATGGGTTTTCATCCAGAAAGCAGAAAATCAACCACACGCAATTTACAGACAACATGCACGTAGCAATATGGCTTTAGTCGCTGAAGCTCCTAAAACCCTACAACAACTTGACAGTTTTAATTTGTTCTATGTTTATTTGATTCATTTATTACTTTCTTTTCTATAGGCCTTTTTTTTTTTTTTAAAATGGATCGAAAACGCTCATCAGTGGAAGAAAAGTTAAGATATCAAATGTGAACAGAAATTGTAAATAAATATGGCCTAGCTGCATTTAAACTTACCTTTGATTAGGAGCGCCTGGATATACAAAGAAACATGGTAGAGACTTATTTGACTGGCTAAGAACTCCTTGAACTTGAGAGAGTGCAAGATAAGCTTTAAGAAACGTTGGCACTGTGTTCCCAAAAATTAATACATGAAGACGTACCAATTTATGTAAATTGGTAAGTCTACTTTCTGTCATTGTATTGCGCTCTACTAACTCATGTATTTAAATTTTTACTAAATTTTTTAAAGGAATGTATCTATTATTATAACATGGAAGTGTTGGGAAAATCGTAATTCACTTAACGACGTTATGTTAACGATTTGTTTTCGAGGAACACACCATGTCTTTAAACGAGATATCGGTATCCTGTACTGTTACTACATTGCACCCAAATTTTAAGGCTGATTCTGCCCTTTCCATTAACCCTTCTCAAAAACAAGAAAAATGCATTACCCCTCCACTCTACATGAAAAAGTAGTTCCTCAAGATCTAAAATCAGTCTTTCAGGAACTACTTTTTCATGGACAAGCTTATACAGTATCATAGGAAAAAAAGTAAAAACTACCCACCTGATCTGCCCATCCTCTGTTAATTTAACTAATACATTCTTAAATTTAGTCAATCTACCACTTCCACAATGTATTAAGAGACAGAGTATTATACTGCTGGAACATGAATTGTCCTGGTCTATAAAATTAGCATATTTATTTGTATTGACGATTTATTGTAAACTCTACTGACTTGGTTGTCGTGCCGGAGTATAAACAGAAAATTTATTTATTTATAGTGCAAGTGGTATTCAAAATGTCAGTATATGACAAGGCATTGAGAGTTTTTTTTGCACTACAACCAACAATTCCAATCAAAACCACAAGAGAAAGCCTCCCATAGCATGATAATTTCTTCGATCTCATTGTTAGGGTGATTCATTGCGGTACATGACATTGTTCAGATGTTCTCTATAACTGAACTGGACCGTCAAACCTGAATACAGATGCCTTGCCACAAACAATGGCAATGCTTTATTCCAAATGACCTTTGACTTTCGTTAGTGTTGTAAACCGCAATTCTCCCTTGAAAACCAAGCTCAGGAATTCCGTGTAGACAGTGCTGCTGGTCCTTGTGGGTAGCACAGTTGGTAGAATCGCCGTTCTCCTCACACCGGGTAGAAATTTTATGGGCCATTTTCACAACGTGGCTGAGTTAGTCGGTCTTAGGCGAGGATAGCTTGATTTTTTTTCTCTCTCGGAAACTCGGGTTTTTTGTCCAGCAAACAGAAAATCGAGCTGAAATTTGGGCTCGGATGTCTCCTTAAGGGGGACTCATCTTGGCTACTGATACTAATATATGCTTGTTCCTTATCGGTATACACTTAGCTCGAATCATTCACTACCTGAGTTGTTTCCGAATACTTTTGAGAGGATAGTATATTTCGTGATAAATACAATGTAGTATAAGCTGGTCTATAGGCTATGTATTTATTTTACTAGCTGCAGCTGGAAATTTTTATTAAAAAAATGCATACTCCAATGGTTCCAAAACTACAGGCTTATTTAAATTTTGTAATCAGTATCTCTGCTGTTTAATCAGTAAGTCCACATCTTCTTGCGGATGCAAGGCAACCGTTTTATCTTTCTTTAAGATAGGCTCGTGTAACTAATCCTCAAGTGTGAGAAAAGTTCATTTCAACTTGAAGACCAATAATGAGAAGACACGCGAATATTTTGAGTCATGAGATCATTAGGGGTAGAGGGAGGTCGTTAGTAGCTACGATGAAAAGCCTCCCTCTTATTAACGTAACAATAAGAATTCACAAAGGTAAAAAAAAAACTGCTGCTCAAGCGGTTCTCTTCCCTTTTTATTCTCGGGCCCATCTTGGTAAGAAAAAAAAAATGTCGCAGTTGAAGGTCGCTTCTCTGCAGTGCGTATATTTTACGCATAGTAACCAAATTCAGGGAAGGAAGATTGGGCTATTTTGTGGTACAGCGGTATCGATATTTATTCAAATGGGATTTATACGCATCGATCTGGATAATTTCAGAAAGAACGAGATCGTGTGCTTGGAGGTTAAACACCCTTGTACAAAGAACTCTTCAAACAGATGTTTACTTTCGCATCTTCTAGTTAATAAGATAGTGGACTATTCTTCTCCCTACTGTGTATTTCTTTGTTAAGATCTCGCTGTTTTTTCATAAAAATTCTTTTAAACTTTACTTTGAGATAGAAAATATTTAAAGTATTCTGTTTACGTTGGGACTTTTTTTATGAGGACTTGAGAATGGCCACAAAATTCCAAGTTCTTTTACGTTAAAAAAAATCTAATAATTAGCTCCTCTTTCGTATCACGGAGATAATTATTTATTCTACTCTTCAGTATTCAAGCACGGTTCTGGTTCAACCTTGTTGAAGCTCAATAGAGCTGAAATTTAAAGTTCAACTCCAGTTTTTCTTTTTCATGTTTCATATTACACTTTTTTATCGTCTTTTATATATACACTGTCCTGAAAAAGTATTCGGACATACGTCGGTTTCCCATTGACCCCACTGCCATTCACTTCAACAGCATTTCGGGTGCTCTCCTTCAGCCACTCTGACACACTTCACCCTACTGGGTAGTTTTTCTACAAACGAACCAACAGTGGGTATGATCCAGTCCTCCTTCAGAAGAGTGACCAGCTGTTGTGCTATCGATGTTGGACGTCCCGGTCTGGCCTTCACCCGACGTTCTAGTTCATCCCATAGATGAAAACGTCTGGGGAAGGTCGGATCCACCTTACGGTTCAAATCGGAACTCTGCATGGCTGTTCTAACTTTTGTACGTTCATGTCCTTGAACCATTTTCGAACAGCACTGACATTTTCGCACAGAGCATTATCCTGTTGAAACAAATAAGGGCGTGTTCCAAAGAACTGCCCCATCGTAGAGAACATGGAAGTATCTAAAATGTTAAAGCAGGCTTTGGTGTTGATGGTTCTCCGCACAAATGTCCTAGGCCACATCATAACCCCACCTCCTTTGAATTCCATTGTTGGCACAGTGCACTCTAACAGCAGTTTTTGTCTAGGCAGCCACTCATACTACGGAATTCGTTCGAAACGCGATGTCAAAATTACAAATGATGTTTACTGTTAGGGTGGTTAATGACAGGAATCAGGATATGCTGCTGCAAAACAAAAAAAACCCTAGAGAAATTAGGCAGATGGGCGGAGAAGTGGCAGTTGAAGTTTAACAGTGATAAATGCAAGGTATTGCATTTATCGATGTTAAACCTCAACGGAAGTGAAATTGCTGAACTTCATGCTTTGAAGTAATTAAGTAGTATTGGGTGGTAAAAGTATACTGCAGCCATTATCAATACACTGATTGAAGCCTTCTCAACGATTCAAGTTGAAGGAAATGGACCATAATCTGCCACACTGGTCCATTTCGGGTTGTTGGCAGATCGACCGTACGTGGCAGTCAGGTACTCGAATCCCGGTTTATTACTGCACTCCTGCTCCTGACCACTCGGCTACGGAGGCCTCAATTGGGTGGTACCACACCGAAAGCAGTGAAGAACGAGAGAACCTAGGTGTAATTGTACAATCCGAAGTGAAGGTCTCTGAGCAGTTTTGATAGATTGCTACTACATCTAAGAAGATTTCGTGATATACAAGAACTTTGCCCGCAGAAACAAGGGAGTGATTTTCCTGCTGTATAAAGCAGTGGTTAGACCCCATCTTGAGCACTACATACAGGTCTGGAAGCCTCATTTTAGGAAGGATGTGGATCTGTTGGAAGGGTTACAGAGAAATACAGTCAAGTTACAAGTCAGTCAAGAGCACAAAATTGTACCCTTACCAAGGAAGGCTGCAAATTGCAAAACTTTGAAAGAAGGCACCTGCAAGAAGGCCTCACTGATGTTGTTAAGGCTTTAAATGAATAGATTAAACCGAATGCTAATATCATCCTTATTCCTTCTTGGAAAGCAGCAGGGGACCTTAAATTTAAATCAAAAAAGAATTAAAAAGAAAAAGTATAATCGTCGCCCTCCCCACATACGGTTTTGGGAGAACGGTGATTATACCAACTGCGATTTTTTAAAGTTATTGTACTAGAATTTTAGGAGCATCAACGACTAAGGCCATATTGCTCCATATATATTGTCTGTAAATTGCGTGAGTTCTGAGGTCGGTTTTCTGGACGAAAAACTCGCGAGTTTCCGGGAGAAAAAAACCATGCTACCCCCGCCTGAAACGGTCTAACTCAATCACGTGAAAAAGTTCCATAAAAATTCCTGTCGTAATTGACGAGATTCGAACTCGGGCCTTTCCACCCGGTGTGGAGAGGACGGGGGTTATACCAACTGTGCTAATCACGAGGGTGTGATTTGTGTTATTCTCACTCTTTCACAAAGGAGTGTCCGACAGTTCAGCACCAATGATCTAATGTACTCTTTATAGATGATTTCGGGATTCAGCCTTGAACTGATTCTTGACGTGTTCTCATTTGAAAGAAGATGTGAAACCTGCTAACGTTGGGAAATGGTGTCCATGCTTAGATGGTCTAGAGATACATCATGATCACACCTTGATTTCTCAAAGATAAAGGGTCCAAATCCTTAAACCCTTTAAAAAGCTTCCTCATAATGTCACAGATCCTGAATTTATTTTCATGGGCTTAATGCTCTTCTACATTGAGCTCATCTGGTCTACTAATCCTCTAAGAACCTTCCATGAGCTTAGTTCTGCTCTGATAACTCTTATAAAAATAGGATTTCATATCACCAGGCCCTAAAAGCCTTGGAAAAGCATGGATCATCACTGATCTTATTCTTTATTAAATGCCTGAATTATGCAAGGTGGGTCTTAGTGGCTTTGGCTAGTCTCATTTTATGATTCCTGAAAGAAGGGACATTTCTTTTCAAGCTAAATGTAATTCAATCAATTTTCTAATAATACTTGCTCACAAAATATTTGATTTCCATCAAAAATTTGCTAAAATTCCGTAATAAATATTTTTCTTTATTTCAGTTTCATTATTGTATCTTAATTTATTGTTGAAGGTTTAGACTTGAACTGTTGACAATACTGTCAGATCAGACAAACAGCATGGAATGTTTATAAATTATCGTGAGACACGTAAACCTCGATTAAGTACAGTGTTGTATTGGGGCTTTTAGAAGCATCAGAGACTAAGACCATATTCTTCCGTATATACCGTCTGTCAATTGCATGTGTTCTGTGGTCTATTTTCTGTTTGCCTGAAGAAAAACCGAGGTTTCCGGCAGAAGAAACCATGGCTACCCTCGCCTGAAACCGACTAACTGAACTACGTTGTGAAAAGGCCCATAAAAATCCCTCACGGCATTAACGGGGCTCGAACTCAGGTCTTTTCCACGCGGTGTGGAGAGGACGGCGATTCAACCAACTGTGCTACCCACGAGAGCACAACAGTAGTCTACAATTAAGTCATTAAGAGGATTAGACAAGCTAAGGCAGATTATAGGAAATAATAGTAGCAAAGAATTCTTTGCCTATATTAACACTGAATGGAAAGCGATGAACCATATTGGCCACTACATACCAATGGCATAACTTTAATGAATCGGTTACTAACAAACTGGGTAAATATTTTGCATCTAAATTTGCTGGCGAAGAGCTTTTAGGAATGGGACACCAGAAGCTAAAATTGAGTAAGGCGTCTGAGACTGATGGTGTCTAACCGATTATGCTAGAAGCAGTACCAAACCAGGTAAGCAAAACTTTGACCATAATTATGAGAACACCTTGGATTCAGGGAAGGTCCTTACAGATTGGAAATGTGCTAATGTCTCTCCTACACTCAAAGGGAATCAAATGGCGAAGTGAGTAATTATAGATCTATAAACTTGACTTCTGTTCCAGGGGAAACAATGGAGGCACTTATTAAAGATGCAATGCAGGGTAACTTTGACATGAACGCAGTTATACGGCAATCATAGGACGGATTTGTTAAAAGGGAGATCTTTTCTGGCCAATCTTACTGCTACTCTGGCTCACCAACAAATAAACTGAATGTTAAAAAATACTTTTTTAGCATGACAGCCTGCTATACAAATTGGATCACTGTGGATAATCTGCTTTTCATGGATTAATGTTATTAGTCCCTCACTCAGTGTTCAATGCATTCAGTCCTTACTGTTTTCAGTATTTATTAACAATATTGATAAAAGCATATTAAGTTTAATGCGTAAGTTAAATATCACTTGTGCATGGATGCATTGTCATGGAGAAGCAAAACCGTACCCATTGACCAAACTTTCCTCCTCTTTTTTCCCCGAATTACAGATTTTAACTTTTGCATAAGTCTTGCATAATATTCGGTGTTATTTTGATTTTTAATGCAAGGTAATCAATTAACAACAATCCTTTTGTACCTGAGAAAATTTCGGCCAACACGTTTTCTAGCTGATTGGTTGGGTTCCCAACTTTTTTGTGGTTAGAGATACCTTATTCTTCTATTGCATGCGTTTTAACTTGGTTTCAGGATCATAAAAAAGGTAACCTAGTCATAACCAGTTACGAAACGGGATGAATATTCATCTGGATTAGCAAGAATTAATTTTAAATTTCATTTTGATCATGCCACCTCTGATGTTTGCCATGAATGGAAAAGTTTCTGGGAACCCGTCTTGCACAAACTTTGGGCATTCTCAAATGCTCGTATTATTTTTAAAATGCTTCAGTGGGAATTGTGAAGAACTTTTTCCAGTTCAGACACTGATTCTTGTGTTTTCTAAAATCTTTCTTCAACAATGGCAATTGTTTCAGAATTGATTGCATCAGATGGCCAACCAGACCTTGTGTCAACCTCAAATAACTCTCATTCTCTTTTTAGCTCTGCTGACCATTTTGTAATACTAGTATAAATGGGCGATACTTCTCCAAACACTCTAGTCTCTCTCTAGGAAGTTTTTTACCACTCCTCGTACTTGCGCGATAGCTCGTCTGTGAACAATCAGAAATACAACGTAACAGACAAATTTAATTTTAGTTTTAAGTAAACAGACAGTTCTATTTTGTGGACGTGATCACTCTAAGCGCGTGTACCGTGGTTCAAGCTCGTGTCACTACTAAATACGGTAATTTTCTTGTTCGCGCCTCCGTAGCCAGGTGGGTAGAAGCAGCAGTGCATAGCACACGCTTCTTGATTAGACCGGGGTTCGAGCCAGTGACCACCAAATATGGATGATGCGGAAAGGTCAGGGAATGACCACCGCATATCCCCGGAGCAATATGGCCTTAGTTGCTAATGCTCCTAAAAATGATAACAATAACAATTTTCTTGTTGACCTTAATAATCCCAGATTATAAGACGAAATTTTATTTTTATTTTTTCCGTACAGCTCGTCAGCTGCATAGTATTAGGCATATAGTAGTATTAGTGCAAGGAAGCCACAGGATTTTGCTGCACCGATCAAAAAAAAAGTAGATAAGAAAATAAAAATTATGCGCTTCCCTCCTCATGTAGGTAACTATCGAGTTGATTCTTGAATCTCTTCAAGCTGTCAGCCTCAACTACCTACGAAGGCAACCTGTTCCAGTAATCAACAGCTCGCTTTCTACAACCTTCTAATCTAAAACTTCCTACAATCTAGTCTAAACCTCTTCCCCAGTAATTCGAATTTATGGCTACTAGTTCTGGAAATCTTTGTCATTGAATAGTCCACCTTCATTTATCAGGTTCCCTCAAAGGTGCCTGGTTGCCAAGCTCTGTAGCCTACATATCCAAGGTCTTTCCTCGTGCAGTCGCCCTTTTGCCGAACTCACCACGCGAGTTTCCCTTCTTTGGACCCGTTCAAGAAGCCCAATATCTTTTTCTTTCAGATATCTCCATACTTGAACACAGTATTCCGGATGCTGTCTTACAATTGCCTTATACAGTGGGATTGTGACCTCACTATCTCTACAGGATATTGTTCGATATACCATCGATAGGACACCATAGGCTTTCATGGCCGCCTGTTTACTATGTTCAGAAAACTACTATCTAACTATATCGTAACTCCAAGATCCCTTTCTTCCTCTATTGTTTTTAATTCAGTCCCACCAAGTGTGTCATTTATTTTTGGGTTGCTGTTCCCCAAGCGCATTAAACTAAACAATTTTCTGACCATTCTTGAAGCCTGTTCAAATCATCTTGAAGGGCGCTGCCTTGACACTGACCATTCACAACTCTCCAAATCTTTACATCGTCCAGCTCGTTAGCTGCACAACTAAATTAGAGTGAAAAAAGAGGTGGTTCAATGTCACTCACTTAGTTTCCTACTCCATACTAAATCTGTGAAAAGGATGGCCTAGTGAATGACCTTAAGCCACCTGTTGTGTTTCTCTCTGCTATAGTTACAATGGCGTCAGAAACGAAACAGCGATCTTCGTTATTACGTGCGAGAAATAGATGGAATTTCTGATACGAACAAACTGGCATGGATAAGTTTCTGTAAGTTTAACCTAAAAACTACTGTTCTGTGTGCAGATATAGCCTTGTCACCGATGTGGTTTTATATGGAATACATATGGCTATCAAAATAAGAGAAATTAGTCTTCCTTTTAAGTTATGCGAAGTTTGAATCGTCCTGTACTTTATATTATTATACTTTCACAAAATGAAAATAGGCCTATCCGATCCTTGTGTGTGGCGCACGCGCGCTACCAATAATATTCTATTTTGAAAATTTGATTCCTATTTTGAAACTACAGAAATTGTGAGTTGTTACAGGGAATCTGTGCAACTTCCTGTAGCCAGTAAACACGCTTATGACCATAGTGGATAGCCAACCTAGCTACACTGTTTTTTAAAAGCTGCTTGAGATTACGTAATCATATATCTTCATAAGTTTTCCTGGTCTACTGAATCTCTGTTGAGGAATGAGGCTTTGACCCTGATTCTTCTCTCTTTTCATGGCGGGTACAGTTGATTTTGGGAAGAGATTTAAATAGTTGTATTATTACAGCAACAAATGGCTGATGGCTACCTCTTTTAAGTAGCCATCAGCTAACTCCCCACTTTGATTCACATCGACTGCCATTGATATCTGTAGTGCTTCCCGAAACACTTGTAGCTGCTTCTATTTTGCATATAACTGATCAGAAGTACTTTATTAGTGTTGGGAGGCGTCCAAGTACTTTTGAGATAACTTTCCTATAAATTAAATTCTGAGGTGCTTTTGATAGCCAGCGATCAAGAACCCAGCTAGGCACAGCTTACGCTAATACCACAGATAATGTCTACTTCTACAAGTCCATAGAATGGAACTTCTCTTGCTTCCTCCTCCTCCCGACATCTGAAATGAAGTGCCAGATTGTAGGGAAATCATATTTTTGAAGGGACAAAACAAAACCTTTCATCACTCTAAAAGCGTGTCTGACAGAACCAGAATCGTGCTTTGCATGAGTTCCGTTTTGAATCACCCAGCTATTCCGTTGCACGGACATTTTAGCGGCAGTAGAACACCCCCTACTACGAATGGACACGTGGAAAAGAGCAAAAATGGTGAGACAGGCTGCAACTAGTGCCCACCAGTTCCAGGCGCTAGGATGAAAGGAGGAGGCGCTGATTGCAAGCGAACACGACATAAACAAATCCGTTACCATGGTGCATTAACCTGTCTCCCTTATTGTAGTACTGTGTACAGGAAGTGGGAGGGTACAGGAAGCAAAACACACGGAGTGATATTAGTTCCAAGAATTTTGCCCCTTGTTTTCCTATATATATATATATATATATATATATATATATATATAAAAACTCATAAGTAGTCATTATTATAGAAATGTTCACAATCGAAGTTGAGTGTTCAGCTGGTGATTTATGTCTACTGCACAAGGGACGGCGTAACCAGATGGTGGTTTAGTATTCGCCATATGCAGTGAAATTCAGTGCAATGAAACCAGACTTGCTACATTGGCCAAAAAATAATAATAATAATAATTAAAAATTAAGAAGATAAATGAAAAATAAGCATTAACATTTAGTAAAAAATATAAATAAATAAAAAAATAAACATTATGATTTTATTTTCATTAACTGTCTTTCCCTGAGCAAGCAATTACACGATATATATGTATGTAAGAAAACCTGTAAGCTGTTCGGTGACTTCAGTGCCCCGGTGGCATGTTTTGGAACTTAGCATAACTAACTTAACACGTACTTAACACCTTTAAAAAAAAAAGTCTTTTGCAAAATTGAAGCCGAAATTCCATCCCGGATTGGAACTTGTCAGTAATTTCTCCTTAAAGTTATTCTAACTACCCGCTTCCACAACACTATTTTATCTGCCTATTGAGTGTATCATGTGATCTGTTTGCTTGGCGAAAAACCCAAGTCGCTGGTAGAAAAAAAAATACAACTCTGTTCTGGGATCGACTAACTCAGCCACAATTTGAAAAAAGCCTGCAAAAATTCATCGTTTCATTGAGGGATTCGATTTCAGATTCTTTCTACCCGCTGTGGGGAGAACAATGATTATATCCACTGTGCTATCGCGAGGACGTTTATTTTAATGCAAACTTTCCCTACGATATCTGTTGCTGTTTTAGGTTTGGTGGAGAGAGCACTGCTAAGATTACATTAATGCCCTTATTCTGTAAATACCACATGTGCTCTTGGATGCACAGCTGGTAGAATCGCCGTCCTCCTCACACTGGGTGAAAAAGACCCGAGTTTGAGTCCCTTTTTAACAACGTGGCTGAGTTAGTCGGTTTCAGGCGAGAGTACCATAGTTTTTTCTCCCGGAAACTCGGGTTTTTCGTCCAGTAAACAGAACATCGACCACAGAGCACACGCAGTTTAGAGACAGTATATAAGGAGCAATATGACCTTATCGTCGATACTCCTGAAACCCTACTACAACAAATACCATGATACCCCAAAAATACTATGTTTTGAGGAATATATACAGTATATATATTTATAAAATGTATGAAAAAACACTATTGTAAACTGCAAATTTAAAAAAAAATTAAAGAAAATTTTATTTTTTTTATGAAATTTTTTTACCCCAAACACGAAAGGTATCAAAACCTATAGTACTAGGTACCGTGCATGGGTTGAAGGAGAGGAGAGGGATGCCGGAAACTTTTCTCTATAGACTAAACATGGGCTTCCCCACTTCAAGCTTCCAATAAGCAAAGTGGTGGTATTTCACCGGTTGATGAGAGTCATGAGTCATTTCAAAGTTTGCATCAGTATACGACATCTCATATTGTGAAAACTCACGACAACGAGTTGCCTCCTCTTGCACTTTGAATAAGTAATGCTCCCCAATAGGGAAAACTGTTGTGGGTGGATAGGCACCCGAACTGTAAGAATGATAACCCAGATGTGAATTATTTCTTCAATATGAGAGATGCAAAAGTGTGCGATTTTAAATCCATAAAAATTTAAGAGTTGTTAAAGCACTAAATTTTTGCGTAGTCTCAGACTTTAAACACACCCCCCCTAAATTTTTACGCTATTAGACTAATTAATAAAACCGTTGCGTGATTCTGACAAGGCCCATAAATATCCGACGCATATAGGTTCCAACCAGTGATGGCCATCGTTAGGATTGGATTCTTTTAAGTTGTTTGCCTATCCATTAAAGCCTTCCAATATCGTGCAGACTTAAGCAAGTACTTGAAGGAAATAAAAACAGACCGGTGTTTACACACACGGAAAAGGTTTAACGTATGCGTGAATGCAATTTAAGGTTGGTTTGATCAATAATGGGCCTTGCAAATGCGTCTCCGAACTTATAAGAATAGAATCGCTTAAACGAAAGATTTGTAGTTGTGATTGAAGCGTAGATTCCTTTAACTGTGACAAGCTACGTCGTGGATCTATAATTGCCCATAATGATCATATGGAGGGTTATTATTCCTGTTGCATTTTTCTCCTTCTACATTGGTTTGCGGTATAGAAATGGTGGCTAATTTAAAAACTCATCAGTTCATTAATGACATCCCTCTATAAAATGACTCGAAGTGTAATTACCTGCCTACAAAACGACAGATTGTAAATAGTTGCCCATCGCTATTTGTAAGTTGTCATTTGGTGAAAATTTACTTTTCCTTGAAGTTTTAAACATCGCTGTTTATTCATTTCTGTTAAAAAAAAATTAGGCTAGCTCTAAGCCAATGTCGCTTTTCTTTTTTTATGAAAATTGTTTATGCCTATCTTTGCTCCCAAATGAATAACAAAGATTTGAATCGTCCAGTTATATAACTGGCTTAAATGTAATTCTGCCATCGTGAGTAGCACCATTGGTAGAATCACCCCACATTTTGTGAAAAAGAAACGAAAGAGATCAGAAAAGTTTACTGTACAATCAGACAAAGTTCACTGACGAGTGCAGACAGGTTGCTAGGACAGCTCATGGGGTTTTGTCAAAGTTATACAGGAATAAGGAGGTGATTATCCCTCTTTATGAAGGAATGGTTAGGCCACATCTTGAGTATTGTATACAAGTCTGGAAGCCTCGTTTTGATGCACAGAAACGAGGTTAATAAGTGGAACAAAAGACTGCTCTTATCAGAAAAAAAAGATTTCTGTTCTGCAAACTGCAGCGCCTGAAAGCTGGGCACTTGTGAGGAGATCTGATTGAAGTGTTTGAGACTTTAAAAGGAATGAGGAAGCTCAATGCTGATGGCATTCCTCTTGCTCAAACAACACACATCAGGGGACATAAATTTAAATTGGGCAAGGATAATTGCAGATAGATGTGCGGAAATTTGCTTTCAGATGGCGAGTAGTTGATTGTTGGAACAAACTTCCATTTAAACTAGGTTCCTGAGAACAAAGCTCAAAAAAATAGTCCATAGATGAGAGAAATGCATTACATAGAAATTGTGCACTTCATGCAATCCAGTCTTCTATTATTCCCTGAGATTTTGTTTCCCCCTGGTTCATGGCTCACTCACGTGAAAGAGCAAATCTTCCTCATTCATTTTACTCAATCCCTGCCTTATGCACCACAGTTAGATTTCTCCTTGGATGTCTGGTTGTCAGATTTTGCAGTTTACTCCTTCTAAGCCGTTTTCCATATATGCATTGCTTTGCACTCGTTACCAATGGGGTCACCCTTCTCCGAACCCTCTCCTGAAGTTCTGTCTTTTAAGTGCGGTCTCTAAACCTGAATGCAGTATTCCAGAAGCGGTCTAACCGTCGCCTTGTAAATAGGGATAATGACGTCCTTCTCCATGCTAGCAAAGGCCCTATAAATCATACATAGGACACCATGTGCCTTCCTAGCCGTCTGTTTACATTAAAATATAAATAGGCGGCTATAAAGATTACTAACAGTTATTATAACGACCGAACAATTATTCAAAAGATTTCGAATAGAATGCACTAAGAAATGTTGCTTTTTATCACTTGACCATTTCAAAAATAACCAAATTCGATCATTTTCATTGTATTGTGTTCACTACTTAGTATGCAGCTCTTGAACATCTAGTGACTGGAATCAGTGATTTAGATAAATCCCTAACATGTCTTAAAATATACTAAATGACAATCATATTTCCATGTAACTAGATGAATCTAATCACCTTTGCGGTAAGTTATGCATAGAATGGTGCGAATATTTAATTCATATTTTTTTTGTTGTAACCCTTTTTAAATAAATTGCAGGGCTATCACTGTTAAGAATTTTATTTTGCAGTTGTGAATATAATAGCGCTCAATTCCATTTCTTTCTTACTGATAATTATGCCATCAATTTACCAGTGGATCTTCAACTTGGGTTCAGTTATTGTGGATAAAATGTTGAGACCTTGATTCCAAAAGGTTCAGGAGCCATAGTCTAGAACAAAATCGATACGGTAATGCATAAGAGGTATTGTTCATTTATTTTTGGCAGGACGTTGTGTTTTTTGGACTTCCCAAATTACATCTTTTGTGGTTTATGCCAGAAATCTAAAAATCTTATAATTAGCTCTTTACATTTAGTTTTGTACGGATTGTTTAAGTGGCTTTGCTGGCTTAAAACTACTTGAGAATGCAAAGTGAATAATATAAGCTAGCCATTTTGCATTCTTAAGTGGCACAAGTAAGTAATTGCGTTTCTGGAAAGGCTACTGCTAAAATCTGATTAACGTCGAGGAGAAACTTGAAATCTCTTAAATCTTCCACGTCATTACCGTCAAAATGGGTTGCCCTTCTGTTCCATGACTTACATTTCACCGAGATTTACTGTAGGAAATGAAAGTCACTTGCGTCTATGCACACCAACCCTCTAATTATGTACTGGTTGTTACACGATATGTTTATAGGAGAATTGGCTGCCTACGCATGTATAGAATGTACACCCATAATTCCATCCTCTACCGCTCCTGCAGACTAGTAGGGTTGTTAACATGCATGGCGACAAGTGAAAGCAAGCTGCCCATCCATTCGTGTGAGCAGAAAGTTAATACCATTTTCTCCAAACCAACACAGATTGTGTCCACGAATACGTTGAAACAATTACAAGAAGTACCAGGAGTGAGTAGATGATATCAGAGGGAGCGTAGTGCGAAAATCCACTTTATTTTTCCTTGGCCACTTTTTGAAACATAAAGGAAAGATCCAGTTAACAAAATAAAAATATATAATTATTGTGAAAATTATTATATCTGAATGTTAGCGTTTTTGGTCACAGATTGGTGCCATCTTTTATGCTCATATCACCACCAAATGAAAGGCGAATTAAATTATACAGGGTGTTTCAGTTAGACGTTTCAGAACTTCTAAGAGGGGTAGGGTACATCCTGACAACTCGAAATCATATAGCAATGTGGGGTTGGAAATGCTTTCCTGAAGCGGTGTTGTACACAGAAGCACCATAAAAAGAAAAGAGACCGTAAGTGAGAAATCGTTTTAATAATACATGAAAAGAAGCAAAAGGTACATGGATTAAAGTAAGTGTTCGAAGTTTCTTCCACGGGCTACAATGCACGCCTCACATCTCCGACGCATGGACATCCGAACATTCTGGAATACTCTAGGCGAATTTCGAATTTTTTCGGCAGCTACTGCGATTCTTGCAACCAGCTCCTCAGCATTGTCAACAGGGGTGTCATAAACTAGCGATTTCATATGACCCCAGAAATAAAAATCAAGACATGATAGGTCGGGTGACCGAGCAGGCCAACGCACGGGACCACCACGTCCGATCCACTGTTGACCAAATGTGACATCCAGGTAGTTACGAACATCTCCGCTATAATGGGCAGGGGCTCCATCGTGTTGGAACCACATTGTCTGTTGCGTCGATGCAGAAATCTGTTCATCTCTCAAAAGTTGTGGCAATACTTGCTGCAGAAAGATCAAGTAGATAGGTCCGGTTAGACGACACGGTAACAGGTAAGGTCCGATGAGGTGATCTCCCATAATACCGGCCCATACATTGACCGAAAATCGAATCTGTGCTGCACGACGTCGTATTGCATGCGGGTTCTCGACCGCCCAGATATGGTCGTTATGCGTGTTGAAAATTCCTTCCCTTGTGAAGGATGCCTCATCGGAAAACAACACTTCAGCAGGAAAAAGGGGATTTGTAGCACATTTTGCAAGGTACCACTGTGCGAAAGCAATACGAGGTGCATAATACTCCGGTTGCTGTGTCTGGACACGCTGCACATGAAACGGATGCATGTCTTGTTCTCGGAGAATCCTCCAGACGCTGCAATGGGAAACCCGACTGCGTTTGCTAGACTTCGTGTACTCGTTCTTGGATTCCCCTGTACATGCTGCAGCACATTCTGTTCGGCGGCTGGAGTCCGTGCTGTTCTTACCCTGTCCCTGTCAGCTCTTTCAAATGAACCTCTCTCAGCTAACCTCTGGTGCAGTCTTGCAAAGAAATTATGACTGGGAATACGCCTCGTCGGATATCGTTCCGCGTACAAACGCTGTGCGGCTGGCCCACTACAATTTGCAGCCCCGTACGCCAAATGCATATCGGCTAACTCTGCGTTCGTGTAATCATCCATCCTACTAACTTGGCGTTCTTGTTCAAGAAATTCGAAATTCGCCTGGAGTATTCCAGAATGTTCGGATGTCCATGCGTCGGAGATGTGAGGCGTGCATTGTAGCCCGTGGAAGAAACTTCGAACACTTACTTTAATCCATGTACCTTTTGCTTCTTTTCATGTATTATTAAAACGATTTCTCACTTACGGTCTCTTTTCTTTATGGTGCTTCTGTGTACAACACCGCTTCAGGAAAGCATTTCCGACCCCACATTGCTATATGATTTCGAGTTGTCAGGATGTACCCTACCCCTCTTAGAAGTTCTGAAACGTTTAACTGAAACACCCTGTATAATTGTCACCAAAGACAACAGTAAATTGTGACTACGCTGACTGGAGAAATAAAAAGAGAATATAGCAAATACGCAGAAAAGGAATTATCGGTTTAAGCTCTGTGCATATGGAAATGTTGCTTCTCGAAGAGTACCTTTTTGGTAATATACAAGGTGTGTCTGAAGTGTTAGGACTGAATTTTTTTAAACAATACTACTAGCGCCATACATTGCCCACTGTTGAAACTATTCACTCAAGGCTGAACTGGATCCGTGCCTGGTTTCATCAGTGCAAAAGTCATGTTTTAAGTGGATTCAAGGACCGAGTAAAGAGTGGCGATAATTTTTTTTTAAGCTAGAAAAATGCAACTGAAACGGTTGTAATGGTTAGTGGAGCTTATGGACTTCACGATCCAACATTTCTTATGGAAATTTTGGATCATGAAGCGCTATCACGATCCAGCATTTGTCGCTGGTATGAGCGGTTCTGTGAAGGGTGGGAAGATGTTCAGTATGATGCGCGGAGTGGTCGCCAGTCTCAGTCTCGTATGGACCGACCTTCAAAACAGTTCAGCAGCCGTTAATGGAAGATCGTCGCCTGTTCCTCCGAATGAATAGCAGACCAACTTCACATCAGCAAGGGATGCTGTGCGTTCGATTGTTGTTGAAGATTTGTAAAAAAATAAAGTGTTCGCACTTCGTGCTACATGTATGGACGGCGGAACCGAAGGAGGAACGAGTTTCTGCGTGTTAAGATTTGATTGAGATGGCAGACAGTAAACCTGACACTTTTTTTAAAAAAATCATAACTGATGATGACTCCTGGTGCTTTGCGTACGAACTCGAAACCAAAAGACAATCAAGTGTATAGGTCTGAGGCCCATGAAAGTCTAGAACCAAAACGACGTTAGTGATTTCTTTGTTTTTTTTTTTTTTTTTTTTTTTCGATTGGCAAGGAGTTGTGCACAAACTATTTGTACCGGAAGAATAGACAGTCAACTCTGAATTTTACAGATGAGTGACGGACAGACTGTTGAAAAAAAAATTCGTCGTGTTAGGCCAGACGCGGCGAGTCAGGTGAGTGGTTCTTGCTTCACGACAATGCACCTTCATACAACGCGACCATCCTCAAGCAGTTTCTCTCACTGAAAGACTTTACAATGCTTCACCATCCCCCCGTATTTTTCATATATAGCGCCTGCTGATTATTTTCTATTCCCCAAAGTAAAATCCTGCCTGGATGGGGGGGGGAGAGACCATTTTGACAGCGTTTCAGAGATCCAAACTAGCGTGACGAGGGAGTTAAACAGGGGTCCACAAGATCATTTCCACAGAGCCTTCCAGAAGTTGTACGACTGCGCAAAGAGGTGTATCGAGTTATGGGGGGAGATGTACTTTGAAGATTAAACGGTAATAATTTTTTTCCATGAGATATCAATTTTTTATGAATGTAGTCAAAGTTTTCAGACCCACCTTTTATACTAAATACGAGGTGTGATCAAAAAGTTCGGAGACAGAACTAATATTTAGGAAATAATGAAGGTTAGTGACTCTTCGGATGGATCTCCCTCGAAGTACTCTCCTTGACACTGTGAACATAGATTACAACGCTTCCCCAACTTCTTGAAGAATTCCTGATAAGCTTCTTTTGGAATTGCTAATAGTTCCGTGTTATTGCAAATTTGTGACCTTTCAAGGGAGATTTAAGCATTAGAATCAAAATACTGGGAAGTAATAATAAAAATTATTATTATTACTTCATTCTATTAATAGTAGATCCGCGAAACCAGAGAGTGCTTATTTCTTGTAATTATTTCGTGGTCACCAATCTCCAATGACTCCCAAAAATTTTGCGTCTGAACGGCGTCAGTGATTAGCGACTGGAAAAAAAAAAAGTTGCCATTTCCCATGAATCACTGCGATGTTCTGGTCCAACAGAAAAAGGCAGGTGACAACAGTGTTTTAGTATGCTGGATGCTTTCCTGGGAATCCCTTAGACCAAGACAACGTCGAATATTCTTAAGTGCTGTTTCAAAGTGTGGACAGACTTTAGTCCAGGAACTTTTAATTTGATTTTGGAGCACCATTTGGTGTTAACAGTATTAGTTAACGGAGGTATTACGCGTATACTTCTGTTAACCTCAGAAAATGGAAAATTTAATTGATTTAAGAAAAATTTGATGGTTCAAGAAATGCAACATAATGCGTATATTAAGCCCTCGTGGGTAGCACAGTTGGTAAAATCGCTGTCCGCCCCACACTGGGCGGAAAAGACCTGAGTTCGAGTCCCGTCGATGACGCGAGCAATTTATATGGGCCTTTTTCACAACGTGGCTGAGTTAGTCAGTCTCAGGCGAGGATAGCGTGTTTTTTTTTCTTCTTCCGGAAACTTGGGTTTTTCGTCCAGCAAACAGAAAATCGACCACAGAACACACGCAATTTACAGACAGCAAACACGGAGCAATATGACCTTAGTCGCTGATGCTCCTAAAACTCCACTACAACAACAATAAGGCAAAGATGTGCCCAATACCCTATACGAACCCTCATTTAAGAAACAGAAGAGGTCCCCTCTAATTCCTGAGAGACGATACTTTCTACGTTAGTTCACCCTGAGGGATATCCATTTATGACTACTCTCTGCTTCCTGTCTTCTAGCCAGCCTTCGATCCAACGAAGGAGCTTACCAATAACCCCAATTTGCTCTATTTTACTTAATAACGTTTCATATTAAACTGTATCAGGTATGAAGATGGTAGATATGTTCACAAACACCTGATAGAATCCATTAAAAGAATTTAAACGAGATTCATTTATCCATCACGCATTTTGTAAACTCTTAAGTAATGTTGACTGTTTCAAAGCAAACAAAGATACTCAGATTGCAACTGTCACGAGATAATCGTGTGTTCTAATAATTTGTGCTTCTTTTCAGAAAAGGCATCAACAAATTTTGATATAATTTCTACGGAGCGACTGATCAACCATCTTATGAAACGTCACAGTTATTAAAATATTCTTTCTCTTATAAAGCAGAATTAACGTAGCATGTTGTTGTAGTAAGATTTTAGGAGAATCGGCCACTAAGGCCATATTACTCCGTGTACACTAAGTGGACAGAAATCATGACATGCCTACCTTGTAACAGGTAGGCCCACCTTTCGCTCGGATAAGGGCAGTCACACGGCAAGGCATTGAGTACACTAGTTCACGAAAGCGTTCCCCAGGTATTTCCATCCATTCTTGCTGCACCACTGTCCATAATTCGGTCGCATTACTGGGTGGAGGTTCCAAAGCTCGAACGGACCTTTCCGCAGTATCCCCAAGATGCTCCACAGGGTTCGTGTTCGGTGAACGAGGAGGCCATTCCATAGTGGTAAATCTGCGAAAATGCTCTTCGAACCATGTTCTAGTCACCACGGCTCAGCACTATTTTGGTAGGCGCAATATGGCCTAAGTAGCCCTTGCGCCAGAAACTACCATAACAACAACCACCACCACCGCTCGGTGGGGAGATGCATTGTCCTGCTGAAAGAGTCGATTGCCCTGTGGATGCACGATGACCATGAAAGGATGCAAATGGTCTGCAAGGATGGATACGTAACCTGGACCGTTCACAGATGCGTCTAGACGTACCAGCGGTCCCAACATGTGCCAGTTGAACACGCCCCAGACCATTACCTGCCTGAACAGTTCCTTATTGACATGACTCCTGCATAGTTTCATGCCGTTTCCACCAGATACGCACCCTCCCATTCGCTCTAAATAACTGAAAATGGGCCTTATCGGACCAAGAGACCCGTCTCCAATCATCCAAGGTCCAGTGCTGATGTTCTTTCGCCCACTTGAGGCGTAGAGTCCTGTGTCGAGGTGGTAGCAATAGGACTCTGGTGAGTCGGCGGCTTCCATAACCTATTTCGACTAATGATTGCCTGATGGTCTTCGTGGAGACGTTTCTGGCGCCTCCCTCGTTGAAGTCGGCGGTGATTTATACCACTGTTGCTCTCCGGTTGGTTAAAACAATGCGAGACACGTCGATAGCCACGTTCATCCAGCACATTTCTCCGCCCACATCGCTGCCCACGATAAGATGTTATTCTGGAAATGGCGTGTTCCCCTACACTCTTTATACTATGGAACGGAGATAGTGCAATTTCTGTATAACCTCCGCGATAGAGTGACCCATGCGTCGGACACCCACTACCATCACTTTTTTTTTTAAAACCGGTTAACTCACGACGTTTATCCATATAGGCATGGAATTACCGTCTACATGAATGCAGTGCACCTATATACCTGCCAAACGGTGGATTCGTCCACTAGCGAGAGAGGTGACAGCGTCGCGTTGCCCAGGAACCAGGTATTCCTTGAATTCTGTCCTTTCAGTGTATATTGGCTGTAAATTGTTGTTCTGAAGTCGATTTTCTGCTTGCTAGATAAAATACTCGAGTTTCCGAGAGAAAAAACCGTGCTGCACTCGCCTGAGCTCGACTAACTCAGCCACGTTGTGAAAGGGCCCATAAAAATTCCTCACGTCATCGATGGGACTCTAACTCGGGTCTTTTCCACCCGGCGTGGAAAGGACAGCGATTCTACCAACTGTGCTACCTACGAGGGCAACATAGCGTGTCCGTAATATTCTTCTAACTATATGATAGCCGAAATCCATACTAGTCACGAAAAGAATCATTTGATGGAACATCAATAACAATCGTATGTGTCTTCAGATATTGCGGTCTCATCCCTTTTCTAGAAAGCTGTGGATGCTTTTAGCTTGATTACTCTGTTTGGAAGATTTAACAGGAATCCGATACCAGAATATATATTACCACGGTTTTTCTTTTTAAATTGTGCACAATATATCGTAAATAACTTTAACTGTATTTTATAAAATTTGCCTTTCATTCACGCGGTAATTAAAGTAATGAACCTTAGTATATAGTGGATAGGTTGAGAGAAAGATAGCATGCGTGCTTATTGCTATTAGGTTTGAATTTCTTATTGCAAATGATAGAAGAAATAAAGGAAATGCAGATTCCAGTTTAGAAAAACAAATGCGCTCATAGAAATACTTGACCAAGAGAAAGGCAAGTAAAAATTTCCATCTTTGTGTTAAAGTGTAATGAGTCACAAATATAGGGATTATTGATTAAACATTATTGTTTCCTTTTGTGAGTTGCCCTCGTTGTTGCTATGGAAGTTTAAAATTTATTACTGTAGCGAAACAGATAAAGAACATTTGAATCCGAGAAAAAAAACACCGAACATTATTGGTACTTTTTAATTTATCTGTTTTTTTTCATGAAAACCCCAAACACCGAACGGTATTAGAACCTTAGTACCGTGCTTGGGTTGGAGGTTGAGAAGACAAAAGAAGATATTTGTTTACATTAGAATTGAACTTCTGTAGACTGTAATTTTCAGGAAATACGTATGAAGGAAGGTTGTTCCAGAAAACGGTAGTTGAAAGAATAAATGAGGAAGATGAAAAGTTGGTGCTGGGAATTTGAAGTTGGTCAATAAATGGATGTTCGCTGGTGGCCGCGCGTGTTCGGGCTGTTTTGAAAGAGAGAGCGGGAATTATAGAAGCCAATTCAGAAGAACAGTGCCCATGGAAGTATCTGTAGAAAAGGCATGCAGCAGAAACAGTACGTCTATGGGACAGCGAGTGGAGAGACGACTCTGTAAGAGATGAGTCATTAATTAACATAACTGCTCACTTCTGAATGGAATCTAGAAGCCTGAGAGAGGGGGAACCGCCCGAGATGTGGAAACAATATTCCATGGTAGAGCGGATTTGCGATTTGTACAGAGTGAACAGCTGTTTGGAAGAAAAGTAACACAGAGAGCGTCAGAGAAAACCAAGTTTTTTTAGATGTAGAGGAAGCAATATTTGTAATGTGCTTGGGCGAAGAGAGATTAGAAGTCAGGGTAAAGCTCAAAAGAGAGAGAGAGATTAGAAGTCAGGATAAAGCTCAAAAGAGATATATCACCTTGCCTAGAAATCGGAGTGTCACCAAAGATAAGAATAGGAGCAGAAGAATCCTTTTTGCGATATAAGACAAGACTGAGATTTAGAAGGATTGAAATCAACTAAGTTGACAATGCCCCACTGGAGAATTACCTGGAGATCGGCATTCAAGGAATTGGTAGCGGATATTCGGAAGTTGAAACTGATTGAGCAGGGCAAAGTTTTTTAAAAATGGAAAGTGGAATTTTGGATAGGATTTCCAGTCAATGGAAGAAGGTCATTAATATACAAGAGGAAAAGCACTGAACCTTGGGGGACACCAGCATTAGTGGAGAAGTTTGAAGACAGAGAGCCATCTACCCTCACTCACAGAGAAAACTGGATAACCAATTACAAAAAACAGTTGGCAAACCATAAGGTGGAAGCTTGTTTAGAAGACCTTTATGCCAAACACGATCGAAAGCCTTTAAGATGTCAAGAGCAACCTGCTTGTGTTTCACTGAACTTACTTTTCCATTGAATTTGTCCATAAATGGGTAACATACGCCAGAATATCACCAGTGGATCGACACTGAAGGAATCCATACTGACGATCATTGATCAGACGGAAGGTTTCCAGCTAGTTTAAGAGTTGGAGGTTAATTGAGTTCTCCATTACTTTAGGAAGAGTAAAGTAATTGCAATGGGACGATAATTGGATGGGAGGACCTTGTCACCCTTTTTAGGAACTGCCTGGATATCAGTAAATTTCCAAGCAGAAAGAAAAACAACTTTGGAATAAAAAAGTGAAAAAGGGCAACAAAGAACTGGATTAAATTCAGGACCACAGGTTTTGAGAACAAGTGGAGAAATATTATCAGGAACTGGAGCTTTCTTAGCATCGAGATTCGTCAAAATCCTTTTGACGGAAGACCACACGAGGCATTGAATGGAGCGTGTTGGGAAAGGTGGGAGGCGTTTTACTAAGATCATTAATACAGGAGTTGGAAGAAAAAAGGGGATGCTAGCAGGTCAGCTTTATCCTTGGCTGAAGAGACAACAGAACCAACTGGTTTTGACAGAGATGGGAGCAGAGATGGACAAAAGCTGCAGCCAATAGCTTTGGCAGGAGAACAGAATGCTCGGCTACCATTTGGACAAGAAGCAAATTTTCTACTCTTAGCTTGTTCAAAATCTAGTTTAGACTGATTAATGACTGCTTTACAATTGTTGCGAACTTTGGTGTAGGTAGAAAATGAAACTCAAGAAGTGGAAACAAGCCAATTACGATATGCAACATTCTTCTCTTGAACAGCCTTAGCACATTTATTGGAAAACCAAGGTTTAGATAAAGGACGAGATTTTAAAGTGGAGTGTGGAATAAAGGATTCCATTCCTTGAAGAATAATTTCACTTACACGATCTGAGCAAACGTTGGCATCAGAAGTTTTGAAACAATAATCCGACCAAGGAAAAGAAGAAAAGAAATCTCGCAGATCATCCCATTTTGCATTCTTGTAATGCCAAACAATACGAAGTTCGGAATAACCATGAGATAAAGGCTCCATTGGAGAAGAGACACTCACCAAGTTGTGATCTGAGGTACCTAAAGGACCATTCACTTCGACCGGTACTTAGAAGGGTTGTTTGTGAGAAAAACATCAAGCGTGTTTGCTGTGTGGTCAGGATTGTCCGGTGTTGTTGTAGGTAAATGAACAATCTGTGAAAGGTCATTAGTAATTGCAAAAGCCTCAGTATCTCGACCAGCTGGGTCGGTGTGACTATAAAACGGAAGACAGATGGAGTTTAACATTAAAATCACCAAAAAAAATTACCCCACTGTTAGGAAAATTGGACTGGAGAAAGTCAAGTTGCAAAGAGAGAAGTCAGAGAGCTCCAAGTGATTAGTGGAGTTGGGAGAACAGTAGAGACAATAGATGAATTTGACACAACGAGGTAGAGAGATTTTAAGCCAGAGAAGATCGAAAAGAGGAGATACCAAATTACCAAGTCTCTGACAAGGAATATCGGAACGGACATATGCACAAATACCACCTTTGAGGCGAAAGGAATCATACAGCGAATAATTTGGGCAACAGAAATGAGCAGTAGTTGAATCAACCGATAACTAAGATTCTTTCAGAAAAAGTACATGGTGTTTGGCAGACTGCAAGTGGAAATGGACATCGTTGAGATTAGAACTGAGACCATGAACTAGGAAGTGTTTGGGAGGTTTAGATCTTTTCGCAGATAAGCTTACTCTATTAGTTTGACAATTCATTGTGTATTCAATAGTAAGAAAAAGTGGGTGGGGGGACGTGCTGTATTGAAGTAATGAAATTTTTGGATATGGCGTACAGATGGTAAGAATATACCCAGATCCTTGACATAACGTGGCCTCGACAGTGCCCCCCCCCCCCCATAAACACTACTCGGACTCCCTCCAGTCGCTGTCTGGCAGAGTAGAGGTAGGAGGGTTCCAGATCAGCTAGTGTATACACTAGCTGATCTGGAACCCTCCTAAAGAGTTATCAAAAGTTCGGTCCGGTGTACTAACTAACTAGCGGCTGGCCTGCGAACACCGTTTTAGAGCTGTACCCTCGAAATTTAAGGAAGATTGATCTCGCCATGATGTTCATCATAACCTCAAAGGTCATCAGTCATACTGCATAATGGAAGAGATGGGGAAGGGTTGATCGGAACTTAGCTCTGGAGACTAAACATGCGTTCCACCAATTCAAGCCTCCGATAAGAAAAGTGGTGATATTGTACCGGTTGATGAGAGTCATCTACCAACTAGCATAATTACAATGTTCAAAAAAATTAACATAGGTTAAAATTTTTTAAGAATATTTTAATGTTTCGGCTGTTATAACAGTTTTTGACAAACGGGAATAACTTCTGAAGTCACTGATGCCTAGGATGGAAATGCGACTTCTATTTTCTTAGAAAGTCTAAGATAAGCCTTTGTTGTCGGGAATCAGATTTTGTTAATTCCTCCTCTGATTGGCAGATCAAAGACGTTGCATGAAGGTGGTTATGATGACATCTTTCCTTTCCTAACCTTAGGTGGTCTTCAACTACTCGGGATTAGGTAGAAATTGCTGAAGTGCATTTAGTTGGACGTAGGTTAATTCTGCCGTCTTCCTCGATTATGCCTCTCTTGGTTACCTGTTCTTTGAAGATGTTAATCCATTCAGATTTAATGTTTTCAGGTTCTCAGTTTTGTTGATTAATAAATGGGGAAGGGACTGCATAAAAGCGACTGCCTATGCTCTCAGTAATATGGGTCCACAGAGAGTGTATATGGGTCTTCAAGTTTAAAGTGGTGTGACTGACAACTTTTGAACTTTGGCGATTTTTCAGCCAGATACTGTTTGGTGTTCTTACTCATTTCTCCCATCTTCTGCATGCCTGCCCAACAGTGGCATCTTAACTAGCCTCGATATTGACGTTGTACTTACAAATGTTCCACTACAAGAAGTAAAAAAACTGTCTGTCCAGTCTGTTAGGGGATGAAAACATATAGGACAGCCTGTCCCATTAACTATACAGCATTTGATAGATCAGTCCTTTGGCGAAGGCCTAATTTATCTTCCTGGTGACTTTTACGTACCAACAAAAGGCCTTAGCATGGAGGAGTTCCCTCTCCTTGATGAGGGCGTCTTATCTAATTTCGAGAATTCCGCCATAGCTAATTTCTCCACTCATCCCACGTTACAGGTCAGACGATGTCTTATTAATCTCGATCCATGAAGTGGAGAGGTTAGACGATCCATTTACCCAATTAAACAGCCAGCATCAGGACATTTAAATTCAAACTTTAAATTGAAAATAACGGCTCCCTCCAGTCCTTAGACGTTAGGCTCCATCAAACCCAACAGAATTAGTAGCTTACTGAATTTTAAGTCCATCATCCGAAAAGAACAAAAGCAGCCATAGTAAAAAGCTGAACCTGGAGGGCTCAGAACTTTCCAAGGACAAAACGTATAAGCCTTCTCGTCTTTGCTGAGTCGGATAATTCCACCTCGGTCTTGGAGTCGTAAGCGAACTACTCCGAGACCGAGGACACGTAGCACACGCTTCTTTATTAGACCGGGATTCGAGCCCGTGACCACCAAATACGGAGGATGCGGAAAGATCAGGGAATGACCACCACATATCCCCGCAGTAATATGGCCTTAGTTGCTAATGCTCCTAAAAACCAAATAACAAACAAACTACAGACAGTCTAACTTCATGAGCAATCTCAACAACTGTCATTCGCCTATCATTAACCCACTCGTAAACTGCTGTTTTATTCAAACCATAATTTCCATAAACTTTCTGTAATGTTTGCAGCGTCTCTATAGCATTTTTCCCAAGTTTAAAGAACTTGATGTTGGCATGCTGTTCAAACTGCGACATTCTGCAATTAGTCAGCTGTGACACATAAGCGAAGTGGTTGAGCCAGTTCTCACTTGGCACGCCTGGACATCAGGATCAGCATCAATGCCCCACGAAACATGGCCGCAGCGAAAATTATTTAAATACTAGCGTGGATTCCTGGAACTTCTGAATGTACTATGTATTTATGGGCTAGTCAAAATCGTCAGATGATCTCACTGATTATGCAAATATATGATATATTGTAGTTGTAAGCTGATAAGTATACTACAGGCGAGGCAGTTTGTACATCTAAATGAAGGGCTGATCTCCTCCTATCGAACGAACCAATTACTTCTATTTCGGCTCATGAACTAATTATAATTAGTTCATGAACCAAAATAGTTTTTCTCAAGGAAATGTGGAGATTTGTGAAGGATTCTTCTACGAAAAGAAAAATTAGTTCCAAATCCAGTTTCTAATACTCCTTTTATGTATTTGTGTAGAGAGCTATCAACAAGCTCTTTTCTTATTTCTCTTCAGCCCTCGCTACTTAAGAAATATCCACTTTACTCATGGCAAAATGTAAGTGCATGCCGTTTTCTTACACATAAAAAGCCATTTATTCTTTTCTTCGTGAGAAGAAACCATTAGAAGAAGAGATACGAGTTTTATTAGACTTTCTACATAATTCATGTTAGATTTAAAAGCACCTAAATGGACCAACACAAAAAAGAAGCCATTATATGTTCAGAAAAGGCTTAAGTGTCGAATACCTTGTCTGAATATGCACGATTTCTTTTTATAGGAGAACATAAACAATATTTATAATGATCGAGGTTTACTATGAGTTCTATTGAAAGTATGTGCTGAGGGTGAAAATATGAAAAAAAAAAGTTGTGAATTGCTGTAAAAGTTATATATTTTTAAGTCACTATAGATGTTTTAATCTCCTTGTACAAAGATATATTGTTGTTTATTTACAATTTATAATTTCGATTTTTTCTAAACAACACCTCTGAAATTAGGCTATTTCGCAGCATACTCTTATTCAATAAATATGTAAACATCGTAGCTAGATGAGAAAGACCTTTTCTGATGAGCAAAAAGTCATTGCCAACTCCAATTTTATGCTCTGAAAATCCAAAACCAAAATTTACATTCACGCGTTCTAGGAATCTTGAAATATTTCCAGAATTATTTTTAGACGAATTTCGATGCATTCATACTAAAACCCTTCAAATTATGTACTTCGCTATAATGGCAAACAAGTTTGCACTGAGAACCAAACTACAATGAGTTGCCCTACTCTTACACTATAAATAAATAGCACTTCCCCGCACGATAGTTGTATGCCTTTTTAGCTCTACTTACGCGAAGTTATCCGTTTACACCTTTTAGTATCTTTCATAATAAGTCGGTAGCAACCCAAATAGATGCAATAACCGACTGAGTCCGATCTCAACTGTGACACAAGCAAAATTCAAGCTAATAATACACCACTTTCCGTTCTGTCTAGTGCATATATATTCTGTTTTCAAACTGTGCCTGAGCTGAAAGGTTTACAGCCTGATGGAAAGAAACCGCAACTTCCATGATATATTACCATAGGTGACATAAGTAACCAGGACAAACCACTTCTGGAGATTTATGCAGAAGATATGGATACTGTTGTCCCGCCTTTCCGAGAGAAAAAAAAATAATAAAACAAATAAATCTTTATAAGCAAGTTTCCTCTAAAACCAAATAATGCACCACATCTTGTAATGAAATTGTTCAAGCATGCTGTGTAACAAAGATGAATTATATCTCATGTTACGAACTCGACACCTGAGGTGTTTCCTCTGTTGAAAAATTATATACTCGTAGATGGATATAAACACTACTGCGCATGGAGGTAACGTCCTTCTGGCAGAACAGTGTTCCCTCTACACTATTCCTTAGAGACATCGCTGGAAGCTGTAGCCATTTGAACTGCTGTAGAAATTACAACAACCCTTGTTTTAATATACCTTTCACCAAATTTGATACGTACTCCTGAAGAACTTAATGAACTTATACACTGCTCGACAAAATAAACAGAACACGTAGAAAATGTGGTATAACTTTGCAGCTTGCGATGAAGGGGACAAAATTTTGTTTGGTGGTGTACCATAGAACAACGATAATATGAGGATTCAGCGAGAAACTTCGGACAGGTATAAGGGATATTTGTAGGGGTTGCATAAGAATTACCAAAAAGGTCACATTTACAGAACTCGATGCACGAAAATGTGGTACGTGACATCACCACGGCGTATGATCCCCTCCAATGGCTAAACAGGCCTGGCAACGATGAACTATGCTCCATATAAGTGTGTCTATAAGAGCCTATGGCAACAAATCCCATTCTTCCAACAGCGCAGACCTAAGCTCACCGAGCCGTTTGCCGGCTGTCGGCGTGCAATGTGACGCCCAAGGGCATCCCACACATGTTCGATCGGATTTAAGTCTGGTGATCGTGCTGACCACAGCAGCCGTTTGATATCATTTCAAGATATTCCACCATCACTTGAGCTCTATGTATAATGGTGTTGTCATGCATGAAAAGAAAATCTGGGCAAACAGTACCCCTAAAAAGTTGCACATAGGGTTTGAGGATCTGTTCTCGATACATCTGCGTAGTTACGATATCCCTGTTAAAACATGGAGAGGTGCGGCGGTTAATCATTATTCCGCCCCACACGAGTCCACCTTAAGTCCTTCTGTGATATTGGAGGGATGGTACCGCATTCCTCGTTGTCTCCTGATGAAATAACGTCCAGAATCCGTTTGTAGGCTAAAATGGGACTCATCAGAGAACATAACTGTACCCCATTCGGCATTCATGCTCTGCTGTATTTTTGGCGTTAATGGGATACAAACCACTAGCTTCCTTATGTAGAGTCCACTTGAATTGAGCCGTCTTAACGCTTCTTCCAGAAATTCGGGTTTTTCGTCCAGCAAAAAGAAAATCGACCTCAGAACTCACACAATTTACAGATAATACATGAAGCAATATGGCCTTAGTTGCCAATGCTCCTAAAACCCTACTATAACTACAACCTTCTCAACACAGTTCATTTGGAAATGTTTTCACCTGTGGCAAGAAAACGTAGAGTTTATCTTGCTGTTTAGAGCCAAATAGCGGTCTGTTCTGGTTGACGTAACCCTTGGGCGAGCTTGACATGTCTTCTTGTAATAGTTCCTGTCTCTCGAAACTGCATCCATAGTGCCGAGACGATACTGCGTGACAGCCAACATGACATCTCCGTCTGCGACTGTGCGGCTTCAAGCCTTCAAATAGCCTACAATCCCAAAGAAACGTTAAACGACAATGACTTGCCATCCTGAGTACTGGAGAGTAATGTAGTCGCATTTTTTTTTTTTTTTTTATAGGCGTGAATGATTTGCATAATGTGCGACTCATAAGGTGGTAGATCGATTTCTATTGGATACTTGGAAGTAGCGAGTTATATCAAATATTTGCCTTTGGCAACACTGTTCGCAATAAAATAATCACGAAAAACATGTGTTAATTTTGTCGAGCAGTGTATTACAACTGCTGTCTCCATCCTACTTATAAGGACATTTTAATGGTCTATATCCACTATGGAGATTTTGCCACATGTATAACAGAGGAAAGATAATTGAATCTTTCTCTCATAAGCGCAATCTTACATTGTTAAATAACGGCTCCTACACTTATACGCATTTTCCCACTGGGAAACACTTCGGTTATAGATATTTCCAATTAAAGTGTGGTTAATACTTGATCCAAATGACAGTGATCTTCCTCCAAATTATATGTAAACTCCGATTAACAGTCGCAACACAATATCGAATGGTACTGAAATTTTCGAAGGAAGACTTGAGGAATTATTCATCTTTTATCTCTTCAGAAGAACGTACTATCCGATTTCATTCCCTCAATCAAATCAATCTTGCTGGTTATATCATAATCTTCTCACGGTTCTCGCTAACAGTTGGTTGCTGGAATGATGCTTGCATTCTTGTATTCTCTCAATCGTAAAATCCTTTGATCATGTGGTCGTCCCGGAGTATAGACAGAAAATTTATTTTTTATTAATAATACGCATGGAAAGAACAAATCATGGAGCATATCCCCTGACATTTCCATCTCTGTATCTTTTCCAGTCGGATGCAGTATCTGTCAGCCGAACTATATGCAAAATTAGCTTTTGAAAATATCAACTCTGCTTCTTATCCGCAAGCCACAATACAATGATTCCAAGAGTGGGAGTAACTGCATTACAAAACACATTTCCATCCTCTCATTCCATTACGAATAAAATCAAATCTTATTTGATGGACTTATATGAAACTAAGTGCTCAGTTAAATTCTGTTGGGCATACCAGCATTCAGACAATGAGATTACAAATTAAGCTGTAAAGAACCTTGTAACATCGATCTAGCTGATGATATCAGTGTACCATATACCGATTATAAAGTTATCATACAAAAATCTTGTAAAATAAAAGAAAATGTGAACGTTACTTTGATAAACTCAAATATATAAATAAGCTCAACTTATTCGCATTAAATAAGCACCCTGCTGTGGAGTTCCAGCTTCACATAGAATAGGCTAAAGGCAGTAGCAATAACAAGGACTACAATCCTGAAATATACTCATGAGCCAAAACATTATGACCACCTACCTAATAGCATGTTGGACCGCCTTTACCCGCCGTGCCATCGACTCTACGAGACCGTGGAAGGTGTCTTCAGGTATCCTGGACCAATTGGACAGAAGGGCATACCGGAGTTCGGCAACGGAACGAGGTACTAGCGTGGACTGGCGAATGCAGAGTTCCACCGCGTCCCACAAATGTTCGATGGTATTGATGTCGGGGGAATTTGGCTGCCAGGAGAGCACGTGAAGCGCTTGACACGATCCTCGAACCATTACTGCACAATGCGGCCCCTGCAACACGGGTAGTTGGCTTGATAAAAGGGCCAAGTACCATTTGGATGCACGGTCACCATGTAGGACAAAACTTGGTCCGACATGCCTAGGGTGGATCTGCGGTCAGGGTGAGTTCAATTGGGATGAGGGTACCCAGTGATGTCCATAAAAACATCTCCAAACCATGATGCTACTACACCGCCAATCTGTTTTCATCCAACCGTGCGCTGATCACCTGTTCGCTGTAGAATACACACCCTTCCGACAGCATGTTGGAGCTGGAACCTTGATTCATCACGCCAGGCGATTCTTTTTCCAGTCGTCCAGTGTTTAGGAACGGTGCTCCCGTGCCAACTGCAGGCGAAGGAGTCGATGACGATCGGTCAACATGGGAACATGAACAGGTCGCCTATTCCATAGATCTATCCGCAAGAGCATTCGCTGGATGGTGTGCTCGGAAACCTTTCTCTGTGCGCTCTGGTTATAGTCTGCTTAATTGAGGAATCGTGAGCAGTATGTTGTCCCGAGTAGCACGTGCCACTTTCCTTTCACCTCAACTGTCAACCCATTGATTAACTATCCGTTCCGACACATTATGCGGTTGTGTGTCCCTCTTCGAACCATTTCCACCACACCTTCAGTACGCGGCCCTTGAACAACTGACGAAGCCAATCTGCTGGCTACGGTATTCCTAGCGCCACAAATCGTTTCCCGTGTTTAAACACAGTCAGGTCCCTTTCCCCATTGGCTTCGTACTGGCAAAGTGACAGGCACTACCAGTATCATCTCTGTATATACAGCATCGGTCAGTAAGTCACTCCTAGGTGCTGTGGGATGCATCCATTTGTGGAGCCAGGAGTAGTCGTAATATTTTGGCCCATGAGTATATCTAATTTAAAGGAACTGTTAACTCTGTCTCACCTCATAGAAGGTGATGGTAGACCTATGGTATTAATTCTTTACCTAAGCGAATTCAGCTATTTGATAAATTTGTAAACTTAGTCTGTTAAAGAGATAATGGGTTGCACTGTAATATATATAAAACAAGGCACAACTTTTCCCTGGCAGTCCTTGTGCCATTAAACTCCTATATCACCAAGAGATCTTGCACTGGAAGCGCCCGGTTAACCACCGATGAAGAGAAAATCACTGAAACACTCCTTCTGGGTAATGGAACTCATTAAAAATAAATAGCAGGACACTTCTCTTCAAGGAAGAATGGTAAACTGTGTTTTCACATCACAGACTTAAACGAACTGCTCCATTGTCGTAATACTAATAAACAGCACTTTATTAAACAAGCAAAAGGGTTTTGGATATTCCTTCAGCGGCATGGTGCGTATGTGGACTGTGTTATTTGAAGATAATAACGCACTTCAACCGCCGTTGGTTTAATTAGTTTTTTTGCGATTTGGAAATATGTACATAATGTCTTCAAAAGTTTTGTGGTATTTTCTTACATGTTGTTGGGTTTTAGGAGCATCAACAACGATGGCTATATTGCTCCTTATATACTGTCTGTATACGGCGTGTATTCAGTGGTCGATTTTCTGTTTGCTGAACGAAAAACACGATTTCTGGGAGAAAAAACCTTTTACCCTCACCTGAGACCGACTAACTCAGCCATGTTGTGAAAAAGACCCATACAAATTCCTCACATCATCGACAGGATTCGAACTCGGGTCTATTCCATCCGGTATGATGGCCCTCGTTGATATAATCACCATCCTCCCTAACCCTGTGGAAAAGACCTGAGTTCGAGTGACGTGGATCAGGTGAGTAATTTTTATGGGCCTTTACCACAACGTGGCCGAGTTAGTCGGTCTCAGACGAGGGTAGCATGGTTTTTTTTTTTTTCTGGAAAGTCGGATTTTTCGTGCAGCAAACAGAAAATCGACCTCAAAACCCATGCATTTACAGACAGTATACCCGGAGCATAGGTCCTTAGTCGCTGATTCTCCTAAAACCCAAGAACAGCAACCACCCGGTGTGGGGAGGACGGCAGTTCTACCGACTGTGCTTCCACGAGGGCAAGTCTTTTGGTTGCTGTTGGGACTGTTCTTTGACACTTTCTTTCATTCATTACGTGAAAGAGTAGAACAAAAAATTTTTGTTTGAGATAAGAGAAAATTGTGTTCACAGTTCGCTTTAGGCAATGCAAGAAAAAATTGATATATTTTTTTTTCTTTCAAAATTCATCGAAGTATCTTCGTAGAAACTTTTTTCATGTTCATGTGAAAACTTCAACTTAAGAAAAACCGAGTTTAACTACAGAGACTTTCGTATTCATCAAAACGAACAACAGTTTCATTAGCGGAACTTCGTTCAAATTAAATTAAGTTTTTCAAATGAAAATCCTTTATTTTTATTAAAACTTATTCCACATTTTGTGCAATGCTCTTGTTTTTTCAGAGTTCTTATTCAGATCTTTACAAATCGAGAAAAAGAGTAACTTAAAAAATGTAAATTTGAAATGTTGTTGAACTTTAACCTTTCTACTAGTAAACGCGATAAAGCACACCATCCCTACAATAAATCTCCTTTCTTTCAAACACTAACTACCATGCTACAATATTTATAGCCGGAAGACCTGGAATTTTGTTAGAAAAAAACAAACTTACTCGTTTCCTGTGATGCAAAATAAATATATTCGTGTATGTATGTACATATAAAAAAAGATGGAAGCTTACCAGTTAAATATGGTTTGAAAATTCCGCCCTAGAAAGTTTTTTACGAGCTGAGCAGAGCCCTATCACGTTCAAATAATATATTTATGAGAGTGGGATGGCCCTGGACATGAATTTCTTTTATAAATAATACTGTGCACACGTTGCTGTCTGCCTGGTATAGTTATATCATCACGATGCTAGCCTGGACATAACGTAGTACTCGCAATTTTTCCAAATTATATTTCAGACCCATAAAAAGTTTCCTGACTTCACCACAGAATGCGGAATCCATCACCCAGAGCTCGTTTTGAAAGCCCATAAAATGTGTCATCTAAATAACTTGCATATCATGCGCAGGTATTCGAAAAGAATGCAAACAAAAGTCGAAAGTAAGTTATTAAATTGAATGTCATGTATGGTGATGGTAATGTGATGATCACAACTGAGGTGCAATTAGAATTCTTGGACCGTGTTTTTCCTGGCAGTGGTGTCTTTTATGATATTACTGTACAATAAAGATTTTCTCTATTTGTATTATGAGATCGCATAGAGAAATGGGCTTTCTCCTATCAGATCTTTATCCGAATGGATGGGCACAGAATTTTTAGCCTTCAGTCGCTGATGTTGACCTTTTTTTTTAAAAAAAAATGAAATTTTAGTAACTGCCTTGGGGTTATTCGTTGGCGCTTTGACTCTGCATCTTTTTCTTCTCTCGCTCTATGCAGGTAACAGAAATCCGCGTCCAGTAAGGCAAGTTCAGTTAACAGAGGTCGTTAGCCTCCTATCAATCACTGACTGCTTAGAGCGACAAACTCGAGGAGGTAATGGCGTAAGACATTTTAGAACTGTGTACAAAAGAAGGTCATGGCGAGGGTGGGAAATGTGAAGGCATTCGCCAGTTAAACATCCAAAATCATACAGAGATACCTAAATGTCCAAGTTCTACGAATGATAACAAAGAATTACAGCGCTGTAATTTGAAACTTGTGAAATTGTGTTTCTGTCCTAATGCTAAGAATTTTTCAGAAGTTGCAAAAAAGAAAGAAAACGTGTTTTTCCTTATTTTGTAAATTTAGGAGAATATTAACACAAAAGAGAATATTCGTGCAGATTTATGAGGTTTCTTGAAATAAATTCTAAGTTTTCTCGATTTGAATGAAAGTTGTGATTTTCCTTCTATGTTAGGCGAACTACGCCAAACGTCTTTCTTTTTAAAGATCACCAATCTATAGGTAATGGACAAAAAAATGGAAACAGTTAGGTAAAATCGCTAATAAGGTGTTGGACCACCACGTGAGTCCAGTGTAGCCTGTATACATCGTGGCATAGAGAGTACCAGTGTCTGAAAGCTGGAAAACGCTGCCATAGATTTTCTATCGGGTTTAGATCTGATGGACACTGCGCTGGCCATGGTATGTGAAAAAGTTCAGTCTCATGCTCCTCAAATCATTCGGTGACCATTTGTGCACCGTGGATTGGAGCATTGTTATTCTGAAAGACAGTCTCTCTCTCTCTCTCTCTCTCTCTCTCTCTCTCTCTCTCTCTCTCTCTCTCTCCCTCCCCGTGAAATAAATGCTTCGCTATTGGATAAAAATGAACATTCAGGACTGTTAAATAGGCCAGTGGCATCAACCTTGCCTTCTAACGAAATGAATACACAAAAACGGTGCAAGAGAAAGCATCACCATTAGAGAACAAAAAAAAAACCCCAAACTATTATATTAGGCCACCCGAATATTTAAATTCACATGCCGTGCTGTGTGTCTTATGTCTGTTAATTGCGTGTGTTCTATGGTTGATTTGTCTGTTTTGCTGGACGAAAAACTCCAGTTTCTGGGGGGAAACCTTGTTATCTACGCCTGAGACCGACTAACTCAACCACGGAGTGAAAAAAGCCCATTAAAGTTCCTCGCGTCATCGACGGGATTCGAACCCGTTCATTTTCCACCCGGCGTGTGGAGGACGCTGATGATACCATTGCGTTATCCGCGCAGATACCATTACAGAACCGCCAGAACCCTTAAGAGTAGGAAACAAGCAATCAGAGTTGGAAGCTTCCTTCGGTTGGCGCCAAACCGGCACTTATCCATTTGCCGCAAAGTGTAGGAGGATTCGTCGGACAATATCACATTCCTCTACTACTCAGGAGTCCACTGCGACTGCTGTTGCCGCACTTACTGTTCTCCCTGCTCCAGACTAGAACGCTTCACTGGTTGATCGCCTGGATTGGACTCTTGCCTTCTGATATGGGTCTTCCGACTCTTTTTGCTAACACCATTAGAGTAGGATCTCTATTTTTGCTGGCACTTACATTCTAGCTCGGAATTTCGCCACTGAAATCTCCAGGTTCAGTGGCTTAGAAAACCTCTCGGGATAGGACTTTGCATCTGCTGAAGCCCCCTTTCTGGTATGGAATATCTAGGCTTAGACCCTTTCCGGCCCGCTCTTATCCCTTACAGGATACAGTATTTCTCTCTGTCGACTTTACAACAATCTCTCTCTCTCTCTCTCTCTCTCTCTCTCATATTGACTTTCTGCTGTCCTCATGTCATGCCCCAGGGGCTAATCTTGGGGACTTGACTGAGTGACTTATCAGAAGTGTAATTAGTGAAGTTTGATTGAAATTTCTTTTTATTGATTTGTTACTTTCAAGTTTTCTGTTGCACGAAGTGCATTGATTAGCTGCCCTACGTTCTCGACGTCTGGGGTGAGCGGTTAGGGGTTCATCCCCCTGACCGGCTAAACGGGTATTGAGTTGGTGGGGCAGAGAGAATTTAGTTTAAAATTGCATTTTGTGCCCTCAAATTTTAAAGCTTTTGGGACCCCCACTCGTTTCACTTGAGTGGGGGGTGTTTTTAAATAAGTTTCTAAATAGATTTTTGGATTCTTGTGGTTTGAGTTGGTCTTAAAGTCTTTTGTATTATAAAGTTAAAGTTGTAAATAGTTGGAATTTACAGCCTTTTAATATGTCCGGTAGAAAGTCGAGCGCTGGCTCTCTTTCCAAGAAAAAAGCAGATATTGAGATGGAAGCAGATAGTGATTCAGAAGATTCAGAGAGTGAAAACTCTGAGGTTCAGGAAGAGGTGGAAGATATAGTTCTTGAAGAAGTGAAGCAAAAATCTGCTAGTACTGGGAAATCACAGGATACAGCTTGTAAAAGGAAAAAGCAGGGGATGTGGACACCAGAAAAGAAATTAGAAATGATAAATAGTATGAAGAAGCTGTTGAACTCTATGATTAAAAGTTCGGAACAAGGACCTGTGGTAACTGGATTAGAGAAAATAGTGGAGGCACGAGGGAGATTAAGGGCTCTCCTATTGCAAAGAGGGTAACGGGCAATGTAGCAACCAAGATTATGGAATGATCTAGAAATGGTCACAGTAAAGTTGGAGATAGACCTACAAGTTAGTAGGGCTGAAAAGAAAGATATTCAAGAACAATATAAAAAGGAATATGCTACTGTGGTAAAAGAAAAGTGCGTTGCAAAACCCAGAGTGGCAATCATTACTACCAAGAACAGTAAACATAAATGTAGTGAAGATATTAAAAAAGATTTAATTAGAAAAGTGAGACCTGAACTACAGAATGTTAAAGTACAAAATTTAAGAGCTGTACAGGATAAGAAGATCGTCCTTGAAGTAGAGTCGGAAAAGGATATAGATATGCTCGTTGATTGTCCAAAGTTTAAAGAACTAAAATTGTGTGTGGATAAGGTAAAGAAGCGAAATCCTAAAGTTCTGATTTATGATGTGGAACTAGATGTGAATAAAGATGAGTTGAAAGAACAGTTATGGATTAAGAACTTGAAAGATTATGAAGTAAACCAAGAAGTATTCCAAGAAAGTTTTAACGTTGATATCTATGAATAAAGCAAAGAGCAAGAATTTGAATAACTGGATAGTGCAGATAGCAGGTCCGGTCCATAAACAGTTGATTAGAAAAGGAAAAGTGTTTGTGAATTGGTTTGCCTGTCGAGTTCGTGACATTGTCACGGTGACCCAGTGTTACAGATGCATGGCTTTTGGCCACATTGCAAAGTTCTGTAAAATGAAAGCGTTTTGCGGATATTGTTCTACTGAAGGACATTCCTATAAAGATTGAGTGAACAAGGAAATGCCACCTTGTTGTATAAATTGCAAACGCAGAAAAGTAACAGCAGAACATAATGCTGTAGACCATACTTGTCCCGAGTATGAAAAGGCAATGGCCTTAAGTCGGAGAAGAACAGATTAAGATTGTTAAGTGATGTCGTCTGTGGTTATGGGTCTGTATCTGGAGGTGCCGTGGCTTGTCATTGGCCTGGTAGGTAAGGCTTTAATGAGATAGTGATATGCTTGGAAAGAGACTCAGTGTGAGACTACAGTTTTAACATTTTATAAAGTCAAAGTTTAATAATTTTAACCTCCATACGAGTAGAGATCTTCCTCCACGAGGAAGGGGCGGTAACTGTGGTCACACCGGATATTTACTTATCTCTGTGTGACCACAGGCTAAAGACCGAATAACGAGTCATTTAATCAACAGAAATGTTTAGAATAATTTTGGCCTGATAACTATTGCAGTGATGATAAATCACATAAAATATAACTGTAATAAAACAAAAGTTTAAGACTTTTGCGCAGATGGGCAAATTGCCTAGGGGGCGCACTGGAGGTTCTGTTGCTTAAATGAATGTCCTCATGTCATCCTTCTATTAGGATATTCCCCACTAGTAGTTTCTTGACCTCATGCTTGTCTTTGGGATCCCCCGTGATCTCAAACTTGTCTTACCCTTTACTATCCCCATCCTCTTCCTCATTTCTTGTAATGGATCCTCAACCTCCTTGTTCTGCTGCTGCTGGAGGACTCGTACAGGTATCCTTCTACTGACTTGCTTGGCTCCTTGGACGGATGCTGATATCTACAATGTTCGTGCTCTTTGCACCACTGAACACGACGCCGTGCGCTGTCAGAGTGCCTTGTGGAGTTCTCGACATAATGTTTTTGACGAAACTGGCCTTTCGCGTCCTGCGTTGAAATATATTCAACAACTGATCCGTTGTTGTTCGCCGGTTTCGCTTTGCACATCACAATAACGCCCGACTTTCTCGAGTCTGGAGTTTTCGGTTTCTTCCACTGTTACCTATTGCAGATTACGATTCTCTTTAGATTCCCGTTCAGACGTGACCTTGGAAACTGTTCCTCTGAAACATTTAGCGAGTTCATCTGTCCTAGCAACCGAAGCCCCTGCCAAACGCCCTCCAACAATCATGACCCTTTCGAAATCGCTAAGGTCTTTTCTTGACGACGTGGTACCAATAATTACATGCAGATAGGCCGTGTTTGTCTTTAGAGCCATGACGCTAAGAATGCTGGGATGTCATTTATATGTTTCATGCCTTCAACAATAGCATGTAGAAGCCTCTGTTTAGCATGACTGGAAGAGACGACCTCTCTAAACACCAGACTCTCCAAACGAGTGGCACACTAAGCTTCTACGAACGACTATAAACCTCAAGTGCTACTTCTAGCAGTCTGATAGCCACTTATACTAACGCTATGTTGCACTGCGCTTTCTTAACACTTCTGGAAGGTTCTGTTTCCGATCTTACAAAAAAAAAAAAAATTCAGTAACTAGCGTTCATCTACCTTATAATAATAATAATAAAGTTCGGTATCATTTTTGTTTATTTTGTTCAAAAACTTAAAAGAACAACATAAGTGCAAAAAATCTGATTAGGATGGATAAAAATGGATGTCACTTTTGAACTCGGTGTACATTACTTTAAAAACGCATATATAAACGCTTCCCCCCCAAAAAAACTTTATTCAGTATCGAATCAGGCTGCCTTGGTTTCGAACTCTGTGAGATGTTTTGGTGTAATAGTAACGATTCTTGCAGCAAAATATCACGTAGCTGCGATAAAATTGAAGGTTGTTCTTGTTGTAATAGAATTTTTAAGAGTATCGGCAACTAAAGTCATGTTGCTCTGTGTATATTGTCTGCAAATTGTGTATTCTGTGGTCTTTCTGTTTGCTGGACGAAAAACCCGAGAGTCCGGAACAAAAAATCATGCTATCCTCGCCTAAGATCGACTAACTCAGCCACGTTGCGAAAAAGGCTCAATAATTCCTCACCTCATCAACGAGACTCGAACTCAGGTCTTTTCCACCCGGTGTTGGGAGGACGGCGATCCTACCAACTGTTCTACTCACGAGGGCGAACCATTCTTGCACGATGCGTTGTTGCATTGTCATCCATAAAGTGACCATCATCTTCGGGATAAAAGTGTAATATTTCGGGATGCAGTAGATTTGATGTAAAATTCAGGTACTGCCTGGATGACACCCGATCTTCCACCGGTATCAAGGGACCTAGTCCTTACCAACAAAACACTCCCCATACCATTATACGAACTGCAGATGCTTGGGTTGTCTTAACAAGGCAAGCAGGGTCCACGTGAAGTTCTCTGAACTCTATGCCTACCAGCAGTGCAAAACAAATGTGTCGTGATTCGTCTGATCACATGACTTCCTTGTATTGCTCCACTGTTCAATCACGACGTTCTCGGCACCCATTGCAATCTGATTTTTCTGAAATGAGTGGCTTCCAAATAGGCAGGCTACAGCCACTAGCCAATTTCTTCAACTCTCTACATATGGTATGGGTTGAAATAGGGCAGTTCTGACCATGGTTGAATTCAGATGTTATTTGCTGCATATTGCAGAAAAGCAGTACTTCAAGAAGACGGCTTCGCTCTTGAAATATTGTTTGTCTGCAACATTTACCCCTTTGAGATGCGGAAGAACCGCTTGCTTTCCAGTCATTAAAAATCTTTCAGATGAATGCTTTTGAGAAACCAGTTATGTCTTTCATTTCTTGAATCGTGGCTCCTGGTAAATGCCCTCGTCCGTAGCATAGTTGGTAGAGTCGCTGTCCTCCCCACACTAGGTTGAAAAGAGACCTGAGTTCGAGTCCCGTCGATGTGAAGAATTTTTATAGGTCTTTTTCACAACGTGGCTGAGTTAGTCGGTCTCAGGCGAGGGTAGCATGGTTTTTTCTCCCGTAAACTCGGGTTTTTCGTCAAGCAAACGGAAAATCAACCACAAAACACATGCAATTTTCAGACAGTATGTACAATACAAGAGCAATATAGCCTTACTCCTGGAAACTCTACTACAACAACAGCTAAACGTTCACCTACGATAAGATTTTTTCATTTCAAAGTCTCTGAACGCATTTTCCTTGTTCTGGCAGTAGTAGTAGTAGTAATAATGGAGGCATGTTATGCAAGAAGTCGAGCTTATGTAGCGTCAACCAAGAAAAAAAAAACACAATTTCATATATCCATTCCCTCTAAAAGTTTGTCCAGTTCCACCTTGAATTTATTTAAGCTATCAACTTCCACAACGAAAGATGTGTTCCAGCAATTAACCACCCGCTGGCTAAAGACAAATTTCCGCACATCTATTCTATAACTGTCTTTCCTCAATTTGAATGTATGCCCCCCTCAGGTTCGTAATCTGAACTAGCGGGAGAATTCCATCAGAATTCAGCGTGCTCAACCCGTTCAAGGCCTTATACACGTCAATCAGATCACCTCGCAGGTGCCTAGTCTCCATCCGCTGCAATTTGCAGAACTTAAGCCTTGGTAAGAGAACCCCTTCGTTCCCCTCACCAATCGTGTTGCCCTTCTCTGTATACGCTCAAGCAAATCTACAGATTTGTGCAGACTCGAGGCATGGCCTGACAATTGTCTTGTATAAAGGAACAATCACCTCCTTTTCCCTACTAGCAAAATTCCTGTATATCATTGACAATTCCCCATGACCTTCTCTGGCAGCCTGTTTACATTGCTCAGAAAACTTCATATCTCACTGCATAATTACTCCCATATCTTTTTCATTTTCTACCACCCTAAAGTGTAGTTGAAAGATTACTGCAGTCTAACGACCTGTACAGTCTTTATAATCAACAAGACAACATGTCTTCACACCACGTTAGTGTCCTTTGCATCTATTTGCATTTTTCTGTCTGTGACTGTTTTAATACAAAGGTTCGTATGATTTTGGCTAGTGTGTTTAATAAGCCACATCCCAAAGCCAATATTGTTTTATATCACACATTTCATTAGATTTGTTATTATTCTTGGTGATTTCAAGTTTACATTTAACCAAAGCTCTCTTCTTCGATAACGCAACAAAAGTGTTGCGTTATCGAAGTTTCTATAAATAGTTAAGAAATTCTTTTAACTTCTTAGAAACTAAAGAATTCTTCCAGCATCCTTATTGTTGACATCACGCTGTCTCATAAAGTGTTTAGTTTCCTGACAGACTTCCAGTGATTAGGAATGCATCCTTCAACATGCTTCTCCGGGTTTTCCAATATTCAGTGAGTGACTTAGCGTGTTTGGTTGGTTGGTTGGTTGAAGAGCACTTGGTTAAGCTTTGCTCTGTCACAGCCCAATAGTAAAAGTCGATTTCCTAAATAAGTTTGAATTCAACTTTTCGAGTAATCTTGCCATGTTAATACAATAGAAAATATTTATTGTTCGCTGTTACCTGATTTCGAATTTTGTCTTTAGTCTTGTATGTGCTGGTTTGCCCTGTATATAGTGTTCAATTTAATAGTGGTGTTAACTTAGCCATGAGAGATGTTCTGGGCTTTTAAGAGCATCAGCGACTAACGCCATATTGATCCGTGTATATTTTCTATAAATTGCATGTGTTCTGTGGTCGATTTTCTGTTTACTGACCAAAAAAACCCATGTTACCCTCGCCTTAAACCGATTAACTCGGCCACGCTGTGAAAACGGGATTCGAACTCGGGACTTTTTCACCCGATTTATGTGGAGGACAACTATCTTACCAACTATGCTTATCTACCCACGAGGGCTTATTCCCTTTTACACAGCCAACCGCCTAGAACGGTGTACAAAAAAGGCAAGAAATGTAATTGTGAATATTACAAGAGGCAATTATGTACAGTATCTTACAAAAGCTTCAACAGTGATTTTATGTTGCAATTTCACGTATTACAGGGTACTTCTTAATTATAGTATTACATCTCGTTCCATTTTTATTCTAGTAGTTTCATCAGGTTTGCTCCCTTTCTATAGTTAAAGTAAGCTGTGGGCTTCAGATAGGCTCCTTCACTCTGAATTGCTTGCTTTCAGAGTATTGCCAATGAAATGAAAAGTTTGACTGCGTTGTTTGGAAAGAAATTCTTTAGACAGAAGATGTTGGACAATTTAGAATGAAATGGTAGCCAGAGGTTGCTATTACTACGTCCAGCACGTGTAGGAGTAGAGATAAATCCTTGAAGAGTGGGGGCATCAATCACAGCAGTAAGCATTTGAGAAATAAGAATATTGCTGGATGCTATATGAAATCTCCAGAGAGCAATGTTTAGGTTGGTGTATAAAATAGCCCTGGAGGTGATGAATGGGTTGCCTGTGGTCCCGGTCATCCATCGCATTATCCAGTACTAGATTGCCAGAATCTGTTTACGTATGAATGCGGGGAGAGCAGAAGACCATATTGGCGATGCGTATAGTGCAATTTGTTGTGGGTACCGCTGGATGTATGTCCCCTCTACATCGATGTTGATGAACCCCGTCATTTCTTGTCGAACTGCCCATCTTACCAAACAAACCTTTGTTTTCATGATTGAAAAAGGATTTTGAAGAAAGAGGCCTTCATCCCATGTCAAGCTGAGGTCGGTGTGAGACTTCACTTTCTTTATCTGAAATCAGTTGTGATAGGTTCTGATGATAATTTTGTTGTTGGTGTTGATAGATGTGATACATAATAAATATAATAAAACTCTGCACTATTATTTTCTTTAAACTTAATTATAACCGTATATTTATTGCTCTTCTCCCATATACTTTTAAGTCACTTTTCTCTCTCTCTCTCTCTCTCTCTCTCTCTCTCTCTATATATATATATATATATATATATATATATATACTATATATATATATATATATATATATATATATGTAATCTTCACAAGCAACACCACCACCTTCCCTAGGCTTGCATGCGAAGCATACACAGACTGTCCAAAGCTAACAATTTGTATGTTAAAAAAGAAATAATTGCCAGATTTTTATTTTCGATTTTAATGAAGTTTGGAATTGTTGGACAAATAATTTATAAGGCGCAAATATAAAATTTCATGAAAATTCGTCCATTGGGAATCCTTCTATTACGTGCGGACGGAGAGAGACGGAATGGACATTTAAAAATTTCTGAACTATTAAAAATAATTCGAGAAATTATTTAAAAATTAAGAATAAAATTTAATTAGCATTTCAATTTGCTGGTAAAATATCTAGCATTAATAAATTCAAAAACCAAAATACTACGTGATCCCGTTATATCGAACTACTCAGTGGTACATAATTTTGCCAATGACTTAGAAATATTCAAGTCTGAGGAGTACTCAAACTTTTTTGGATGCCGACACTACTATGCTGTGCCCAAAAATATTCCACACTCTCCTTCACCTAGAATTTTCTAATTATTTAATTAGAAATTATCCCTTTTCTATCTTTAATTTGATAGAAAATGGAACAGTACGCAACTTTCTTTGTTTCGTGCTAAAAACCTATAAACAAAATTATGAGAGATGGAAGATGTGCAGTACTAAGCACAAGCTAAACCAAGGAAATCTGAAGTTGACGTTCAGATGGATCGAGAGCTCACTGGCCGCGTACTATGAAGCATGTGAAGAAATGAATTTTTAATGTAGTAATTGTACTTTAATCAGATTATATCAATATATGCAATGAATAATGTAGTGACACCGTTTGGAAAACAATGTGACATCTTGGGGTGACACTCGTACTTTTCCCCATCACCAAAACGGGACCATGGATGATCACTTTTTTTTGACGATAAATATGATTGGGGATTTTTTATTTATATATATTTATTTATTGAGTGGACAGAAACTATAGGATACCTACCTAGTAACCGGTAGGGCCACCTTTCTCCCGGATAAGGGCAGTCATACAGCGAGGTATTGAGTTCACGAAAGCAATTCACAGATATTTCCATCCATGCTTGATGCACCGCTGTCCGTAATTCCGTCGGACTCCTGGATGGAGGATTCTAAGCTCGAACGGACCTTTCCACAGCATCCCAAAGATGCTTCACAGGGTTCATATCCGGTGAACAGGGAGGCCATTCCAAGGTGGTAAAATCTGCGAAATGGTCTTCGAGCCATGTTCTAGTCACCACGGCTCTGTGGGGAATCGTATTGTCCTGCTGGAAGAGTCCATTGCCCTGTGGGTGCACGTTGATCAAGAAGGGATGCAGATGGTCTGCAAGGATGGACATGTAACCTGGACCTTTCAGAGATGCGTCTAGTAGTCAGAGATCCCAACGTGTACGAGTTGAACACGTCCCTGACCATTACCGACCTTCCACCTGCCTGAACAGCTCCTTGTTAACATGACGGGTGCATAGTTTAGTGCGGTTTCCGCCAGCTACGCACCCTTCCGTCGGCTCGAAATAACTGGAAACGAGACTCATCGAACCAGGAGACCCATCTCCAATCATTCAAGGTCCAGTGCCGATGTTCTTTCGCCCAGTTAAGGCGTCGAGTCCTGTGTCCTGGTATTAGCAATGGGATTCTGGTGGGTCGGCGGCTCCCATAAACTATTGCAGTTAATGATCGCCTTGGTGAAGACGTTTCTGGCACCTCCCCATGTTCATCCACCACCTTTCTCCGCCCACAGCGCTGTCCACGATGAGATGTTATTCCAGAAATGGCGTATTCACGATACACTCTTGATACTGTCGAACGGAAATAGTGCAATTTCTGTACCACCTCCGCGATAGTGACCCATGCGTCCGACACCCACCATCTTCCCTCTTTAAAAGTCGGTTAACTAACGACGTTTATCCATATTGACATCAAATTACTGTCTACTGAATGCAGTGATGCAGTATGCCTATATACCTGCCACAACGGCGAGTTCGTCCAGTAGCGAGAGTGGTGACAGCGTCGCGTTGCCCAGGAATCAGGTATTCCTTGAATTCTGTCATTTAAGTGTACATTTATTTTGGCAGTTTCAGAAGAAATCCACTTCTAGCATCTTCAGTCATTCTATTACTAACTAAAACAAAATATACGAAGATTAAATTATAAATTTAGAGGAAAACAAAATATTTAACCTAAATACAAGTAAAACAAAATATTCTGGAAATTAAAATGTTCAAAAGGAAGTGTAGGACTTCCTTTTACTCTGAGAAAAAAAAATTATTACACTCAAATTATAAAGAAAGGGCTTGTTTTTTTTAGTGGATGTCATTCGAAGCCTTGACTCAGTAAAATCGCAAGTAAGCGAAAAGGGAAAAAAAAAAAATTAACCGATTTTTTAAAAATGCGTCATAAAACACTTTTCATTTTGTAATTAGAGAATTCTTGCTTTGCTTATAAAAAAAAAAAAATATGCAAGGTAATTTCATTTACATCCTTGTCCAGTACAGGCACATGTAATGTGTTCATCGCAAGGTATATCAGCTGCCTGAAAAGAGGGAAAATTCGATCGAAATCTGTCGGGGCAACGTAAGTATGAAGGCCCTAATAAATCTAACATCGACTTATGCTGCTAAGCTCATGAAATATAGCAAGGCGGAGAAAAAAATAATAAAATAAATGGGAGGAAGACTTAAAATAAACGACAGACTTTTTTCTAAAAGTCTTTGGGAGATTATGTGCTGGAAGTTTGGAAATGGAATGAGAAAATTAAGGTGCACACAAGCGTGGCAGGGACAGAAAACTTAATTTCAACTCGGTGCACATGTCTGAATAGAAAAGACAGTCGCTTGTGACTGCCAGATTTTACGTCTCTGTTTTAATAAATTTACCATCTTTCCCGCTTTCTCTATCTTTGTCTCTATCTCCGCACTTACTCCAAGTAATTTTCAACTTGGTTGGAACGAACGTTAATTTTATTCCTCGAATTATCCAATAACTTTGGTTCCCAGCGAAGAAAGTTGTTGTCAAACGATTACAGTACGTTCAATATATTTGCTGCACTGTCAGAATAATTCGAATATTTCATCACATGGGTATCCCAATACTTTTGAGAGTGTAGTTTATACACTTGCTAAGGTTGTTAATAAATAAATATTGTTTTACTAAGATCTACTCAGACATTGTAATTTTTGGATAAATCTTCCTTTTTTTTTAAGTCAAAACTAACATAGAAATGAATAATGCTTAGCTTACATTTATTTACTAAAATATTTAAATATATTTCTTGCATTATTCACAAAATTATCAATCTCAGTTAATAAATGATCTAATCTAGTTGAATTGCCCAATCTCGCTTTCTGCAATCAATTTAATTTTTAGGAGCGTTAGCATATATGAATAAGCGCCTACTGTCTTCACCATGTCTGTCCGTCCGCATGTAACAACTGAACTCTCAATAAACGGATTTTTCTGAAATTTTATATTTGGTTCGTGTAGAAAGATTTGTCAAATCAACCCGAATTTCATTAAATTTGGACGAAAATAAATCCGGCAGTTATTTTTTCTTTTTTTCCACGCAAAGTTGTATGTAAAAATGGAATATTTCAGGTCCAGTTACAATTTCACAGCAGCTGCTCCTTTCTTCTCCCCTCCACAAATATCGGCATAAATGAAAGTATATTTTCGCATTAATCGACAAGAAAAATACGAATTGTCCGATTTTCAACATATATTCTGTTGTCTCCTGGATGGTTTTAAGTTCAGTACTGATTTCATAGCATTCCTTCCCCAGTTCCTCAACAGAAATCTTACTATAAATTTGGAACTGGAGCTCTAATTCATTCCAAATTTTCAGTTCTTATTTAGAAATTTTTTTAACAAATTTTCATGCCGATGGGTTGACTTATTTTGTTACAAATCATTAATTATTACTATTTGTTAATTCTCCGGGTGGAAAAGACCTGAGTTGAGTCCTGTCGATGATGTGAAGAATTTTTATGGGCCTTTTGACAATGTGGCTGAGTTAGTCAGTCTCAGCCGAAGGTAACTCGGGATTTTCATCCAAAAAACAGAAAATCGACCAAAGAACACACGGAATTACAGAAAGTATACACGGAACAGGTATGGCCTTAGTTCCTGCTGCTCCTAAAAGAAAAAAAATAATAATAAATAAAATATTTGCGCCTGAAATGTAAGGTACCTCGTACATTTACTAACTTTTTTTCAGCCAATTAGGGAACCCCGAAAGCCGTTGTATCATAAAATAAAATTAATAGTCGTAAATTCATCTATTTTTATTGAGACTGTCTTACAAAACTTTTAAAAGTTGCTAAATTTTTTTTCTCTAAAAGGAGAAATTCTTTTTAGTCAATATTTTTTTTTTGTTTCTCATTCAGATTTTTCGGCTTACGTATCTCTTAATCCAGTATCAGCTTCCAAGACATGGTCGTGTGTGTAAGATAAGGTACATGTGTCGGGATGCCTTTCTCCTCCCCAAGGAAGAAGTGGCTGCACGTGCTGAAGTGCTTGTTTCTATCCAGCTGTGTGAGGTTCAACCGACAACTCCCCTAAAACCATTATTTAGTGCAGCAGTCAGCTAGAGCTTGTCGCTAACAACGGTTGTCTTGGAGACGTACAACTGTCTAATAGTCTGGCTTTCGAAGTCTTCTTTTATCGCAAGCAGCGAACTCAGTAAATCTTTCATCGTTTAGAGCAGTTGAACAGCTGCAAGGCTTCGTGTTTCTTTGAAACCTGATTAGGCTTCATGCTCGTGTAAAAGTGGGCAGAGGAAAGTTTAGGAGCAATCATATATTAAATTAGAACCAGCTGGATGGATATTTCTTCCACTAATCTAGACCAGTAAACGATAACAAAACCCAATCAATAGTCAGTTCTCCTTCTGTGGGTTTATTTTTCGGTCACTGACTATCCACTAACAATAAGTGCACCATTATTAATAATTGTGCACAATTTTTAATAATTGTTACCGTTTGAATCCAGTGGTTGGCGAAATTGGATGAATCATAAGTGCTACTCTTCGAGCGAAATTTTTTCTCTCCGTAAAAAGTTCTTTCATGCTTGTAACTACACTACTCGACAAAATTAACAGAACACGTCGAAAACATGGTGTAACTCGTGCAGCTTGTGATCAAGCGGGACAAAATTTGGTATGGTGGTGTACCATTAGAATAAGGATAAAATTAGGAGATGGCTATCTTCTTTTGGCGTTATAACCCAGTGTGGGGTCTTAGCCTTCTCAACGATGTTCCACAAATAAGCCCTCCCAGAAGTCAAACTTCTCCAACTTCTTATTTTCATGATCTTTAAGTCCTCTTCTACGTCATCCATCCATATTTTCTGTGGTCTTCCTCTTGTCCTCCTACCAGTAGTAAGAGGAAGACCACTTTCCATTTCATTATACTCTTAGTTGTCCTGGTGTCATCTATTCTCATAACATGTCCCAACCAGGAAAGTCTCTGGTTCTTCACAAATCTGACGATGTCCGCACCCTTAATTAGATTAAGTTCATGGTTCATTCTGATCCTCCAGGATCTATCGTCTCATTCGGACAGGTATAGGGAACATTTATAAGGGTTGTATAAGAATTACCAAAAAGGTCACGTTACAGAAGTCGATACAAGATCCCCGAAAATATGGCCATATGACATCAATACGGCTTATGATCTTCTCCAATGGCTAAATAGGCCTGACAGCGGTAAACGATGCTCAGTATGAGATTGTCTACAAGATTCTGTGGCAACATAATCTTATAGGCAACAAATCCCATTCTTCCACCTTAGGTTACCAAGTGACCGAGGACTTGGCTTTCGGCGTACAATGCAACGCCCAAGGGCGTCCTGCACATGTGCGATTTTATTTAAGTCTGTGATCGTGCTGGCAACAGCAGTCGTTGGATATCATCAGTTTCAATATTGTATTATCTCCAGTGGATGCGGGATTCTTTGTGGCCTTCACCACCGACGTAAATACAGGCGACTTCTGCACCCATACGACTTGCGCTTCGTCCTATGGGTGTTGGTCATAATACATTGTTTAGTACGTGTATAGTTGAGCCCGCCTCCTCGTGGTGTGGACGAGTACTGGAAAGCAGCCTTCGTAGTGTCATGCACCTTGCGCAAATATAGCACTACACTAATTTCTGGCCATTGTACAGGGTTTTGTTTATCATCACAGAGAACCATGGCAGAGTTGAACTAACGTTTAGGGGGCGCATAAGACAACACAAAAAAATATATATCATCAATTTCAAGGTTTTCATTTACCACTTGAGCTTGTCGTGCATGAAAAGAAAATCTTGGCCAATCGCACCCCTAAAAAAGTCTCACATAGTGTTCGAGGATCTGTTCTCAGTATCTCTGCGCAGTTACAGTACCGCTATCAAAACATGGAGGGGTGTGGTCGTTGATCATTATTCCGCCCCTCACGAGAACACTGCCTCCACTGTAAGTGTCCCTTTCTCTGATGTTGGAAGGATGGTACCGCATTCTGCGTTATCTCCAGATAAAATAACACCCAAGAACCACTTGCCAGACACAACTATAAATATACTTGTAGGCCCTTGCAGGAGACAGCAGTAAAACTGACAATAGCAATGCGGAGTAAAAATGGGTTGCCACATAAACAGTCGGTCTGTATGTGATATTTAACGGCACTGAAGATCCTTAGGTCGACGACGATTGGTGATGTGGTCTGCAAATGGAAGCGGACTGATGCTGAAGGAAAGTGACAGGAGAGCCCTGAAAAGAATCGTCCACTCGGAACTCAGGTCGACGTTTTCGCAGCACAAACAAGCCCTCAATGAGACGATTGGAACATTTTAGCACCAGTACCTTACGCAGGACGGTGCATAATATTGAATACTATGGTCGCGCTACCCTTATCTGAGTCCAACTGAGCCACCTGATTATACCAACCGTGCTACCCATGAGGACGCTGGGGAAGGCCCATACCTTTATCAGTAGGCATAACGCTCCAAATCGGACTGGTTTAACGACATGAGCATCGAAAGGTTGAAATGGCCAGTTGTGACCTCAATCCTTTAGAGAACCTCTGGGATGAATTTTAAAATGTACAAAAAACTGGTAGAGAATATGCTACGGAGACTAGAGGCTATCTTAAAGATTAAAGGTTTCAGCACTTTTTTTTTTCTTGTAAAAAAAGGTTATTTTAAGATATGCAGTTATAATCACCATCCTCTCCACACCGGTGGAAAATATCTGAATTCGAATCTCTTCAATTACGGGAGGAATTTTTATGGTTTTTTTTTTTTTTTTCAAACGTGGCTGAGTTAGTCTGTCTCAGGTGAGGGTAGCATGGTTTTTTTCCTTCCGGAAACTCGGGTTCGAGTCCCGTCAATGACGAAAGAAATTTTATGGACCTTTTTCACAACGTGGTGAGTTAATAGGTCTCAAGCGGCTGGCATGGTTTTTTTTTTCCCGGACACTGGAGTTTTTCGTCCAGAAAACAGCAAATCGACCACAGAAGAGACGCACTTTTAGAGACATTACATACGGCGCAATATGGCTTAGGTTGCTGATGCTCCTAAAGAAGCCCTTGTGGGTAGCACAGTTGGTAGAATCGCCGTCTTCCCTATATCAGGTGAAAAAGACTTGGGTTCGACTCCCGTCGATGACGTGAGGAATTTTTATGTGCATTTTTCAGTGTGGTTGAGCCAATCGGTCTCAGGCGAGGGCAGCATGGATTTTCATCCCGATAACTGAGGTTTTTCTTCCAGAAAACAAAATCCTTACAGAACACTTGCAGTTTGCAAAGAGTATATATGGAGCCATATGGCCTTAGTCGCTAATGCTCCTGACGAAAGCTGCTTTATTTTATCTGAAAGCATCTTGGACGAAAATCAAAACCGTTTAAATTTTTAAAATCGAACAGCTAGAACCGAAGTTATGAGCGATATAATGTTTTATGCTCACACCCACTACTTACTCTACCGAATCAACGTTAATGACTGAGTTAGCGTAATTTAGGAAGTTACGTCATTTCCGTCTCCCATTTTCTTTACCAATGGGTTTTACTTCAATTCGAAATATTAAGTATGAACGATGTAACGTTTTTATGCTCACTCCCGCTGCTTACTCTACCGTATTAAGATTAGTGACTGAGTTAGTGTCATTATGTGTATGTATTCATGTCTAGGGTGTGGGCAAGTGGAGCCGGACCTGGGTCTACTATACTGTCAGTGCATAATGCACTAAAATCCTGCTCCCGGATTGCCCAAACCTGGGAGCCAGCAAAAAAATAAATAATATATAAAATAATCCGCACTTAGGCATGTGAGGTAACCCCCTCAGGCCTTGAGTGCAGGAGAAAAAAATAAATAAAACTACTAAATTAAATAAATAATAAAATAAAAAAATTAAACCCGCATGAGTGACATATCCCGCCCTAGCCTACTGTGCTAATGCCCTGTAAAAAAAAATAGTGCGAGTTTAGTTACTGTTATTAGCGTCATTTGTGACGTGACGTCATTTCCGTCTCGCATTTTCGTTACCAGTCGGTTTTACTTCAGTCCGAAAATTTAGTAGATGCCGCAAAACGTATTTTCACATCAAAAAGATATGCGGTGTCCAGATATTAATGATAGGGTAGTGTATGTTTCTGTTTCCTACCTTGTCATCCATCTTTTCTTTGATGAATGACTATAGTTCTGATACAGACGATTTATTAGGGGCGTTCGTAGTTTATTAACCCTGCTCCTCATAAGATTGCCTTGTCACGTAGTCAAAAAAACATTTTATGAAAAAAGAAATATGCAAATTAATGAAAGTGTACTTGCAGTACTTGGAGATGCTTCAATGAGGAACCAATGCCTCTACCACATGTCCATTACAGAAATCTGGGACTGCACAAAGTAAATGAACCATTGGATTCGATAACGGAATATTGGAGTAATGATCGCCTCCATCCAGAGAGCGCACACATTGTACGCCCAGTGAATAATTCATTATTTTTCAATTTGACTCCCAGCGTTCCGAATGTTTCTTATGAACACCGCTGTACACGTAATTTAATGTCATCTTCGAATGACGAGAAATATTAAATTAATGAGACCCGTTTCCACGTGAGCCTTTCGTGTTTCGTGTTACAATGATTATATGTTTAATCAATCGAGTTGAAATTGCTTGATGGGAAAGAGGAGAAATCGAATTAAATTGAATATTACGCGGAATTTAATGGTGGAGAGATATCTTTAATTTTGTGGCCAGGATCTAGAATTAACATGAAGACGTAGTACCTGTTTTCTTGGTTAGAATATGTGGCTTATTTGTTTCCACTGCAGAGCATCCTGGAACTAGTGGTTTATCATTTGAAGAAAACATTCGAGTGGTGTTTGTAAAGTTCGTGGCTTGAGTCTGAAAGGATAGTGGTACAGTGTTAAAAGATTTCTGTACTTAATGTATAATACTTCAAATAGTAACCTACCAAGTTTCATGCAGTTAGTAGGTTATGTCAACAAAGTTGTGTTAATGAGGAAAGATGGACAAAATCAGTAGCCGTGTAGTCAAACAGTATTTGGGAAAAAAGGTACTGATGCCAAAGACAGTTCTTGAGAAGAAGGGTACAAAGTTGGGAGAAGGTGCCTCTTCTTATTCCATAGTTAATAAGTCAGCCAGAGACAAAGGAGCAGGCCAAACAGTGGAAACAATGCTCTTCTCTTTCTCTCTCTTCCAAAGAAACGAAATCGATTCCTTCTGCTGGCAAGGTAATGGCATCGGTTTTTGGGATACTGATGGGATGGGAAGGATTGTTTTCAGAAAGGGTAGACAGTCCCAGTGGCATAATACGCAGACCTTGTGAGGCGTTTTAAGCGTGTTGTTCCACCATGACAGTGCGCCTGCTCACAAATATGCGATCGCCATGACGACACTGCATGAGTGCATCTTTGAAATCGTGGACTATCCCCCATATTCATCAGATCTAGCACCACCCTCATTGCTGCGATGAATACATTTCTGGAGGCCCAAGACAAAACTTTTTAATAAAATTGAAACTTTATGGAATCCGTGAACCGCTGCATAGCTGGCTTAATTGTTTATGTTAACAATATTTTTTCCAGTATCTTCTCTTAAATGAAGAGTGTTCCAGTCAGAACATTTTCACCATCTTCAGAACAGTGGGTATGTCTTCCTCCTGACGCTAGTACCGCCACCACACGGCAAAACGTGGACTTTTATATGGCATCTCAACGTTACAGGAGACGCGTTGTACCAGGTCGCCAGGATTGCGTCCCGTAGATCTGCGATAGTCCATGGTGGAGGATCCAAACGCTGGATTTGTCGATCCAAGTAATCCCAGAGATGTTCTGTAGAATTCATACTGTTTACTATAATTACGAAACATCTTTCATGCAGCCGTCCTTTTTCAATTTAAGTGTATATTCCCCTTGTGTGGGTGTTGTCCGAGAAAGAGTAAGAATACCATCATCATTAAGTTTACTCAATCCATTTAAAGCCTTAAACACTTCAGTCAGGTCTTCTCGCAAGTGTGTTGTTTCCAAAATCTGCAATTTGCGTAACTGTAATCTTTTTCTTTGCGTTCTTCACTAATCTGGTTGCTCCTTTTCTTTGAACCCATTCCAATAGATCCACATCCTTCTTAAAGTCCTCGCGGGTAGTACACAACTCCAGATACAAGCACCGTCCTTTCCACATCGGCTAGAAAAAGGTCGGGGTTCGAATCCCGTCAATGACTAGGAGTTTTTATGGGTTATTTTCACCACGTAGCTGAGTTAGTCGGGCTCAGGCGACGGTTGCATGTTTTTTTATTCCAAAAAACTCGGGCTTTTCTCCCATCAAAACAGGCGCAGAAAAGACGCAATTCATTGACATAATACAATGGTGTGCAAAACTTAAGGACCAACACCATTTCTAAAGGTTACAACCACAAAATCTTTACTTAAGGTACTCTTTACTGATGAGAGTAGATTCAGTCTCAGCAGCGATTCTGGGGGTCAGCTAATCTGCCGAGAGGTTGGCACACTGTATCACCCGCAAACATCACTGAAAGGGATCGATATGGCGGTCGAGGTGTTCTCGTCTGGGGAGGCGTTATCCTGGATGGACGTACACAACTCCAGATAATGGAAGGCGGTACTGTAACCGGTGCACGCTACTATACTGAAGTAATCCTTTCCCCATGTGCGTCTATTCCCAAGTGTCATTGGCCCCGAGTTCGTGTTTATAGATGATAACATCATACCGCACTGCAACTGTTGATATGTTTTTGAAAAGTGAGGACATTGTTCGTATGGATTGGCCTGCCCGTTTACCGATCTAAATCCCATCGAACAGATATGGAACGCTCTGGGGAGACGCCTAGCGACACGTCCACATCCACCATAATGTTCACCAGCTGAAGATGGCGCTGACAGGAATGGACGATGTTACCGCAAGAACTTATCAACATCATTGTTCTAAGTATGGACAGACAGTGCAAAGCCTGCATCGACATTAGGAGTGGCCATATCTCCTATTGAGGACCACCTCTTCCCTTTGTTCCATCTTTGGCAGTGATGCATCTGTATCATGTTGTGTCGGTGTTGTTTCCTTCATGATTTCTGCACGTCACGAGGTTCCTTTGGTATGCTTTTCCCATATACAGGCCACTCCTATGAGAAGCTACAGGTGAAAACCTGTGTGGTCCTTAAATTTTGCACACCAATGTACATACAGTGCAGTGGTCTATCGTTGATGAGCCTAAAAGGCGCTTCCGTAGCCAGGTGGGAAGGAGCAGCAGTGCGTAGCACACGCTTCTTGATTAGACCGGGGTTCGAGCCCGTCACCACCAAATACGGAGGATGCGGAAAAGTCAGGGAATGACTACCGTATATCCCGGAGCAATATGGCCTTAGTTGCTAATGCTCCTAAAAACCAAAATAACAAATAACTGATGAGCCTAAAACCATATTATAACAACAATCCTTAAAATGAGGCTTCCATACCTGTATTCGGTACTCAAGATAATCGACTTTTCGATCTCCTCAATACAGCCCTGACCTTGACGCTAGTGTCTTGCACTTGTGGGTAGTACGGTTGGTAGGATCGCCGTCCTCCTCACACCGGGTGCAAAAGACCTGAGTTCGAATCCCTTCGATGGCCGGAGGAATTTTTATAGGTCTTTTTTCATAACGTGGCTGAGTTAGTCGTTTTCAGGCGAGGGTAGCATAGTTTTTTTCCCAGAAACTGGTTTTTTGTCCAGTAAAGAGAAAATCGACCTCACAACACATGCAATTTACAGATAATATGCATGGAGCAACATGGCTTTAGTGGCCGATGCTCCTAAACCCAATAACAACAATTAGTATCTTCGATTTGATTGGCTTACCTAATCACATGACAGCAAATGTTTTTCTGACGATGCGTGGTTGGCAAATGATGCATGTCACGAGTTATGCAACAGACGTCTCTTTATTCAGCAGCTTTTCAGAATTTGATAAAACCGTGGGAGTAGAAAATATATATTTTTAGTGATTATGTTGATAAATAAATGCAATTTTCAGGTCATCTTCCTGCTTGTATCTTTTTTTCCTTTCTCCTCTCTCTTTCTCAATGCCTCATTAACTCACCATATTGCGCCCTTGTTAGTGTCAACATGGATAAAAGATTATTCTTAGAATGTTAATAAATAGTCATCCTACATCTGGTGGCACATACTGGAACTATTTAGTAATGCAACTCTCACGTTGGTAGTTAAGGGACATCGAAGTTTCTCTTTCATTAAAGGTTAAGTTTTAACCATTTAGATGTGATTTCAATTCATGTATCGTACACCAGCAAATCATAGACTCAAATCATTCCCTCATCGCGTCCCGCTAAAATGTACGCCCCTATAGGCTAAAATGCCATCACTCCAATATTCTTTTTCCTTGAAATTTAAGTTATATTTAATAATTTAAATTTTTAATTTATTTGTGATTTTGCAGTTTTTGAAAATGTTATTGTAAAAATCATTTCATTTTATGACAAGTAAAAAGCATATCATCCTCCTGAAAAGTGAAAGGACCCGAGAATTTGTCTGATGTATTTAGGGATCGCAATGTACTGGGGTGGACCAGGATGCCAAGACAGTGCATTAATAAAATGTTTATTTTTTTAATTTATAGTTTGATTTATTAAATTATTTATTTAATTTTTTGTTATTTTATTTATGTAACTTTTTATTTCAAACAGTTCTCCATTTCAAAAATGTTTGATTCAACTCCACCGTGGTACTCAGTTGATATACAGAAATTCTGCAGAAAGGCCAAAAATGTGTGTAATACTGTGTTTATGTTGTTTAGTTGCTTCTGGCCTCTTGGCTACCAAGAAGCAACAAGCACCAGAGAGGTGCATCCTGAATCCCGTCTACGCCACAAGGAGGCGGGCCACAACTGAGCGCAAACCGCAGCAAACTTCGACTGTCACGTACTGAATGTCCAAACCATTCAAAATATGCGCAAATAAAATAAAATAATAAAGTAATAAAAATGTAAAAGTAAAAGGAATTGAAAAGTTTAAAAATGAATACACTTCGAGTCTTGGTATATTGTTAAATACATTCTCAATAATGTTGAGGAATCAAATCAGTATGCGAGGAATTGATAGTAATTCTCTCGTGGGTTGCACAGTTGGTAGGATCGACGTCCTCCTCACACCGGGTGGAAAGGACCCGAGTTCGAATCCAGTCGAAGACGCGAGGATTTCTATGGATCATTTCACAACGTGACTGAGTTAGTCGGTCTCAGGCGTGGACAGAATGGTTTTTCCTCCCGGAAGCTTGGGTTTTTCATTCAACAAACAGGAAACACCTGTTTGCCATATTGCACCACACATGTGGTGCAATATGGCAAACAGGTTCAGAGGGAGTGTTTGCTAATTTCGTTGTGTGAGGGGAATCATTCAAAACGAGAGATTTCATGTCTGCAAGGAAAGCAGTTAAGCTGTGTGATCAGTTGAAGAGCTCTTTTCAAATTGATGTCAGGTGACAAATCTGTTTAGTTCGAATGCGCAAGAAATACATTTCACTCCTCTGAAATTTGTCAGATACTATTTTAGAATTATTGTGGCTGGAAACGTGAGTACCAGGCATTTGTTAGTGGTGCCATCTTGTGGAATATATCCGAATGAAGTACGAGACTTGCGGCTGTGTTAAAAAGTACCTGTCTGTTCCTCCTTGATTTTTCAAAACTCTTTGCTGAGGCCTCATTTGCGGGTAGGTTATTTCAAGGTGTTCAAGAAAACTTAGGGGTCGTCCGAAATTTTTTTATGATTCAACAATATTACATCTTCTTGCCACTGCTTATTAAACTTCATGTACAGTGCTCTACGTATTATACAATAATAACGGATCGTACAAAATAAAAGCTGAATTTTCAACAAGAAGTGGTAGATCGCTTGACTCCTAGAATTTGAAACTCTTCAACAGAAGAAAATAGAATCAGTTTATTGATCTTTGGCCAGTGCACAGTCAGAAGTTAAGAAACACTGACATTAAGGATGCACTGAAATTATGAATATGAAAATAAACAAAAAATACATTTTCATATGCACTCGTGGGTAGCACGGTTGGTAGGATCGCTGTCCTCCCCACAATGGGTATTAAAGATGCGAGTTCGAATCCTATCGATGACGGGAGTAATTTTTATAGGTATTTTCACAACGTGGCTGAGTTAGTCGGTCTCAGGCGAGGGTTGCATAGTTTTTCCTCGTGGAAACTCATGTTTTTCATCCAGAAAATCGACCTCGGAACACACGCAATTTACAGACATTATACACGAAGCAATATGGCCTTCGCCGCTGATGCTCCTAAAACCCTCCAAAACAATATTTTCATATGATCAACGTATATGCTATTGATCCTATGACACGGTATTGTAAAAAGGTACGTGAAGAAAGTTACCGACTTTCTCAATTCCAAAGAGGTGAAATTGTTGGTGCACATTTATCAGGGGCATTGGTGACTAAAATTGCTGATTTAATGTATCCAGAGCAACTGTATCGAAAGTGGTGGTTGCATTCACCGAGTATGGAAACAAAATCTGGTTAGACAAATTGTGGCAAAAAAATCGAAGCAGACTGAAAGGACACTGAAAACGGATTCTAGCTTGAAAACAAAACTACTGCTTCAAAAATAACTGCAGAACTTAATGTGTTTCAGCAATCCAGTTTCTAGAAAAACAGTTCTGTGAGAACTTCATAAAGCTAAAATTTATGGCAGAGCCACTAATTAGTAATGGTAACACTAGAAAGAGGATGCTGTGGTGCAAGGAGCACAAAAACTGGATACTTGATGATTGGAAACATGTTATATTTTCAGACGAACCATCATTCATACTTTTCCAACGTCATAGAGAGTTTACTTTTGGCGAATTCCAAAGGAAGCGCATTATCCTGACTGTCTTGTGCCAACCATCAAAGATGGAGGAAGATCAACAATAGGTTTGGCAACTATCATCACCCTGACCGAGCGAATTACTGCCACTGATTACCTTGATATTCAGAATGATTAGGTTCATTCCACGGTGCAAACATTTTTTTTCTCACAAACAGTGCTGTATTTCAAGATGATAATGCTCCAGTACACGCATTCAGATGTGTCCCATGTTGATTTGAGGTGCAAGAAACTGAGGCTAAGCATCTCACATAGCCTGCAGAATCACCAGACTTAAACATCATTGAGCCACTTCTCCAAATATGGCCACAAATATGGCCATATTTGGAGAAGACAGTGAGAAGTTTCTTCCAACTTCATCACTCAAGGAGCTTGGAACGTTCCTCTTAAGACTTCTAAGTTCAAGATTTATTTGAATCTATTCTATGTAGAATACAAGTTGTTTTAAAACGAGTGGACTCCTCTCGTGTTGAAGATGTGGCTATGACTGTCGTGGATTTATCAAGTCAATCTCCATGTGATAGCGCAAGTGTGCCAGCTGTTTCTCGTGAACCGGACATGCCGTATTCCACTGTAAGGCTAGTAACGCGCCAGGTGTTGCAGTACTGTCCAAGATGCACATGCTACAGCAGCTAAAGCATGGCGATGCAAATATTCGTTTCACTTACGCACTTCAGTTTCTGGCGCGAATTACAGTGGATATCACTTGGCCATGGAACATCCTTTGGAGTGATGAAGCCCGCTTCTGCTTAAATAGACAAGTGAATACGCACACACAACTGTCGCATTTTTGGGCAATAGAAAACCCTCGCGTTATCCAAGAGGGCCCGTTGCATTCTCCAAAAGTGACAGTGTGGTGTGGATTTACGGCCACATTCATGATTGGGCCATATTTTTTTGGACAGGTAACACCGACTCGACCCTGCACCTGTTCCGTCACTGAACAGCGATATTATGAAATGTTGGAAAATTTCGCAATACCACAGCTGCAACAATGTGGCTGCCTTCAGGATACCATATTCATGCAAGATGGTGCGCCACCCCACATCCACCGTTGTATCCAAAGATTGCTAAGGCAACACTTTACAGAAGAACGGGTCATCAGCCGTTGTTTCCAGACATCTTGGGGTTTTTTGAAGAACCAGGTGTATCGGAAAGGATGTCAAACTCTGGCAGATCTGAAGGACAGCATTAGACGTCATGTGCTGGCTATTCAGTTGACATGTTACATTCTGCTGTAGAAAATGCTGTTCTTCGAATGGAAACTGTTGTTGGCCAAAATGGAGGACACATGGAATAATTGTATCGCTGTTCAAGTGATTTGTATTGCCACAGCGCCATATAGTGACAAATTTTGTAACTAATTTTTTTCCCCAATAAATGGCGAGCGCATTCTTTATTGTACCTGTTGTCCAAATTTCCCTTCAATACGAGCTTTAGAATTCGCTCCAGAGCCCTCTACATAGGGATACTTTAATTTTAACAACCCTGTATTATAAGTGCAATTAATGTTACATAACATAATTATACATATGGACTATTACAGAAATTTGGTTATTTCCTGACATCAATAATCAAGAATTATGTCCTGACCATTTTCAACTTATCAGGAGGGATAGAAATATAAAGAAACGTGAGGGAATAGCATTATTTATAAACAAAAACTTCATTATATTGGCACAATTGAATTTGGAGGATTTTGAGGGAATAAAGGTAAAATTGAATGTAGGTAAAAGTACTTTACTGTTGATGTTATTATATTTACCTCTACCTGTATTAGTTTCTACTTTAATCGAACTAGAGACATACATAGAGTCAATTATTAATTCTGTTAATATGGATATTAAAACAATAGTGATGGGAGATTTTAATGTAACTTTTCACTGGGACCCTAATAAAGGTATATTTGTTATGGAAAAATGTTATCAATGTAACCATCTACACTGGTGTGCAAAATTTAAGGACAAGTCAGGTTTTCACTGTAGCTTCTCAAGAGTGGCCTGGATATGGGAAAAGCATACCAAAGGAACCTCGTGAGGTACAGAAATTATGAAAGAAACAAAACTGTACAGAGGGACTTTATTCAAAAATGGCAACATAGCACTGGCTGCCATGATACAGGTGAATAACTGCCAAAGATGGAACAAAGGGAAGAGGTGGTCCTCAGTAGGAGATATGGCCACCCCTAATGTCGATGCAGACTTTTCACCGCCTGGCCATACTTAGAACAATGTTGTTGATAAGTTCTTACGGTAACATCGTCCATTCCTCTGTCAGCGCCATCTTCAGCTGGTGAACATTTTCTGGTGGGTGTGGATGTGCCGCTAGGCGTCTCCCCAGAGCGTCCCATATGTGTTCGATGGGATTTAGATCGGGGGAAACGGGTATGCCAATTCATACGAACAATATCCTCACTTTCCAAAAGCATATCAACAGCTGCAGTGCGATGGTATGTGGCGTTATCATCCGTAAACACGAACTCGGGGCCAATGTAGCATGCACCGGTTACAGTACCTCATTCTGGTATTTTGAATTGTGTACGTCCATCTAAGATAACGCCTCCCAGACGAGAACACTTCGACCTCCATATCGATCCCTTTCAGTGATGTTTGCGGGGTTGATACCTTGTGCCAACCTCTCCCCAGATTATCTGACGTCCAGAATCGCTGCTGAGACTGAATCTACTCTCATCAGTAAAGAGTACCTTAAGTAAAGATTTTGTGGTTGTAACCTTTAGAAATAGTGTTGGTCCTTAAATTTAAAAGACTTAATTTAATTCAAAGAAATACTCTCGCAACTAGAGGGAAAAACATATTAGATCTAGTATTTTCAAATTTTGATATTAATGTGAATTATGCAGAACATGATTATTTTAATTCTGATCATTTTGCGCTACATTTGGACTTAACATTGGAAATCGAGTCAAATAAATCTAAAGATATGAGTATTTTGACTTTAAAAATACTAACTGGAATATTTCTAGTATTACTATCTCTCATTTAGATTGGAACGAATTTTATGACATAAAAATGATAAACTATTAGATATCTTAACACATAATTTAACAAATATCTTAGAACAAACGGTTCCTATTAAGATAAAAAATGTTAAGAAACTCAGATACCCTATATGGTTTACTCATGATATAATAAAACTTTTGAGAATAAAGAAAAATTGCTTTAATAAATTCAAAATAATAGTTTAATAGATTACAGTAGATTTTCTTTTTTTTAGGAAAGAAGTGAAATATAGAATAAAAATAGCTTATAAAAAAATTTATCCTCAATAGAATTTTCACCTATTAAGAAAAATAATCTCAATCTATTTTGGAATCATTGGAACAGATATAAAAAGCAATCAAATATAGAAAAAAATACATCTTTTAATTTGAAAAATTATATTCATCAAATAACGATGTAAGTAATAATGAGGGAAATAATCATATCACTAATTTTGAAATTAGCCCAGATTGATTAATTGTAGTGATTATAGAAAATTAGTAAATTTTCTATAATCACTAAATTGGATAGTATACCAATGGGCTTTTGGAAAAATTGTTATTTTGTGTTAAGTAAACAACTGTTACACTTTATAAACACTATTTTCAAAACAGGGCATTTACCCAATAATCTCAAGGTCACTATTATTAGTCCCTTTTATAAGAAAGGCGATAAGAATAATCCTTCCTCTTTTAGATCAATCCACAAATCTAGCTCATGGGCTCACATCTGGTGAGTATGGGCTTGGCACACCCAGGGTCTTGAGCTGGATATCATCATTCCTCTCTTTTTTGGTGATTCCCTTCTATTTTTGACTCTCTCTCTCTCTCTCTCTCTCTCTCTCTCTCTCTCTCTCTCTCTCTCTCTCTCTCTCTCTCTCTCAGGGTAACTCGGGATTTTCTTTCTTTCTTTTTTTTTTTTTTGGCTGGTGCAGCATAAGCCTCAGGCTTCCTTGCACCATGTAGCTAATAATAATAATAATAATAAAGTTGTGGAATATATAGTTTATAGACAAACATGTTTTGTATTTATTTATAAATATTTAATTTTACTTTTATATGTGTATGTAATAATTGTATAGCAAACTGTAAATCACAAATGTAAGGCTTAATGCTGTTATTGTGATTAATAAAAAAAAAGAAAAAGAACATTAGTTCAACTGCACCATATGATGATACTTTTTCTGTATCATTTACATTCGTTGTATAATAAGCAGCAACTTTTATGCATGAGCCGAGGCATTTCGTTTCTGCGCATCCGCCATATTGTCATTTTCTCCAGTTAGGGCACGGCAACAAACATATAATATCCAGTGCTTCGGTATAATATCTGCTGGATTTCTGTTAGTCCGATTTAAGTAAATTTTGGAATGCCATTTCGATGGACGGATTAAGAAATAATGATTGCTATTTCTATTGGTCTGATTTTAATGAGGTTTAAGATAGCTCGACATTTTTTTACTAAAAGAGCTAAATATAAAATTTTATGAGAATCCATCCATTGAGGGTTGGTGGAAGGATGGATGGACATGGTGAAGACAATCGGTGCTTTATGCATATACGCTGTCGTGCCTAAAAATGTAACTTAACTTTCAGGCACCAAAGTGTTCTGTATTGTGAAAAGTATCCGAACACTCCTGGAATTTTTTAGAAAAATGAACCATACCTGCCATCCACATATCAGAATTAAGTATAAAACTAACTGTGTTAGCGTTATATCTAAGCAAAGCGAAGAATGAAGTAGATGAGTAACGGATAAGCCCAACTTTCGCCCGGATAAGAGCAGTCACACAGGGAGGCATTGAGTCCACTGGTTCACAAATCGTTCCACAGGTATTTCCATCCATACTTGCTGCACTGCTGTCTATAAATCTATCGCATTCCTGGGTGGAAGATCCAAAGCTCGAACGGATCTTTCAACGGCATCCCAAAGATACTCCACAGAGTTAATGTCCGGTGAACGGGTAGGTCATTCCATGGTGGTAAAATCAGCGGAATGCTCTTCTAACCATGTTCTAGTCACCACAGCTCTGCGGGAGGCGCATTGTCCTGCTGGAAGAGTCCATTGCCCTGTGGGTGCACGATGACCATGAAGGAATGCAGATGGTCTGCAAGGATGGACACGTAACCTTGCCCCTTTCAGAGATGTGTCTAGACGTACTAGAGGTCCATGTTCCTGAAACTAGTTAGCAACCTAACGGGCCTTATGGTATGGTGTCTTATTGTGATAGGCTCTGGATTTGTCCGCAGACACTGTCATCATGAAGAGGTGTACTTGGTCGGCGACGATAGAAAGGTAGACATTTCCATGGAGCAGTTGATTAACGGTAATCAGAAGACCTAGGACATGCCGCAAAAACAGTCCCGAAGCCACGCCTTTAGCCTGTCGAACACCAACGGAGCATCCAGGTGCCATGGCCTCATATTGCTTTCTCCAAATGCGCATACGCCCATCACTATGATAGAGTTGAAAACAAGATTCATCAGACCAAGCGACAGATTTCCACATGTCGGTGGTCTAGTGTTGGTGCTGATGTGCCCATGCAAGGAGCAATTTCTTGTGTTTTGCAGTGAGCATGTGTACCCATGACGACCGTTGACTGCCATAGCCTTTACGAGCTAATTTCCGACGCGTAGTCCATGTGGATACTGGTCTTTCTATTCCTATTTTATACTGGGTGGTTAGCTGAGCCATTGTGCTGAGTCGCTGCTGTGTCCCGTGACTTGACACAGGACGCTCACCACTGGCATCAACCACTCCTGCTGCCTACGTGTGATCTTTGGCTGGTTGTCCGACCGCTGTTCAGCCAGTCACGGTAGACTTGTGACACCACAGAGCGAAAGGACTGAACCATATTGGATGTTTTCGAGATACTGGCACTTTCACGTCTTTTCCTACAATCATTCCATGTTCGAAGTCGGAAATATCTCGACGCCGACCCATTCTTCTTCGCAGGCACTGAAAAATTGATCGCCACGTGTGCGAACTACAACCTTATATCAGACTTTGAGCCTTCACCAGTGTTACAGACCAGTCCATTCCTATAAAAGAGGGTGTTGCTAATGCAAAATGAACTGCGTGTATATTCTTAATAATATATCTACTACAGGAGTAGTAGTTCTTAATATTGTATGTATATTGAATGCACGTAAACATCGAAGTTAGCTTCAAATCGATCCAACTTTCTTTATTTTTTTCCCATAATAATGTACAGCCAATTGCAGTTATAATATTTAAACCTTAGAAATAGTTCAGTGTTTCTACCTTCAGATTTGATTTCGTGTGCAAATTATGTAATTAAATACCCGTGACCAAAGTAGATCGTTTATTATTGAGTCAAACCAGCCACACTTCAGTAATGTTGGTGTCATATTGCAAACCTTCGCACCGCGTGTGTACAGGCAACGAAAAGTGACTAAAAATATTCGACCTTCTTTCTATTCTAGAAGCGAACGCTATTTACATTTTCCGGTGTTGCTGTTTGTTTTATTATGCTACATCCCTTTGCATATTTTATAGTTCTTATAACTTGAAGGTTGACTGACATTAGAAATATGGCGTGTTTCGTATGGTGCTGCCCTCTAGTGTATTTAATTTTAAACAGGATACATTTATATTAAAAAAATAATAATTATAAATAAATAAAACCTTTGTTCGAAATTTTATGAGGCGTATTATTACTAACATATAGAAAGGTTAAAGAATTTGCTTTTTCATCGCTACTTTTCAAAATTTTTGAACTTCTTTGTCTGTTTTTTCCTGTTATTATTAATTAATATATTTAATAAAATAATAAATATAGTATTTGCAATAATATAGTCTGACGAACTTACAATAGGAATAATTGAAAGAACGCTTTAAATCTATTTGCGCTGTAAATTCTGCAGATATTAGTAAAAGTGGATTTCCTTGTAATACTTTTGTCGATAATTAAGTTTTATGATACATTTAAATGTTTTTCTTGGTCATTAGTTCATAGTTTCAATGCTGTAATCACACAAGTGTAACAGACTATTACATGTTGTTTATTTTTTCTCCTTATGGGATTTTTTCCACCACATGACTGCTCTGGTACTAAGTGCATGGGGGTGGTTTGTTATGTCCCGTTATTATTATTATTACTGTTGGTCGAGGAGCTCTCTGACTATCCTACACTTGTTCAGAATCGCAGATTTCTGGAGTTACAGTCAGCAGGGGCGGACTTTGGCCTAGGCAGACTGGGCAACTGCCTAGGTCCCGTAATTTTTTAGGGCCCGTAAAACGGTTTTATTATATATATTTTTATAGTATAAATTTTTATAGGCAAAGGACTCTTTTTAGCTTTCAACATAATATAAGATCTGTATTTTTATATTTAGTAATAGAAGACCTTTTTTAAACCATTCAACTGTGTCTTCCATTACAATTTCTGAACGCTGACAACCCTAGGTGGGGCCCGAAATGAGAATCTTGCCTAGGGCCCGATTTTTCCTTAGTCAGCGCCACTGCATATAAGTGTTCTCTGCAAGGCCTATTGCTGCTAGGTTCTTATGGAGACTCTTTGGAACCATGTCGATATTTGACACGGTAATCGGAATGATCCTTACTTCGTCTTGTAATACGGTACACGTTTTTTTTTTTTTTTTTTTTTTTTTCAACCGATATTTTTGCGATTATCCTTGCGTAATATTGATGTATTATTCTGGCGACTTGGTCGTGTCCGTAAGTATACTCCGTCTGGGTGATCACCCTGCACTTCGTAATGGTGTGCCGGATTATTTCTGGGACCAAGTGGCATCGTCCCCTTGTGTTGTCATCTGTAACTCCAGGGTTCTTAGCGATGTATTTCTTGTGATTGCTGGTCATGAATGACGAGCATGAATCCTTCAGTCACGGGAAAGAGCCTTCTGCTCATGAGCGGGAGACTCTTCCCCCGAGACCGACGATTATTATTATACTAATAATTACAGAGTAATAATAACTAGTTTGTAATAAAGAATTGAAATGATAAATTACCATACTCATTATATATTTGTTGGTCACTTTATTAGGCCCATTGAAATAAGGGGGGATTGTCTTGGTGTTAGTCAAACTGGTGTTCGCTTACGCTTATATTTTGCACGGCGACACACTTGCAATGTCGTCCTGTATCCTTCAGGATAGATGCAAAAACTAATTCATCAGACCACATTATCTTTCCCATTAGTCCTGAGTCCAGTCTTAGCACTCTTGACATCATTGCAGCTTTGGTTTTTCGATTCACTTCCAAGATCGACAACGTTCGTAGTGGTCTGACTGCTGTAATCCACTTTACTACAATGAATACTACAGTTATTAACAATTGCAATGTAATTACAATAAATTTGTTACAGGAAATTACATATATGCCAAACACTGCATATGTACATTGGTTAAACTCTGCAAACTAAATACAATACCTGTATTGAACTTTTGGGTGAATACATGAAAACAAAATAATAATAAAACATAGAACTTTGTTTCTACGTTCTTTATATTCTCAAAATTTTTGGACAGCCCCTCGTATTTCACGAAATACATAAAACCCGTAATACAAATTTAACACCTCTTCTAAAAATAGGTTTAATAGGTATTTCTCTTATTTATGCCTTCAAGGATTTTTATTTATGCGATAGAATATACAATGAATACTACAGTTATTAACAATTGCAATGTAATTACAATAAATTTGTTACAGGAAATTACATATATGCCAAATTGCAGTTATAATATTTAAACCTTAGAAATAGTTAGTGTTTCTACCTTCAGATTTGATTTCGTGTGCAAATTATGTAATTAAATACCCGTGACCAAAGTAGATCATTTATTATTGAGTCAAACCAGGAGACTTGGTTAAACTCTGCAAACTAAATATTAGCTGATAGGTTTTCTTTTACATATACAGTTTAAAAGAGTTTAAAGAAAGCACTACTGACTCCACCACCCTTCTGAGTGCACTCTGATTTCCTTTCAGTCAATTTCTGTGGTCTACTCTAACGTCTTCCTCTTTTCGTTGCACCATAATTTACATTTGGTGAATACGATAGCCACCGTTGATCTTGGGTGTTGGAATTTTACTGCAAGGAACAGATGACTTCGGTAGTACAGTGGATATAATCACTATCCTTCAACACTTTATAGCCACTGCATAGCATTGCACTTCCCCTGCAAAGAAAACCAGTTCGATTCCTTCTACTGGTAAGGTGGTGGTATCGGTTTTTGGGATACTGATGGAGTGTTGCTCGTAAATTGCCTTCACAAAGGCGAGACAGCCCCATTGGCATATTACACAGACTTTATGAGGTATTTAAAATACCACCTAAATGACTGCCATTTTCTCTCCGACAGTGACGTCATTGCTGAAGTGAATGCATTCCTGGAAGCCTAAGAGAAAGCTCTCCCCACAGCTGAAATCAATGGATGACGGCATCGATGGCAAAGATGTATTGTGACTACAAAGGGGTCTAAGTTGAAAAGTAATATGTTATGACGCTTCAAATAAACTTTTCGTACTCAGGCCACGAACTTTTCAAGCGCCCCCCGTAATAACAGGGTGGTTAGACACGTTCTCAAGAGGAGGAAAGACCAAAGACCTTGCCGAAACTTGAAGAAGATATGCAAGTTCTTAAATTTAGAATTTTAAAACTTAAAAAAAGACAGTATATTTCAAAACCGGATTTTCAAGGAATTTTTAGACCTGCACTGTGGGTACAGTATAGAAATAAATATTTTAGAACGCCAGAAATACTTTTAGAATTTTGCAAATCAAAGATTTCCTGCCACAACAACAAGTGCTTTTCTTTCATTTAAGTGTCATTTTTGCTACATCTTTCTTTAATTATAGACAGACTGGAAGATTCTTGTAAATTAAATTAAAAAATAAATCAATGTAAGATACAGAATCACCTTACATTTAAAAATATAAATCAAAATAATGTATAGAATCACCCTGTATTAAGGTCACAGACATAACATGCACCTTACGTGAAACTCAATGGAGCAATACTAAATGTTTCAGAAGTCTAACTTTGAAAATTCTGCTAGGATCAGTGCTCAGAATACAATTACGTTAGATTTTTCATAGCTTAATACTACTGTACTGGTGTTTCCTTACTCTTACAAAGAATTGGTTTCTACTACCCTCAACGACACAACAGAAGCCTTCCCTTAAGATTGATTAATGACAGTAAATTGGACATTTCCTGGACTGGAACTGTTTAATAAGGAAATAAGGCACTTTTACCATTCCACCTTGGAAGGCTGATGCGATTTTTGTTGCGTTACCCATATATTATAATAACATCATTTTAATATAGCTTGTAATCTTAACTACTTATAATCTCAGTAATCATAGATTAGTAACTCTTAATTAGGAGTTGCTGGGTAATCCTGTGTTACAGTAATTGAAAAACGTTTAATTTTTTTCTATTTCAGCCTACTCCTTTAAGTGCGATGCAACTTGGGCATTACCATGTGATTGAAAATAAATTATATTTTATTCTATGTATATTTTTATTAATTGTATTATATGTTGTTAATTTTTATTTTGTTTACTTTGCTTTGAAGTATCTCCATATGGTGTAATGCTAAAAATAGAATAATCGGAACTGATTCACTGAATTACTGGTGGTTTGGCAATGGTATATGGCATACTGGTGGTTTGGCAAATGACGTCATTCCATGATCAAGCAATTGTACCTTAAAACCCAACACCCATATACCAATGCCCGGTTTTGTACAGTACGAGATGTTTGCAAGGTATTCCCTTAATATATATATATGCAAAGTTTTAAGTTTCTAGATTTCATAGTGCTCGAGCGGTGGACCGGACATACCTTTATTTTATTATCATAGATTATTATTATTATATACATTGTATAATTAATTGTATAAAATAAATATAATATACATTGTTTCTTCAAAACGTTCTGGTTATTATTTACAAACCATTTCCTAAATCAATTATTTTTTATAATACTTCATATTTCAAAATACAGTAGTAATAACTGTGCGTATAATAATTTAATTGTGAACCTAATTACACTTTGTTTCATATAAACTGGCTATTCTCATGTATGTTTGATTATCCGAACTATTTCCGAACCAACCTTGGTCCCAATCAGTTGGGATAATCAACAGTTCTACTATGCTCAGTCAGGTCCTTTCTTTTAAAGTATCGATAGTGGTAAACTTTTAATAACCAACAATATTGAATTCGTTTTGCAAGTTAAAATGAGTGGTTTAAATGAAACATTGAAATGTTTTTAAGGGGACTTTCAAAAAAAGATTATGCACAGGCACTGTAGATGTACATTTTCTTCTGGATGCCTTTTATATAGATACTTCCATGGCCCCTGTTCTTCTGAACTGGCATTTGTGGTTGCCCCCTCTATCTTTCAAACCTGTTCGAACAGGTGCAACAACCAGTCAACGTCCCAACTTCAAACTCACAGAACCAACTTTTATTCTCCCTCATCTGGAACAACCTCCCTTCACACGTATCTACAGAGATCTAATATTGAAGTCTAATGTCAACAAGTATCTTTAATTTTCTTAACCTTCAACCCTTTCATGGGACTAAATATTACAGGTTCCAACACCTTTCGTGTTTGGGAGTTTCATAAAAAACAAAATCCAAACCGAGAGATTGGAATCTATGGCATTGTAACTGTTGCGCTGTTGAATCGACTGCAAGGAAAAAAGTTACAATGAAGTGTAGTGTTCTGCCATCGGTTGGAATATAAACAGAAATTTTAAATAAATATAGAATTGAATTAACTCTTTAGTACGGGTTAACAGTATAAAAAATAAAAGCGAAAACTTTTCAATTAATGAAAAATGCTTTAGTTCTCGTATCTGAATAATTTAATTAAGCAGCACAGCCTTAGCTACATCGAAACTCACCTCATAATCTGTGAGATACGTGGAGAATTGAAATAAAAGTTGACAATTAAATGCTAATATTTAAAATGATTGGAAGGAAAGAAATAGATGGCTAATCGTAACAACAGCCATCTACTAAGCGAAGAAGTTCCTATTAACTTTACTAATGAATATAATTACCTTGGCTAAACTCTTTCTCTCCTCTCCATGATCATCAGAAACTTGAAGTAGAAACCAAAATAACTTCTTAAACTAACCTAGAATTCTGGATTCTAGGTTACTTTGTGAAGAGTGAGACGTCAGTGTGCTTCAAGAGAGTCCTGGTGGATAGCACAGTTGGTATAATCACTGTCCTCACCACACCGAATGGAAAAGACAAGTTCGAATCACGTCAATGACGCGAGAAATTTTTATGGGTCTTTTTCACAACGTGGCTAAGTTCGTTGGTCTCAGGCAAGGGTTGCATGCTTTTGTTCTTCCCGAAACTCGGATTTTCGTCCAGCAAATAGAAAATCAACCACAGAACACACGCAGTTTACAGAGATATTATATACGGCCCCATGTATAATATCTAAGGATGCGCCTAAAACCCTACAACAACAACAACAGACTCAAGAGAGAGAACTCTTACGAAAATGTGTACAAACCCAGTCCTAACGTATGGACCAGGATTTTTGTCCCTCACAAAGAAACAGGAAGAAAAACTAAGAATATGTCAAAGATCCATGGAGAGAAGCAAAACTAAGAATATGTCAAAGATCCATGGAGAGAAGCACGTTGACCTTGTCGAGACAAGAACGAATCGGAAACGAAAAATTAAGAAGAAACACAGGAATTGAGAACATTGTCACCAAAGGCAAGAATTGGAACTGGAAAGGACATATAATGAGACGTGATAACACTTGGAGTAGAATAACCATGGACTCTATATCACTAAATGGACACGAAAGCAGAGGAAGACAGAAGGAGACGGACAGGTAAGATTAGAAAATTCACAGGACTCAGTTGGCCATAAAACAGTGCAGGCTAATAGAAGATGCAGGATTTTGGGAGAAGCTTTTGCCCAGCAGTGAAGCACCAATGGCTAGAACAACAATTTAAAATAACTTCTCTTTTTTAAAAAAAAAAAAGTGCACAATTCAATTCAGGTTCATTAAAATAATAAAACTAAAAAAAAAAAAAAAAAAAAAGTGGAAGGAGTTAAAATACCTTTAATCATTTGAATGCCATCTTATTTAATATGAAAATGCTTATAATAAAGAATAGAATGATATTAAAGAATATATTTGTGCTGACCAAATATATCCTTTCAGAGGCGGATTAGTAATTATAAGGAAATCCTGGAAATATTTTGAGGAAGTCTCCTAATTATTTATTTTTTTTTTTTTAAACTATAATCCTCCTCGTTTCCATTCCGTAACCAATAGCAGTATGGGTCACGGAATGTAAACTCTTACGAATGGCAGGTACATAAAACACTGGAAACGAGGAGAGGGACAGGATTGTTCAAGGAGAGTTGGAAAAATTCAGAAACGCAATTTTCGGTTTTTAGAACACTAGAAATAGAAAAAACTTATCCATTAACCCAGAAAGAAAACATTTTTACGAGACGTAATGCACTGTAAGATGATGGAATGGATTCATTGATGAGGCATTAGCAAAGGCACATGATGCAAGAAAGCAAGCTTATATAGCATCAGCCAAAAAAAAAAAAAAAAAAACCTTATTTTACCCATCCACTCGCTCCAAATGTTTGTCAAGTTCTGCCTTGAATCTATTTAAGCTATCAACTTCTACAACAACAGATGGAAGTTTGTTCCAACAATCAACCACCCGCTGGCTAAAGGCAAACTTCCGCAACTGTTCCACAACTGTCTTTCCTCAATTTGAATTTATGCCCTCTCAGGCGATTATTCTGAGAGAGGAAGAATCCCATCAGCATTGAGCATGTTCAAACCATTCAAGGCTTTATACATCTCAGTCAGATCACCTCGCAGGTGCCTGGTCTCCAGACACTGTAATTCGCAAAACTTAAGCCTTTCTTCGTAAGAGCAACCCTTTGTTCCATTCATTAATCTTGTTGCCTTCTCTGTACTCGTTCCAACAGCTCTATATCCTTCTTAAAATCAAGGTGTGGCCTGACCTAGGGGTGCAAGCAGCTGGATGTCGAGAAGGTAGACGCGATGGAGCTCATTCATGAGAATAATTTGTTTATAGAGTTCTATAAAGTAATTAGACGGTATACAGTCAAAGCTTTTAGTCCTCACAACATACAAATCAGCCAGTGAACACACACATGCACAAATAATACACCATTAACCAAGTGTCACCGCACTTGGACTGGAACGGTGAGTGTGCCAGAAGACCTCAAAACACAAACGACCGTAGTAAATGTATCTTTTTACCATTTTCTTCTTGAAATTCAGAATAATGTAAGATAGGAAAGTTTGAAATTTGTGAAATTATATATCCACTAGGTTTTCTTGCTCGGGGTCCAGGGACAGGAAGCCCAGGGTCCCGCGGCCCATTTCGTGCCTCAATATGATGCACTGGTGCTCTGTTTGTACTAGAATTATAGGTTGTGGGTTTAGTTTCTAATTTGCAGTCATGGCTGGTGCTAGTGTTTGTGGCGCCTAATTTTATACGTATCTTAAAACGCATGTATATGCAGTAGCGTATTTAGCAGTGCCTATTTTAGGTGGCACCTGTGGCAAGTGCCTCACTTGCGAACCCCTAGCCCCGGCTTTTGTTTTTTAAAAAAAGATATATAAATTTTGATATACACATATTTGCAAAAAAAAAATATTTTCGAAAAGAGAATCTGTAAATGCCTTCATTTTCATTAGTGCCTTAAATAAGTTCTGAATAATAATATTTAAAATTTAATTAATAAAGTTTTCCGAACTAATAATTTTGGTTGCTTATTATATTTTAGAATTTATCTTGACATTGAGACTGTTTAGTTCGTTGCTTTTTTAAAATTAATCAGTTCATTGGAAGAAGCCCTCGTGTACAGAACTGGTGCAGGAAAATCACCGTCCTGCACACCCCATGCGAGAAAGACCTAAATTCAAATTCCCTCGATGAAGTGAGGAATTTTTGAGCTTTTTTTTTTTTTTTTACAACGTGGCTCAGTCAGTCGGTCTCAGGCGAGGGTAGCATGGCTTTTTCTCCCGAAAAGTTTGGTTCTTGCCCAACGAACAGGAAATCGGCCACAGAACATATAATTACATACAAAACAATATCCTAAGTCGCTGATGACCCTGAAACAACAGTATATTGCAAGGTAATGCGCTACACGAGTAAAAAGAAACAAATCTTGTTTAACACTGTTAAATTAGCTTTTTATTATAGCATTATACTGAACGGAATAGCACGTGTTCGCTTATGTGAACTCATATAGAATAGTTGGGGTTTCAGGAGCATCAACGACTAAGGCCATATTGCTCTGTGTGTATTGTCTGTAAATTGCGTGTGTTCTGAGGTCGGTTTTCTGTTTACCGGGCGAAAAACCCGAGTTTCCTGAGAAAAAACCTTGCTACTCTCGCTTAAGACCGACTAACTCAGTAAGAGTAGGTAGTTTGCATCGGTCTTTACTGACGAAAGACCATGTTGAGAAGAAGCTGTGGGAGTGAGGCTGAGCCACATGTAAGTAGTGATTTCGCAATTACAGATGGCTGTTTATTAGAAAAACTTTTGTGCATAAAGACAAGTAAGGCCCCCAAAGTTGACAGCATATACCCGGTAATTTTGAGGAAGACCGTTAGGGTGTAAGGTGTGTTGAAGGTCTAACGGATCCTGGGGTTTCTCACATCTCCGCGTATGTTCTACGTTTCGGGAAAGCCTGAGATTTTTAACAAAGTGTATGGTTTATGTGGTGTGGTGTGGTGTGTTGTGCCCTTTATTCATCCGGCCTATTAGCCACCGGTCCCCCAATAATACCCGACGTTTCCACACCCTGCCACGGGGAGGCTGGCCAGGTGTACCTAGTGACATGTAGACATGTATAGTATCTTATGTAGGACGGCACCTGAACGAAAGTTCAACTCCGTCTTTGTACACCGTGATGGTTACAAAGCACTGTAACAGGCCAGAAATGTGTGTAACGTTATGTTCGTGCAGTGTGTGTGTTGTTGTGTTGTTTAGTTGTTTCTGGCCGTTTTGTCACCAGGCAGGCGATCACCTGGAAAGCCTGCCCAGTGTCCGTCTACACCACGGGGAGGTAGGCCACAACTGCGCATGTACCATGGCCAACCTCAACAGTCACGCACTGAATGTCCAAAGAGGATTTGGAGCCATTCAAAAGAACCCCGTGCCGGCAACAGCGCGCGCGCACACACACACACACACATTCCCAGGAGACAGGACAGCAGAAGACGAATAAATAAGGATGAGAATAGCATAAAGTAAAAATAAATAAATAAAATAAAATAAAATAATAATAATAATAATAAAAATAAAAAAAAAAATAAAAAAAAAAATATATATATATATATATATAAAACATAGAAATAAATGATAAAGGACATAGTAAGATGGGAAAGTTATTAACAACAACGTGCCATGCCTAATGGAAGATATGAGAAGAAAAGAATGTTAAGATCCTAATGAATTAAGTGGAAAAATTGGCTGAATTGATAAGCCAAATCATATTTACAAAAGCTAGAAAAAAGTGGTAATTAATGCATATTAAAAAGTAGTAATAAATAGAAATGAAATAGAAAAAAAAAAAAAAAAAATTTTTTTTTTTAGCTATCATTAATGATAACGTCCTTCTGGACTACTATGAAAATCTATTCATGTGTGCTTATAAGTCATTGTATCCATATGGTTTAAACAATAAATTTTTTAACAAAATTTTATTCAGTAATGGTTGTTTAAACACCAGCCACTGCATTTACAATCTATTCCATCTTAGTCATTTTTTCAATAATAAATGCAGACACAAACGTGGGAATAAGTCAAATAAACTTTTCCGACATACTCGGCATAATTTTCATGATATTATTTGCTCATGGGACAATACCATTCTCGATGTACATAAAATTTCTCTTTTTCTTTTCAACATCAAAAACTCTATACTAAAAGCCTTAACTTTGTATATTAATAATTTCAAATTCAAAAATATCCAACTTAAACACATCATTTCAGATATCTCTCTTTTTAGACTAGGCTCCATTACTACATATAGTAATGAATACTGTATTATTAAATTTACACATAAATGGTTTGACAAAATTCCTTGGCATCATTTGCTAAATCATCATAACAATCTCCTCCCATTTTATAATAATTTCAAGTTTAACATCCAGCACCGTTTCAATTATGAGTCTCCTATCGGACTCAAAATTTGCAACTATAAAACTATAGCCACCAATTTAGGCAATTTGAAACTTTCGGATCTTCCATGTCACTGTAATGATTCTATATATGCTCCTTTCAAAAACCAACATCATGGGCACATAATCACTGGCAATTTGGATATTGTCAAGAACATCCCCCTCAAATTGGCCATGGAAAAAGGATTCAAATTCAGACCTATTCATAAAGCCTATCTAAGAAATATATATAAGGACTTATATATTAATATCTTAAATTTCTGCAACAAATTAGCTCAAAAATATACGATACCCCATGAGGCATTCTATAACTGGATAAATGTGGTTTATCAAGATATTATAAAATCAGTTTCAAAATGTCACAACTTGTATAATAATTCACATATTAAACACTCTAATCTCAAAAATGCCATCTCAGATCTACAAGGAAAATTTATCATCACCCCTGTAGATAAAGCTTCTAACAACTTCGCAATCTTTTGTAAGCAGTTCTACTATACTACTCTTAAAAAGGAAGTCGACAGCAGTACCACATTTTTACGCTGTAATCTTGGCATTAATACGACCATCAAAAAACTTATAGCTTTGCATAAAAAACTACATACCAAAATGCGCAATTCTACATTACCATTCCTATATATGATTGCCAAGTTCCACAAAGATCCTGTTGGCTTTAGATTCATCACTAGTGCCAAAAAAAGCGGTTGTTATCTTCCAGGTAAACAATTTTTTAAACTACTAACTACCATCTTCATTAATATTCCATCAACCTGGATCATTAATAATAACCACAACATCATTAAAATCTTCAATTCTAATGCCAAAATCTTTAGTATCGAAACCTATGACTTTACTAATTTATTTACTTCCTTACCACATCATTTAATTATCTCTGTACTCAATCAATTATATCTTAAATACAAGCACGTTCTACCCGTGGATGAGATTGTCTGGAATAATTATATCAACTTATGTATTCTTAATAACTATATTTACGATGGCAGTAATACCTATAGACAATCAATAGGAGTTCCCATGGGCTCACCAATTTCCAGTATAGTTTCCAACTTATTTCTACATTACTACGAAGATCTTTATACTAATAACAATCCAAACCTTAATTTCTTCGCATTTAGATATGTTGATGATATCTTGATTTTAAATTATCATTTTGAAAATATTGCTAAATTGATATATCCTACTGAACTTACCTTAAACAAAGAAAATAATGGTAACCAACACGCAAACTTTCTCGATTTAAGCATTACTTTAAATAATTCACCTCTTCGTAATACCTTGGAAGTATTTGATAAAAGAAGTCAATTTAATTTCAACATTATTTATTTAACAAATTGGAACTCTAATATTTCCATTACAGTTCATAAAAATATCATCCATACACAAATTTTACGTCTTGCGTATCTTAGCAGCAATCAAACACTTTTTATCAAAGCTTTAAACGGCCTATATACCAAATTATGTTTAAATGATATTCCTATTAATTTTATAAATCGTATTATTAAAAATCTTTCTAACTTCATTAAACATAAATTCGGTTTCACTATATCTCATTTTGATTAGGGTTAACATGATAATTTGTACAGATGTATAGTTGTAAATTTAAATGGTGTATTCCCACCACTTTGAAAGTGATCACATCATATGACTTCTATTCTGAACGATGCTCATGTCTTTTCACTTTCTAAGTTACCTTTTAAGTTTTATCTATTTAATTTTTTCCATTATTTTATTTTAATTATTTTTGCTTAATTATTTTTAATTATTATTCGGACCTTTTCCTCACTTTTAACTATAGAGGGCGTCCATTATTATTTTTCTACTAAGCAACCTCTCCTTGTTTGTATTCTATTTATTAATCATGTTTATTATGCATTTTACTAATTGATCCTACATAATTTTACTAATTGACGCTACATAATTCTACTAATTGATGCTACATAATTTTAAAGGTATGTAATTTTATACTAATTTTTTTTTTTACATGTGACATTAACAAAATATTTCACAGGCTAGCAGTATTAATTTTCCTCTTCTACTAACACCTTCACAGCCAAGGCCCTCTCTAAGAGGTTGGGTACTTACGAACCCAGCTTGCCTAGTATCTTTAAAATCTTTTCCTTCTCTTTACGTCTTTATACTTTCTATTCTGCTTTTTCCGTCCGTTGAACTATTAGTGCAATACGAGGGCGATTCGGACATTCCTTCTTTTCTTATTCTCGCTATTTTCGCCTCCTTTTTTTACTACTATCTTTTTTCCCACCCATACCTTGTATTACTTCCCTTTTCTATGCTGCTGCCTGGTACACCTTTTAATTACACCTTTTAATTTAACGGTTCACTTAAAATATACACACTGCGTTGGGGCTACCTCACTCATGTCTATGAAGGTTTCAAAAAATTTTAATTTTTATTTTTTTATTATTTTATTTATTTTTTTTTTTTTTTAAATTTATTGCTACCTCCATCGGCATGGGTTTGTATAGAAACGCAGTATTTTGGTACATGATCGGGTGTAGTCCCCTGATGAATTACCTGATCTATGTACCAATTGTTATTTTCATTATTTTCATTTCTATTTATTACTACTTTTTAATATGCATTAATTACCACTTTTTTCTAGCTTTTGTAAATATGATTTGGCTTATCAATTCAGCCAATTTTTCCACTTAATTCATTAGGATCTTAACATTCTTTTCTTCTCATATCTTCCATTAGGCATGGCACGTTGTTGTTAATAACTTTCCCATCTTACTATGTCCTTTATCATTTATTTCTATGTTTTATTTTATAGTTGTATCCTGTTCTGTAGCCTTGCGCGTCCAGGTACATCTATTCTCTATTTTCTTTTTCTTTTCCTTTCTTTACCTTTTTCTTCTCCTTTCTTTACCTTTTTCACCTGTTTTATATACTATATATATATATATATATATATATATATATATATAGAAAATATATGTATTAAAAAAAAAAAAAAAGTAAAATAAAATCTTTATCCATTTCTTGCCCACATCTTTATGCAGTGCTGCCCAAAGTGGTCCACAAAGAGAAAAGGTGTATTGTCAAACAGAAGTAGTAATGTCATTCAATCATGATCGGCAGGAACAAATTCTAGATATAATTCTGAATTCTGTTAAACTGGAGTGGTGTCAGAAGTCTCTGGTAGATGACGGTATCACTGAACAGAGGTTTAGTTGAAGAGAGTCTTGATAAAGGATGAGTCAGAGAAGTGCAGCATCTGTTAAAATCTTTGCGAGGTCTTGAAAGCCACAACAATTTTGTATATGACGTCATCAGGACGACGAAGCAGCGCACAGTTGTATTATGATTTATGATGCATTTTCAGTTTGAAATCTTGAATTAACATTGAGGTTGAGAGACTTCCTGCGATTAAAAGCAGCATTGCAGAAGGTTTGAAGGGCCTGGAAATTGTTGACAGAAATGAGTATCTTCTCACCTTCGGGACACAAGTTTGGTATTGTTGCCTTAAGAGCCGATCTTAGATCCTCGTAAATGGAGCATTCAAAAAGTACGTGAGGAGAGTGTTCCGGTAGTCCACATCGACAGGAGACTGTATTGGAAAGTCTGAATTGGTAGAGTTTTGCGTTAAGCGAACCATGCCCAGTTAGTATGTAGGAGGTAAACATTGAGGGTGAAAACCATTTTCTGGTGGATGATGAGAGTAGTGCAGTTACGTCGGGAACGAAGTTTTTGGTGATAGCTCCTTTTTCGGTAGAATTCCATCTATTCTGCCAGGTGTTCACTAACAAATTCCAGCATCTGGTTCGCTCAGTTTTGGGATCAGTCTGAGGGTTAACAATGATTCCCTGAAATTCCGTAGAAATGCCTTTGCGGATGTAAAAGCAAAGCCCTCTAAACACAACATGCAAGTCAAGTGGTATGGTGCCTGCAAGAGTCTGTAAAGCTGGAGTTGATACTGTTCGGCAAACCTAGTGTGACTAGGTGTACCTAGTGAGGCTATTTTACTCTGACAGGTCCTGCCACTTACTTTCCTGAGATTTCAGTGGTTAGTACCTAAAAAAAAAAAAAAAAAAAAAAAAATGGAGAAGTCGCGAGCGTAGTTTTAGTTAGTTAAGGTTCTTTTAAACATCGTTTAGGATTTACGCTGAAAGTCTGTAAGGCCTAAAAGGTCGGGCATAAATTTTGGTTAGTCTTAAATTTTGACATTGGGCTGATTGCTATGTAAGATGACAGTTTTGGGTGGGGAGGCAGACGACTGGGGGAAGTAGAAAGCAAAGGCGTAGATAGAGAAGGTTACCCCCTGTTTATCATTGGAGCATGCCCATGCCCCACCGGAGGGAAGGAAGGGTGGCGGGGAAAGAGGGTTCTCTCCCTTGCCGGGAAGTGGAGTTTAAAGAGGATCCTGCAAGTGCAGGATCTCAGAGCCAGATGGCGCTCTAATCTAGCTCTGGGACATTTCAGTGTTGGTCTCTTTCAGGAATATTAGCAATCATTTCGACGCACCACATTCGCTGGAAAACAAAGATTCAATTCTCATAGTCTTACTACCTCCTTATTTCCCCACAATTCAATTTTCAAGTAGAAGTTTTCGCGTTCACATTTTTGATTCATTGGCTTAGTCTCTTCTCCCTTTTCCGATCCCATACTGCTAGCCATTACCTTTGTTTCCGAAAGCTCATCATCTGCCAGCCCAGCTATGTGTTCTATGGTCGTTTCTTAATTTTCTTGTTTACTTTCCACACCTTTTCTTGCCTAATCAGACTACTTTCTTACCGTGTTTTAACGGCGCTCAACTTCAAACAACAATCACGCCTGAAGTTGTTGATAAACAACTATTTACCCGAACCTGCTGTTTCAAATTCCTACCCCCATCAAATACACACACGAAAAAAAAAAAAAAAAAAACCCATAAGATTTATATTTACAGATTTTAGCAAAGCATTTGACTCGGTCCCTCATGAGTGGTTACTTTATAAGTTGGAACTGATTGAGAATACTGGAAAAACCTAAGACGGAATTCTGGATGGCTCCAGGCAGAAGGGCAGAGGGTTTTGATTAATGCATGTTCTTGAGATTGGTGTAACGTCAGAAGTGGGGAAAGCGTAATGTCGAAATTTACAGACGACATAAAGATTGGCAGAGTCTTTAATGATCAGTGACAAGCACTTGAATGGTCAGAGTAGTGGCAGGTACGTTTTAATGCAAGATCTTAAACGGGGGGGGAACAGCAACCCCAAAATAAATTATACACTTGTTGGGGTTGAATTGAAAACAGTTGAGGAAGAAAAAGATTTTTGAATTACGATGCGGGCAGATACGAAGTTTTCTGAGCAGTATAGACAGTCAGCCAGGAAAGCCCATGGTGTCCTATCGGTGATTTATCGAACGTTATCCTGTAGAGGTGGGGAGATCATAATCACGCTGTATAAGACAATTGTAAGACCACATTTGGAACACTATATTCAAGTATGGAGCCCTTATCTCAATGTTTCTTTTCAGATAAGGACTCCATATTCAAGTATGGAGTCCTTATCTGAAAAAAAGACATTGAGCTTTTTGAAGGGGTCCAAAGACAGGTAACTCGAATGGCAAGATCGGCAAAGGGACGACCGTTCAAGGAAAGATTTCAGTTATGTTATAATGAGAATTCCAGAACTCCAGGCATTAATTCAAATTACAGGGGTTGAGGTTTAGATTAGATTTGTATGACGTTTTCTTTTAGTCAGCGAATCGTTGATTGCTGGAACAAGTTTGCGTCGCAGGTACTTGAGGCGGACATGTTGCATAAATCAAATATCAACTTGGATAGTTATCTATAGGAGGGAAGCATATAATTTGTGTTTTCTAATCTGCTTGTTTTTTTGTAGTGCCGCAAAAACCTATAGCTTTCTTGCACTATATGGCGAATAATATTACTATTACTACTGCATTTTTGAAAGCTGCCTAATCAAGGGTATTTCAGTTTTGCTGCAATAGCATGAAGTTGACAATAGGCCATGCTCTTTTTGTGTCATCTTAACGGGCTCGTTCTTGCAGTGTACGTACCCGTTTCTACTTGTGTTATCCCAAGAACACAACCAACTCTTGATTTCCATTTTTGTGAATATTAAAATCCTTGATAATATTTGTTAATTTATACTTCGTATTATGATCTAGCGCCTTATGGTTAGTTCCTGTTCCCCTTGGGTGTTTGGAAGGTGAAATGCACTTGTCGTAGCCCTGGGAGCGACCTCGCCCGGGAAGAGAAATATTTTGTTATAGTTTAATTCGTCTAGCTGCTAAAGGCGGTCAGGCAAAAATTTTACTATAAACTTGAATGCCAGCCTCATGCATGGGTTTGCTCCACTTAAAAAACTATTTTTTAGGGTCACCCGGAAAATCACTTCATCTACCCGTGTGTATTGTGTCTGTAAATTGCGTGTATTCTCTGGTCGATTTGCCTGCTTTGCTGGACGAAAACCCCCAGTTTTTCCGGGGGAAAATTTTTGCTATCTACGCTTGAGACCGACAAACTCAGCCACGGAGTGAAAAAAGCCCATTAAAGTTCATCGACGTGATTCGAACCCGGGCCTTTTCCACCCGGTGTCGGGGGGACGGTGACGATACCACTGTGCTACCGCGCCCCACTAGAAAAAATCCATATTGTTTTTTTCATAGGGGTGTGGACTTCAACCCGTACCTGAATTAATCGTGGAAGCTACTAGACTTTATATACCGATTAAGAAATATCGTTCAAGGTTTAGGCCTAAATGGTTATCAAATGAACTAATGAGACTCGTGACAGAGAAGAAAAATGCATGGGATGCATATAAATTATCAGGCGACGCAGAAGCCTGTAGCAGATATAAGCTAGTCTGTAATCAGGTCACAAAGGAGGTTCGGCAGGCAAAGGCGGATTACGAGAAATCTTTGGCAAAAGATGCTAAGAAAAACAGCAAGGATTTCTTTACTTATATAAACTCTAAAAGGAAGGGGCTGAATATGATTGGTCCACTTGACATCGATGGTTCGACTGTTGATGATCCTGCTCAGATAGCAAACAAACTGAATGAGTATTTTGCATCTACATTCACACGTGAGGAATCATTACAGTTTGAAATTGGAAGAAGGTTATCAAATTGTAGCAGTGTGCTTAATGATTTTGTAATAACTGAGAGCAAAGTGGAGGAGAAATTGTTGAAGTTAAACATAAGAAAGGCACCTGGGGTGGATGGGATCTATCCAGTTATTTTAAAGGAGGCGGCAAAGCAACTAAGCAAACCCTTAGCCATAATTATGAGAGCATCCTTGGATTCAGGGGAGGTTCCCACGGACTGGAGATGTGCAAATGTATCCCCAATTCACAAAGGAGGTTCGAAGGGTGACACGAATAATTACAGACCAGTTAGTTTAACTTCTGTTCCGGGTAAAATAATGGAGTCACTGGTTAAAGATGCATTGCAGGATCATCTAGACAAGACTGCAGCAATAATTCAGACACAGCATGGGTTTGTTAAGGGAAAGTCTTGTCTGACAAATTTGATTGGTTATTATGATGTGGTCACAAAGGAACTGGATGCAAAAAATAATTTTGATATCATATACTTGGATTTCAGGAAAGCTTTTGACACTGTTGTGCATGGAAGACTACTGTACAAATTGGAGCAGAATGGTATTAAGGGTAAGTTGCTACAATGGATAAAAGGATGGTTAAGTGGGAGAAGACAGAGGGTGGTAATCAATGGGTGCTGCTCTTCGTGGACTAATGTTATTAGTGGAGTCCCACAGGGTTCGGTGTTGGGGCCACTGTTGTTTTGTATATTTATCAATGATATTGATGAAGGTATATCAGGCTTAATGTCGAAGTTTGCAGATGACACGAAGGTTGCAGGGTTGTTAATGACAGTAATGGCAGTGTGCTATTGCAACAGGATCTAGATAATTTGGGCAGATGGGCTAAGAAGTGGCAACTGAAGTTTAACCTTGACAAATGCAAAGTACTGCATATGGGTAGAAGTAACCCCAGAGAAACGTACCAACTGTGTGGTACTACACTTAAGGTGGTAGAAAATGAAAAAGACCTGGGAGTAATTGTGCAGTCAGATATGAAGTTTTCTGAGCAATGTAGACAGGCTGCTAGGGCAGGTCATGGGGTTTTGTCAATGATATATAGGAATTTTGCTAGCAGGGAAAAGGAGGTGATTGTCCCTCTGTATAAGGCAATGGTCAGGCCACGCCTTGAGTACTGCGTACAGGTCTGGAGGCCTCATTTTAGGAAGGATGTAGATTTGCTTGAGCGTGTACAGAGAAGAGCAACACGATTGGTGAGGGGAATGAAGGGATCCTCTTACCAAGAGAGGCTTAAGTTCTGCAAATTGCAGTGGCTGGAGACTAGGCACCTGCGCGGTGATCTGATTGAGGTCTATAAGGCCTTGAATGGGTTGAGCACGCTGAATTCTGATGGGATCCTCCCACTTGTTCAGAATACGAACCTACGGGGACATAAGTTCAAATTAAGAAAGGATAGATGTAGAATAGATGTGCGGAAATTTGCCTTTAGCCAGCGGGTGGTTAATTGCTGGAACAAACTTCCATCTGTCGTTGTGGAAGTTGATAGGTTAAATAAATTTAAGGAGGAACTGGACAGGCATTTGGAGGGTATGGTGTGATTTTTTTTTTTTTTTTTTTTTTGGCTGATGCTGCATAAGCTCCTACACTTGCTTTCTTGCATCAAGTGCCACTACTACTACTACTACTACCTGGGACCCGCACTGACTCTCGCAAAATCTAATTCAGATTCTGCTAATATTTCTTTTTGCTTTAAAATTCTTATACTTCTTCTATAGTTAAAACGAGGTAAAGCAAATACACTTGTGCATTATCTGAAGTTTTATTATTATTTCATGAACCTTATGGCAAAATGGCGTCTAGTGGAAATAGATGGCGCTATAATCTCTGTTTGAAGTATGGCTGGCGTGGTAATCTGATAAGCGCTTTTATGACAACAAACACTTGTTGGGACGTAATGCTTGATGGGTGTTCTAGTTCGTGAGCAGATTTCGTTTAAGTACAAAAGTTGTAGTATTAGAGAAGATAGAAGATTTTTATTAATAGAATTTCGCTGTGTATGTGTTCTCTTTTATAAACTGTGTTGATTTACTGTTTTTAAAATGGGTTCATCTTCGAATGGAGTTTCTAGAGGACAATTAAGACCTCATTTTGGAGGACGAACTCCACCTTTTCTACTTGCTGGAGTTTTAATTATGCTAGGAATATTAGGGTTTAGTTATTGGAGCCTGTCATCGCAATACCGAGACATACAATTAGAATTTCAAGATTTACAGGATCAAGTTCGTATTTCAGCTCAGAAAAAGAAAGTTATGGAAAAGCAAAATGATGCATTACATACTAAATTGCAAAACAGTGAGAAATCATTAAAGAATTTACAATCCAGTGTTGAGAAAAAGCAGCAAGAATTTACACAAGTTGCACAGCAGCTTCGACACACAGAAGAAGAATTGAATAGAAAAAATTCTCAAGTAGAACTTTTAAAAACCGAAGCGGTGAGTTCACCTAGTTATTTTAATTAGCAGTGGTCTTACGTGTGGCAAATGTGAATCACATCATTAAAATTTGCATAACTGTTTAAAACACGTTAATCCTTACTTATTAAACTAAGAATCTTAATGAAAGTGGAATTATCACTTGCACATAACGTCACAATGTAAAGTGAATTATTCATCATTGAAATGAGGTAATAAGATTTGTATGTGATTTAATAATATGCTTTCTTTGGTGGCTAGGTGTGTAAATAACTGCACAGATTTTTTTTTTTTTTTTTTTTTTTAAGTTATTGTTGCCATCAAAACCTCACAGTAAATGTGAACATTTAAATTAAAAATTTTATGTACGAAAGTATTACGTTTGACAATGCATTTAATGAAGTTAAAGTAAAAATATCAGCATTTCCTGTGGTATAATATGTTCAAAGATGAAAAAGAAGTTTTCAGTAATCATAGATGTGTTATTATATGAAGAAATCAATTAAGAATTTAGAGACATCTTAATTCTTTCACAAGACATTGATCTGAGGAAGTAGACTGTCTAGTTGATATAGAATAAATGTATGATAAATGTCACAATTAGCAAAATTATTTCAATGAATATGAAGCCAAAAACTGAAGTTATTACTTCAGCTTAGTGATGTTAATAAAATAACAAATAAAAAATTGATTTAAACTTAAACTAAATCACCCTATATGCCAGTTGACCAGCAGAGCCTTACAATTCACTGGATATAAAATGATAATAACAAGAGAACATTAAAACGCTGTCCATATGAAACAACTTGTTTTAGAATAGCGAAGGATTTTGGAGTGCTTTGATGGAATGAAATTAACAATAATGCTGATAACGTTTTGCACAAAACTTAATGGATGTTATAGCAAGCACAACTCATTTCAAAACAAAAATGACAGGTTGCCTGTAGCATATGCTTTTACTGTTCATTACAGGTGAAATAAAACAAGATGGTATGATTTTCCCAGATTATTTCGGATTAATCAGTTCAGTAATTTTTCAGGACAGAAAATTATGTAATCCAAAATTAATTTGGAATAATATTTATTTCTGTAAGTTGCAAACCCCAAAAACTTTAACAATCATTAAAGAGGTCAAGAATAAATTCTAAACATTTTTAAAACAAAAAATAGTCAAAATCATCTTGCATTGGTGCTTAAAAAGTCTCTCAAATTAACTGTTGCTAATTTCTTAATGGATAATGGATAGAAAATGGATAGAAGTAGCATTTAAATGTTTCAATATTAGTTAACTATCTCCTCATTAGAGAGTAATTGGTGCTGTCATTATAAGGATAATGAGCAACTTGGCCATTAACAAAAAAGAAAGAAAGAAAGAATTGAACAATAGCAACCAATATTCCTTCCAGACTGCATACGTGTATAGTCATGTACAACTTAGGTCCTTTCCATGTAGTATAACTGGTTTGACCAGGCTGAGTTCCTAGGGAATATGGTGCCTGGGTGCAAATCACAATTTGGCACCCCCTTTAAAATTTTCTTCATATGTATATGTAATTTCAGGCGCCCCTTGAATATTGGCACCCAGGTACAGTGCACCCCTGGCACCCTCGGTATGGCTCACCTCTGGCTTCAGGCCATGATTAGTAGATTGCAGTATTATATCACTGTGACCTGTAATCCTCTTGTAGATATTAGAATAATTCAGGGTAGTTTAATAATTCAGTCTGCTGAGTTGTCACAAACAGTGGGCTACCAAAGAAGTAAGAAATGCCGCAGATCATTGTTGTCCAACCTTTTTTTGTAAATATGGGCTAGATTGGCAAAACTGCAGAGAAAGTGTCTTTTGGGTCAAATATGTAATCCAAAATTTCTTTCTTTTAAACAATTCACTAAACTAGTGTTTCTCAACCTGTGTGCCATGAGTATGCTTCAGGTATGCCCTGCAGAAAATACGAATAAAAAAAATTAATAAATCCAAGTTTTATAATAAAAATTAATTCAAATGAAAAATTCGTTTATTTACAATGCACTGATACGAGCCCCTTCCAGCGGTCAATGTGATGTCACATTTTGCTTCCCAGTACTAGATCTGTTCACCTTTATTCAGCCGTTCTTATCATTTGAGAGACTTTCCCAGGTGCCCTGCAGTTATATAAGTGCAACTTGTAAGCAGCATAGTAAGAAATTTCCTTTTTGTTTTTATATCTCTAAAACATTCATTTAATTTAATTTGTTATAGAACGGGTATTTTCAATTATCTATCTGTATTAGCACATTCTAGAAGTAACTTTAATATTTTTCAAAATTATTAGCAATGGATAAAATTTTAGTGAAAGGAAATCAGAGGAGGCAAATTGATAACAACGAGCTTGGAAAAAATGACAAAAACAAAAACGAGCAACCAGCAACATCAAAAAAGCAGAAAACACATATAAATATGATGATGACTATTTGGTGATGAGATTTTCATATATTGGTACCCAAGATTGTCCTCTGCCTTTGTCTGGTATGTGGTTTAAAATTGTTGAATGAATCAATGGCGCCAAGTAAATTGCAGTGTAATTTTTCTATGAAACACGAGAATTTATCTTCCAAAACTATGGAATATTTTAAAAGATTGCAGGCCTCTACTAGAAAACAAGATATAGAATTTTATAGTATGGATAAAATATCTGATAAAGCTCAAGAACTGGTGAACTACTAAATATCTATTTAGTAGCTGAACTGGTAGCAAAAAAAAAAAAAAAAAAACCTCACTTGATTGCAGAAATTCTGATTTTAACAGCATGTTGGGTAATCGTGAAAAGTATTTTGGTAGAGGAAACTAGGAAAAAAATAATGACAGTACCACTTTTGAGCAGGCATGTAAAAGAAATGTCCAATGATATTGAAGAACAAGTTGTTCAACATAATAATTTTTGGCAATTGTTTGCATTGCAAGTAGATAATTCTACAAATATTAACAGGTTTGGTTTTGGTTATTTTTATTTATTTTATTATTATTTTTTTTTTTTTTAGGAGCATTAACAACTAAGGCCATATTGCTCTGGGGATATGTGGTGGTCATTCCCTGACCTTTCCGCATCCTCCGTTTTCGGTGGTCACGGGCTTGAACCTCGGTCTAATCAAGAAGCGTGTGCTACGCACTGCTGCTCCTGCCTACCTGGTTACGGAGGTGCCATATTAACAGGAAAGCCAAATTAATAGCATCTATCAGGTTTATCGAAAACGACACAATTATTAATATTTTTTTTGTTGTTGTTTGTTTTTTTAGGAGCATTAGCAACTAAGGCCATATTGCTCCGAGGATATGCGGTGGTCATTCCCTGACCTTTCTGCATCCTCCGTATTTGGTGGATCACGGGCTCAAACCCCGGCCTAATCAAGAAGTGTGTGTTACGCACTGCTGCTCCTGCCCACCTGGCTACGGAGGTGCCTGTTGCTGTTGTTGTAAAGAACTCGCTGGAAGAACAACGGCCCAGATATTTTCAAAGTAATGAATAATTATTTACAAAAGTGTGGTATAATATGGAAGTCATGTCGGCATTTGTACTAATGGTGCTCCCATAATGACAGGAGCACTAAAAGGATTTCTGAACGTAGTAAAATGACACAATTCAAATATTATTACAACATACCATTTTATACACAGAGAAGTTCTAGTAGCAAAGACAGTTGTACCCGATTTAAAACTTGTACTTGATTAAGCAGTTAAAATGGTCAATTGTATCAAAATTAGGCCACAAAAAAATACATATTTTCAGAAAATTATGCAAGGAACTGGAGTCTGGTCATTTTTCTTTAAGAATGCATACTGAGGTTTGGTGGCTATCAAAAGGAAATGTACTTATTTGTATGGATGAGTTGTGTGAGGAAATGCTCATATTTTTTTCACTGGAGCAATCAAAATTTTGTGATTATTTAAGCGATGAAATTTGGTGCTGTTAATTAGTTTTTCTAGCAGATTTATTTGAGCAGCTTAATAAATTGAATATCAGTATGCAAGGCCCAGAGTAAAATTTACTCACTTCTACTAACAAGTTGTTCGCCTTTTAAAGAAAAGTTGAGTATATGGAAAAAATAGGTAAATGAAAAAAATTTAAAATGATTTCCTTGACTTCCAAAACGAATTATACTAAATTAATGTAATAAGTGAAACAGAGCTATTAATGTGTAATTAATCACTCTTTTACCACGGGAGTTTTTAATATATATTTTATTAAGCATAGCCTAAACTAATATATATACAGTAGTGTGACATTTTGGGTATCTTGCCGACACCCATTGGTGCCTCCGTAGCCAGGTGGGCAGGAGCAGCAGTGCATAGCACACGCTTCTTGATTAGACCGGGGTTCGAGCCCGTGCGCACCAAATACGGAGGATGCAGAAAGGTCAGGGAATGACCACCGCATATCCCCGGAGCAATATGGCCTTAGTTGCTAATGCTTCTAAAAACCAAATAACAACAGCCAATACCCATCATCAGAACTATATTGAAACAGAGCTGTTAAAGACAAAAATTGTCCATTACTTTTCATCCCTTGATACCAAAAAATATTTGTAGGCAAGAGACCCATTTGCAACATGACTCCTTCCGATGTTAGAACTTAATCTGCAAAAGGAAGAAGAAGAAGAAGAATTGGCTGAAATCCGCAGCGATCAGTTGCTGGAAATTCACTTTAACAGCACTAATATTAGCAAATTTTGAATATTAGAAAAATTCAAAATGAATATCCACAGATTTCAGAAAAGGCAATTCAAATTTTATTGCAATTTTCCACTTCCTACTTGTGCGAAACAGGGTTTTCCGCTTTAAATGAGATTAAATAAAAAGAGAGAGAGAGAGAGACAAAAAAGTCGGTATAAGAGGAGCTGAGAGTAAGCCTATCCAAAATAAATCCTCATATTAAAAAACTGTGCGCTCTCATCAAACCCAACTGTCTCACTTATTAAAATGTTATAATTGTATATTTGTTTCTTTTTATATTTAAATATGTTAATTTTTTACATATTTTCTTTTAAATTTCATGTATGTTCAAAAAATAACGTTAAAAGCATTTAAAACAAATAATAATACAAATAAGTGTATTATTAAGTATACCCAACAGAAATAACTTCCAGTTTATGAATACATGTGTATATATATTATAAATATTATAATATATATATTATTTTATAATTTTTTTATAATATATATATATATATGAGTATAATAGTGATTGTAATGTGCTGTAACAACAAAAAGGTTGAGAAACACTGCACTAAATCATCATCCTAGAGATTTCCTGCTTGTTGCCCTGATATGTATCATAAAGGCTAAATCTATCAGCTGCATGTAATCATTAAGATCTGCATAGAATTTAAAAAAATAAAACTAATTTTTCAGAAGACCAAAAAGCTTTCCTGAAATAAAGTTTTCCTGCTTCACATGAAGCAGGAAAACTTTATTTTTTTTACTTGATTCAGCTATCCAACATTGTTGTGCAACATCTCTGAATTCTGCTTCATATCGTCAAGAAGAGTTTAGCCAGACAAGGTCAGAAGAGGATCCAATGGAGTTAACTGTTTTGATGATTCTGATGTGCTGAAATTTTAATACCTTAGTGCACAGTCTCAACAAATGTTGCTCAGTTGGGGGGGTAACCCCCCCAGTGCTGCTTGACAATCAATACTATTCACTGCAACCCCAATGAATGATGTAGTTGTATTTGTAAAATAATAAGAGAAGTTTACCTCAATATAGTACGTAGAACTACTATATTGGGATAAACTTCTCTTATTATTTTACAAATATTGATATCAACATAGAACATATTGAGCATTACAGCTCTGGTTCATACTATCTAATTAATTGATGTAGTTGTATATAATGAGCTTTTAAAAAGATGAATTTTTTATTTTTTTTTTTTTTTTGCAAAGAGCAAAAAAACTATTGTCATAACCAACGACTGGTTGTTGCTCAGTTCCTGCAGTTTTGTATCAGTCTTGCATACATGTGACTCTTCATAGTCTGAAAAAAGTCTTCACCTCATATTTTATAAAGAAAGATGCTACCACGGTAATTCTTAATTTTTCCGATCTATCGATGTATGCCCATTAGGGCTTAATTGTTTTTCCTTGAATTTTCTTACCCTAACGTTAGGTCCATAAAATGAAGACTTGCATTTTAACTTTTTATTATAGTGTTAGTAGATAATCAAAGCATTTCTCCCTCTCCCCTTTTCTGAGCTGGGTAGAAAACTAGCTAAATGAAGAGGCCTTAATAACTTTCAGGGTCAGAAAATACTCATTTGTAATTAGCTTAATTTTCAGTTAATCCATTATTTTCATAATTCAAGTTTTTATTATATTTGATAATATTTGTTGACGCAATTCTTTTTTTAGGATAAGTGCAAAGAGGAATCTGTTCACATGAAGCAGGAAAACAATGATTTGCTTGGTATGTCAGCTTTTCTGAATATCACATGGCATAATTTGACTGGATTAGTTTGTATTTATTGATCCATTATGGAATATGAAATTTCTTTTTTGCTGCTTGAGCATTTACATAATCTTGGATATATTTTTCAGAAAACTATCTGATTTATTTGTGTGATGTATTTTCAGAAAAGATTAAAGGTTTAGAAAAGGATATTTTATCACTGAAAGAGAACATAACTCTACTAAAGTCAGATCAACAGGCTAAAGTGTAAGTATATTGTCAACCATGTTTTGAATTATTTTTGCATACTAATAGAAGTACTGCTATTGATATTTGGAGCAAGGATTTTTTATTTTCATTGTATGACCCATTTTCAGGAATCTTTTATATTTGTGATATGCAGGGGATACTAAAATCATACTATTAAAAATTGATAGTGCCAAAACTTACTTTACATTATGAGCTTATCTGTATATGGAAGTGAGTAATTTGAAAAAAAATAAGGAAGAACTAAACAAATCATTAGAAGGGATGGACAGGTGAATGTGGGAAGTTATTTTATATATATATATATTGTATTGACATTTCTAAGTGTGGGTAGTTTCCGCCCGTATTCCCTGTCTGGCTATACAGCTAGTGGGAGGTAAAGTTAGGTAAGTACTTAGGACAGCAATAGACACTCCTGCCCTCATATTTCAATACTCTAATAGCTCAGAGTATTGAAAATGTTTAAGGGGAAGGATAGCAAATAGAATATGATTGTAGAAAATACAGTTGGTGCTCAGGAAATCCGGGTTTGTAAGTTCCCGTCCATATTAGTAATGGCCCTAGATTAGGTAGGTCGCAATTTGGAAAGAGTTATTTTTGTCTCTTTGTGTATCCAAAAATTTTTTTATGTCTACTCTTAATTTTATAATAACCATCAAGTATTAACAATAATAGCCTCACTAGCCTTAAGAGCGAGCCGCCTCTGTAGGTAGCCAGGTGGGAAGGAGCAGCAGTGCGTAGCACACGCTTCTCGATTAGACCGGGGTTCGACCCCGTCACCACCAAATATGGAGGATGCGGAAAGGTCAGAGAATGACGACCGCATATCCCGGAGCAATATGGCCTTAGTTGCTAATGTTCCTAAAAACCAAATAACAAACAATAACAAGCCTTAAGAGCTCCAATTTTTTGCAATTTTAAAATATTAACCATCAATTTTACGTTCTGAATAGTATTTACCATAATAGCCTTATTAGCATTAAGAACTCAATTAAAAAAAAAAAATTAATATATATATATATATTTTTTTAATATTAACCATCAATTTTATGTTCTGAATAGTTATTTACCATTATATTTACCATAATAGCCTCACTAGCATTGAAAACTAAATTTTTTATTAAAATCTAAAATTTTAAAAATATTCACTATAAAATTAACGTTCTGATTAGTTTTATAATAATAGACTTACTAGCTTTAAGAATTCAATTCTTTTAAATTTTAATTTTACAATATTAACCATCAAATTTGCTTTCTGAATAGTTTTTGACAAAAATAGACTCACTAGCCTTAAGGATTCAATTTTAATATATGTTAAATTTAAAGTTTAATATATTAACCATCATACTTACTTTCTGAGTAGTTTTACAATTAAATAGACTCACTAGCCTTAATAACTGAATTTTAAATTTAAAACTTACATTTTGAAAAGTTTTTACATAAAAATTAGAAATTAGTAGGTAACTGGCAGATATATGCTAAACGGTATCTCTTCAGGATGCCACACCGTTTCATTATTACAGTACATGTACTGAAATAGTGTATATATGCTGACATTAACGTTTCAATAGTTTCCTGTCCATTTTTTTTATATATATTTTATTTTTTAAATATTAGTGTTAGGGCCAAAAGTTTACAAATGTGGATTCATTTTATGTACAGGAACTGTGGCATCTATGTTAGGTTACCTATTCTTTAAAGTTATTGATGGTAGTTGCCGTTAAATTTAAGACAAAGGCCAATTATCAAGTTATCTTCCTGCAAGGACTTACCCATCCGCCCCAAGGCAGCATGAACCACAAAATGAGAATGATTGTTAGTTCGCCACCCTAGTCAAGGGCAAAGGTGGCGACCTCTCACGGTCCAAGATCTATCAATGTGGTAATGGTCCTCTACAATAATGTTCGCAGAACCAAACAAAAAAAAAAAATTTTGAAATGAAACTAGTTACAACAAAGTAATAAGCCACACAAAGCTGCCCTTCTGGAGGGTGTTCTCTTTTACATACTAGAGGGATTGTACAGTCCATGTAAGCAAAGATTAACTTTATTTACAAAAATATATACACCATATACAAAATGGTTCTGTCAAAGTTTGCTATTCTACCCATATTGTGTCATTTTAATTACTTTAAGTTTTTATCTATGAAACTGTATGGAATATTGTTCTTAATAAGCTTATCTTTTAAATTTCTGAGTTCTTCCATTTTAAGTCTACTGTTATTGCAAATTCTGATTATTCTTATGGCCTGTGAGGTAATCAGGTTTCTTTGAATTTTAATAGGTATGTTTGAACTCCAATGGCTAAGGTGTATTGTTTTGAAATTATACTCTTGTCTTTTATTGTAAATTCCTATTTCTATCTGGTTAGCCGCCTTAATATTAATAAATTATATGTCTAGAAATGTTACCTTAGTGTTATCTCTGTTTGTTTTTGTTAAGATTAGGTTAAAGGATATCATTATTATAGATATCCTTTTTGACCTCTTAAGTTGCTGTCTAAGGAGTGTCTATTGCTGTCCTAAGTACTTACCTAACTTCACCTCCACTAGCTGTATAACCAGACATGGAATACGGGCGGAAACTACCCACACTTAGAAATGTCAATACAAAAAATATTTACTTACTGCTTTATCTTTGCAGCCTGCACAGGATAGGCAAGTATGTGAGAACAATTGTAATAAGAATAATAGCTTACGAACCACTTGAATATATATATATATTCAAAGGGATTATTTGCTTAAGTAATTTTATTTTTTATTTTTTATTAAAAATATTTGTTCGAAAATACTTGCATCTACTTAATTTATCTAAATGTATGTTGTTTCCATAAGCAGTCCATGTCTGGCTATATAGCTAATGGGAGGCGAAGTTAGGAAAGTACTTAGGATAGCAATAGACACTCCTGCCCTTGTATTACACTAATAGCTCAGAGTGTTGAAGAATTTTAGGGGAAGGTTAGTGAAAAGAATATGATTGAAGAAAACACAGTTGGTGCTCAGGTAATCCGGGGGTGCAAGTTCGTATTAGTAACAGCCCTGGATTGGATAGGTTACTGTAATTTGGAAGGAGATGTCTTTGTATCTCTGTATATCCGAAATGTTATGTTATTGTCTACATTAATGCTTAAAAACCCTAAAGCTATTAACTATTAAAATTAAATATATATAAACCAACTAACATTAAAAACTCAAAATTAAAAATTAGAAGGTAACTGGCAGATATATGTGAAATGGTATCTCTTCAGGATGCCACACCATTTTGCTATTTCAGTGAATTGTACTGAAATAGTCCATATATGTCGCCATTAACGTTTCAATAGTATCTTGTACATATAATTTTGTGTTGGGGCCAAAAGTTTTTAAAAGAAAATAATTTATCTAATGTACAGGAAACTGTGGCATCTACATTAAGTTACCTATACTTTTAATGACAATTACTGCTAGTTAGAAATTAACATTTACTAAAAAAAAAAAAAAAAAAAAAAAAAAAAAATTATATAAAGTTGTTGCTAGGGCTTACCAACCCACATGTGGCAGCCAGAACCAAAAAGTGAGAACGATTGTTTGAGTTTGCTGCCCAAGTCGTGGGCATAGGTGGCAACCTCTTACGGTCCAAGACAAGTGAATGTGATGAGGGCAAACTACTGTAATGCTTGTGGAAAAAAAAAAAAAAAAAAACTAGCTAATGTAGCTAAAATAAAACTAAGATATAAGCCTATCATAAAGTTGCCCTCCTGGAGAGTGTTCTCTTTACCCGCTACAGGGAATGAACAGCCCATATAGGCAGAAATTATATTTATTTACAAAATATATACAAAAAAAAGATTCTGTCAGTATTTGCTATTCTTCCTGTATTGTATAATTTGTGATTCATTTTTTATTACCTTACTTAAGTATTTATCGATGAATCTGTCCGGAATGTTATTCTTAGTAGGCTTGTCTTTTAAAGTCACAAGTGCTTCAAATTTAAGTTGTTGTTGCAAATTCTTATTGCTTATGAGGCCATTATGTTTCTTTGTATTTTAAAGCAGCAACTGTCAACAGCTAGCAACTAACTGGCAACAATTGTCAACAGCTTAAAAGTATAGATAACTTAACTTAGATGCCACAGTTTCCTGTACATTAGATAAATTATTTTATTTTAAAAACTTTTGGCCCCAACACAAAATTATATGTACAGGATACTGTTGAAACATTAATGGCATCATATATGGACTATTTCATTACAATTCACTGAAATAGCAAAACAGTGTGGCATTCTGAAGAGATACTGTTTCGCATATATCTGCCAGTTACCTTCTAATTTTTAATTTTGAGTTTTTCATGTTAATTTGTTTTATATGTCTTTAATTTTAATAGTTAATAGGTTTAGGGTTTCTAAGCATTAGTGTAGACATTAACATAACATTTCGGATATACAGAGATACAAAGACATCTCCTTCCATATTACAGTAACCTACCCAATCCAGGCCCGTTACTAATACGGACAGGAACTTGAACCCTCGGATTACCTGAGCACCAACTGTATTTTCTTCAATCATATTATTTTCACTGTCCTTCCCCTAAAATTCTTTAACACTCTGAGCTATTAGTGCAATATGAAGGCAGTAATGTCTATTGCTATCCTAAGTACTTTCCTAACTTTGCCTCCCATTAGCTATATAGTCAGACATGAACTACTTATGGAAACAACATACCCCGAAAAAGGCCTCCGAGGTTGGGAAAACTCATGTCAACGAAATAGGCAACTCGTAAACCAACCATTAAGTTCAATTATTACTGTAAACAAAATGTTGATACAAAAATATAATAAAATGTGAAAATTATATTTACAATGAAATAAATAAAACTGATATGATCTACCATAAAATATTAAAATGTGATAACTGTATTTACAATAAAATAAAACTGACATAATCTACCATAAAATAATATGAATTAAAACATTGTTACAACAAAATACTATAAAACCTGTAGCTTTCAGAAGCGTCGGCTTCCTTCCTCAACAGTATCAAAGCTTCTTGCAATGCCTCCTTAAATAGCAGGCTCACGGTGCTTCCACACGTGGTTCAATCAGTGCATGGTCTGAACTGGAAGTGGAAATAGCTTGGGAGCGTGTCAAACGGAACCGTTCATCCATACTCAGGACAACAGTTTCAAAGAGGGGACGCATAAGCATGCCTCTGTCCCTATTAATAGTATTGATATTGGATGAGCAGATTCGCAAACTCTCGAGCCATTTACGGTCCCAGAACCAATGCGCCCGGTCAACAATAACCACATCCTCTGGGGAGATCCGATGCTGCTTCTCCTAAAAATGCTCAGCCACAGTAGACTTACTATAATCCGCGACTTTTATAGCATTTAGGTGCTCCCCCAGATGATCCTTGAACCGCCGACTTGTTTCACCTACATAACAATCCTCATAATCCCGGCATTTTATCATATATACAACTCCGCTGCTAAGATCCTTTGTTATTGGATCTTTTACCTGAGACATGACTGTCTGCAACCTCCGTCCTGGAAGCTGCACACAGCGTGTCTTATAGCTGCATAATATTCTAGTTATACGTTCAGTAAGGCCCGGATAGTAAGGAATGTATGCAGTGGCCACATGTACAAATGGTTTCCTATGGTTGGACATAACCCCTCTATTATATCTGTCCAAGATCCTCTGGGGGGTAGCCGCATTTCTTAAGGTCTGCTGTGACTCGTCTAATTTCACATTCTCTATCCCCCAGAGGTGGCACAGTGTGACCCTGCTCTATCCATTAGTGCCTTAACCTCACTATTCATATGTTGTCTAGTTTGTGCTGAGCTATAATGGGTGTATTGGCCTCTACAAAAGTTTTAAGCCTAAGGCCCATCCTAGAGACAAATACATCCAAAAATTGGAGGGTACCACCTGCTTCCACCTCTGAGGTAAACTGAATGAAATGGGAGAAACTATTAAGCCAATTAAGTGCATCCTCCTCTCTCCCCTTTGGAGTAACGGTAAAAGTAATGGAGAAATGGAGAAGTCAATTAACCGCCAACTCTTAAACTACTTAGAAACCTTCTGTCTGATCAATGATCGCCAGTATGGATTCCATCAGTGTCGATCCACTGGTGATACTCTGGCTTATGTTACCCATTTATGGACTAATTCAATGGAAAGGTTCGGTGAAACACAAGTAGTTGCTCTTGACATCTCAAAGGCTTTCAATCGTGTTTGGCATAAAGGTCTTCTAAGCAAGCTTCCATCTTATGGTTTGCCAACGGTTTTTAGTAATTGGTTATCCAGTTTTCTCTCTGATCGCTCACTGAGGGTGATGGTAGATGGCTCTGTCTTTTAACTTCTCCACTAATGCCGGTGTCCCCCAAGGTTCAGTTCTTTCTCCCACTTTTTTTCCTCTTGTATATTAATGACCTTCTTCCATTGACTGGAAATCCTATCCATAGTTTTGCCGATGATAGCACATTGCATTCCACTTTCCATTTTGAGAAACCTTGCCCTGCTCAATCAGCTACAACTTCTCAAAAACCTGCTACGAATTCCTTAAATGCCGATCTTCAGGTAATTCTCCAGTGGGGCAAAGACAATTTAGTTGATTTCAACCCGTCTAAAACTCAGTCTTGTCTTATATCTCGCAAAAAGGATTCTTCTGCTCCTGTGCGTATCTTTAGTGACACTCCAATTTCTAGGCAAAATGATATATCTCTTTTGGGAATTACCCTGACTTCTAATCTCTCTTGTCACAAGCACATTACAAATACCGTATTTCACCATGACGCACTCTTTTTCGAAAAATTTGGAGTCTAAAAACTGGGTGCATCTTATACAGTGGTTGTAGATTTTTTTTACTTGCATTTTCCGCTTGTTGTCTTTACGCTCATTGTTTCGCGCTTGTTACTGGTATATTAGGTTACGTTTTGCCACGTTCTGCCCAGAAATGGCTCGGAAAAGATTTTCGTACAGTGGTGAATTCAAGTTAAAAGTGATCCAGTTTACAAAAGTGAATGGAAATCGTGCTGCTGAACGTAAGTTTGGTTTTTCTCCAACTGAGAAAACAATCCAAGACTGGCTACGGGAAGAAGAAACCCTACTGAAAACGCCACGGCAGAAGAAGGCCATGAAGGCAAGTCAGCAAAATGGCCTGATTTAGAGAGGGAATTGAAGATATGGATTGAAGAGCAAAGGGCAATTGGAATTCCTGTGTCCACAAAGATGGTTCAGCATGAGACAAGATGCTGATTAAAAAGAAGTTAACTGATTTCAAAGGAGGACACAATTGGTGCTTCAGGTTCGTGGAACGGAATGGACTAAGCATGCGTACACACATACCAGACTTGTCCAAAAGATGCCTGAAAGCTATGAGCAGAAGGTCCTTGAATTTCATCATTTTGTCATTCAATGTCAAAAGACACATCAGTTTGAGTTGGGACAGATTGCAAATATGGACGAAGTCCCCTTCAATTTGATGTTGATAAAAAGGGGGTGAAAACTGTAACCGTGAAGACAAGTGGACATGAAAAGAGCCATTATACAGTTGTTAGAGCTTGTTGTGCCGATGGAACCAAGCTGCCTCCTATGCTGATTTTCAAACACAAAACAATGCCAAAAGAAGACATTCCTTGAGGAGTGATTGTCCATATTCATGACAAGGGTTGGATGGATCAGGATGGAATGAAGATATGGTTTGAGAAAGTTTGGTGCAGGAGACCAGGTGGGCTCTTACACAAACCTGCCCTATTGGTGCTTGATCAGTTCAGGGCACACATAACAAAAAACACAAAGAAGATTGCTGCAGAGCAAAAAACAAAACTTCCCGTCATACCTGGAGGCTTGACATCCCAGCTCCAACCACTTGATGTCAGCATTAACAAACCCTTCAAAGCTGCCATGAGAGACGAATGGAACCAATGGATGAAGTCTTCTGGGGACAATTTGATACCAGCAGGAAGAGTGAAGAAACCAATTATAGGAGAAGTTTGTACCTGAGTGAAAAGATCCTGGTATAATATCAAGATTGAGATCGTTGTCAAATCATTTAAGAATTGTGGCATTTCAAATTCCATAGATGGAACTGAGGACGAGGCAATATATGAAGACAGTGATTCGTCATCAGACACAGATGAGGACAAGCTAATGGATGGGAGTTTTGACAGTGATGAGGAGTTGTACGAATTTTATGATGAATAAAACTTGAGTTCAATAACTTTATGTAATACATTTTTTTTTTTTTTTTTTTTTTTTTTCAAATTCCGGGCCCCAAAATTAAGGTGCGTCTTATACGTGGGGAAATACGGTATTGCTTCCTCTGCATCTAAAAAACTTGGTTTTCTCTTTCACTCTCGGCGTTACTTTTCTTCCAAACAGCTGCTCACTCTGTATAAATCGCAAATCCACCCTGCCATGGAATATTGTTCCCACATCTGGGGCCCCCAAAACCTCTCTCAGACTTCTTGATTCCATTCAGAAGAGGGCAGTTAGGTTAATTAATGATTCATCTCTAACAGAGTCTCTCCACTCACTGTCTCATAGACATACTGTTTCTGCTGCATGCCTCTTCTACAGATACTTCCATGGGCACTGTTCGTCTGAATTGGCTTCTATAATTCCCGCTCTCTCTTTCAAAATAGTCTGAACACGTGCCGCCACCAGCCAACATCCATTTACTCTCCAACTTCAAACTCACGGAACCAACTTTTCATCTTCCTTGTTTATTCAATTCAACTGCCGTTTTCTGGAACAACCTTCCTGCATACGTATTTACTGAAAATTACAGTCTACAGAAGTCCAATGTCAACAAATATCTTCTTTCGTCTTCTCAACCTCCAACCCAAGCACGGTACTAGGTACTATAGGTTCCAATACCTCTCGTTTTTGGGGTTTACATAAAAAAAAAAAAAAAAGTGTCATCTACGTATCTCTTCCATTTCGTCATGGGAAACTGACACCCCTCAAAAACTTTATTTTCTGATTCTTCCATGGCCAAATTGGCCATGATAGCACTAATGGGCGAACCCATGGCTGCACCATGAACCTGCTTATACATAGTTCCTTGGAACACTATAGTGATGCTGGTCAGACAAAGTTCCACACCAGAACATATATCTTCTACATTTAAAAGCGACCTACTAGCCAAAGAGACATCATTATTCAACACCATTCTTACTCAATGTACTCCATGCATAATAGGAATGCACGTAAAGAGGGACACAATGTCAAAGGCAATCATGATTTCATTCTCATCTATAGTTTGGTCTTTCACAAAGTTCACAAATTCTTTACTATCCTTGATGATATAGCTGGAACGACCCACTATGGGGGAGATCAATTTAGCCAAAAACCCAGATAAAGCGTATGTAGGGCTTCCTATAAATGATAAAATGGGTCTAAGAGGGACCCCCTTCTTATGTGTCTTGGGAAGTCCATAAAATCTGGGAAGTCGACATCCCATAGCGTGCCAGGACCAAAATGTCTCTTTAGAAATTTTCTCTGCCTCTTTCTCTACTCAAATTATGTACAAAGTGCATACTTCTATCATTACGTTGTATTACATTTTCTCCCAACAACCTATTAAACTTCATAATCTGCCTCTGTCTGTAAGAATCCGCTATTCTAGTAACTTTATCTGAAACTAATCTTCTTATAAGTACCAAGTATCTTGAAGATACATTACTAGTAATAGTATCTAAGGATGCGGTTATTGTTGACTGGGCACATGGGTTCTGGGACCGTAAATGGCTCGAGAGCTTGTGAATCTGCTCATCCGATAACAATACTATTAATATGGACAGAGGCATGCGTATGCGTCCCCTCTTTGAAACTGTTGTCCTGAGTACGGATGAATGGTTCCGTTTGACACGCTCCCGAGCTATTTCCACTTCCAGTTCAGACCATGCGCTGATTGAACCACGTGTGGAAGCACTGTGAGCCTGCTATTTAAGGAGGCATTGCAAGAAGCTTTGATACTGTTGAGGAAGGAAGCCGACGCTTCCGAAAGCTACAGGTTTTATCGCTTTTAATTACGCTTAGGTTTTATAGTATTTTATTGTAACAATGTTTTAATTCATATTATTTTATGGTAGATTATGTCAGTTTTATTTTATTGTAAATACAGTTATCACATTTTATTATTTTATGGTAGATCATATCAGTTTTATTTATTTCATTGTAAATATAATTTTCACATTTTATTATATTTTTGTATCAACATTTTGTTTACAGTAATAATTGAACTTAATGGTTGGTGTATGAGTTGCCTATTTTGTTGACACGGAAACAACATACATTTAGATAAATTATTACAGATATATATATATATATATATATATATGGGATGGGACGAATTATTCCTACATTACAGGCAATTATTATTATTATTTTTTTATATTTTTCGGTTGCTTGTTAAAAGTATAGAAGAGTGTTTGTCATGCTGTGGTAATGATGTTTGATGATGCTTGATGCCAAGGTGATGCTTGATGCTGTAGGAGATGGGACTATTACCCAACCTGACATTACCGTGAAAGATACCAAAAAGATATGCAGACCTGTGTTCCAATATTATTTTTAAGTGAAGCTTCCCTAAATGCTAAAACTGGGCAGTTTGTACATTGTTTTCTTATATCCCATACCCTAGTTATAAAAATTTAACCCTGGAACTTAAGCTTCTAACCACCCCAAAAAGTTGTTGTGTGTACTTGGACATAATATAAAGAAATAAAATTTTAATTGGACATAATATAAAGAAACAAAAAAGTTTAATAGGCATCGCGCTAGTTTCCAAAACATTAATGTATGCAGTGAAGTCACCAGTGCTGATTCTGCCGCTGCAGAGAAATTTTGTGATGTGTTGGAAAAAACCCCTTCTAAATCTGCACAGCCCTCAACTTCCACAGCTGTGTGCTTATCAGCTGAAGAGTTAATTCTGGCAATGATGCCCGAAACTTAAAACTTGCTGACGTTATGTCTGTCTACTCTCTCTTATTGTAATTTTATAATTTTGAAATTTTGTACACTTTTGCAATTTTTCCTGTGCATGAGATAAAAAATTTACTAATTCTATATAAACGTTCATCTAATATTTCTTTTTTGCTTCTATCAAATTCAGCGTGCGAAGTCGTGAGCGTGGAATTTCCCTAAATGTATTTAGGGAAATTCCGACTTATGTAAAATTCAACTTGTGTAGCGTTCCATGGAATGTAATCCTTACATTAATCAGAGAGTGGCTGTACTATAGCTTACAGAACTAATGTCTCTTTTGATAAGAATACCCATTTGTGTCCTCGTCCAATCTTGCTGCTCTTCTCTGTGTCCTTTCCAACAGATCCGCATCTTTCTTAAACTAGGGTTTTGAAGCCTGTGTGTGATATTCAAGATGCAGCATAACCATTGCTTTATGTAATTGGAATAATCATCTCTTTATCTCTATTGGAAAAATTTGTATGTCATTGACAAAACCTCATGAGCTGTCCTTGGCAGCCTTTCTTAAAAAAAACAAATTGTTCATTTATTATAATAATAATAATACTTACTATGATTATACATATAAATTGAAATGATTAACTTTTATAAATTAAAACTTAAGAAAGTAAGGCTTAAAGGCTGATGTGAAACAAGGAATTCACAGAGCATTGTAATTTCATTACTAAATTTCATGGAAGGATTTATTCAGCCCAGTTCATATCTAAAATGTGACCCCAATTCACAAAGGAGGATCAAAGGCTGACACAAGTAATTATAGACCTGTGAGCTTAACTTCTGTTCCAGGAAAATTAATGGAGGCACTGGTTAAAGAAGCACTGCAGGATCATTTAGACAAGACTTCAGTTATAGCTCAGACACAGCATGGTTTTGTTAAGGGGAAGTCTTGCCTGACCAACTTGATTGGATACTATGATGCAGTCACAAAAGAACTGGATGCAGGGAATAACTTTGATATTATATACTTGGATCTTAGAAAGGCTTTTGATACTGTTGCACATGGAAGACTGCTACACATGGAAGACTGCTACACAAATTGGAGCAGTGTGACATTAGAGGCAAATTGCTGCTATGGATAAAGGGGTGGTTGAGGGGGAGAAGACAGAGAGTGGTAATCAATGGACACTGCTCATCGTGGACTGATGTTATTAGTGGAGTCCCTCAGGGCTCAGTGTTGGGTCCATTATTGTTTTCTGTATTTATAAATGATATTGATGATGGTATATCGGGCTTAATGTCCAAGTTTGCAGACGATACAAAGGTTGGCAGGGTTGTCCAGGACACTACTGACACTATGCTGCTGTAACAGGATCTGGAAAGGTTGAGCAGATGGGCTGAGAGGTGGCAAATGAAGTTTAACATTGATAAATGTAAAGTACTACACATGGGAAACAGCAACCCCAGAGCAACGTATCAACTCTGTGGTACTACACTGACAGTGGTAGAGAATGAAAGGGACTTGGGGGTGGTTGTGCAGGCAGGTATGAAGTTCTCTGAGCAGTGCAGACGGGCTGCAAGAGTAGCTCATGGAGTATTGTCAATGATATACAGGAATTTTTCCAGCAGGGATAAGGAGGTGATTATTCCATTGTATAAGGCGATGGTCAGGCCACACCTAGAGTACTGTATACAGGTCTGGAGACCTCATTTCAAGAAGGATGTAGAGCTGCTGGAACGAGTACAGAGAAGGGCAACAAGATTAGTGAATGGAACAAAGGGGTGCTCTTACGAAGAAAGGCTTAAGTTTTGCAAATTACAGTGTCTGGAGACTAGGCACCAGCGAGGTGATCTGATAGAGGTGTATAAAGCCTTGAATGGTTTAAGCATGCTCAATGCTGATGAGATTCTTCCTCTAGCTCAGAAAAATCACCTGAGAGGGCATAAATTCAAATTGAGGAAAGACAGATGTAGGATAGATGTGCGGAAATTTGCCTTTAGCCAGCGGGTGGTTGGTTGGTGGAACAGACTTCCATCCCTTGTGGTGGAGGTTGATAGCCTAAATAAGTTTAAGGCTCAGCTGGACAGGTATTTTGAACGAACAGAGGGGTGAAGTGGAAGTGGGTTTTTTTTTTTTTTTTTTGGCTGATGCTGCATAAGCTTGCTTTCTTGCATCAAATGCCTCTACTAATGCTAATGCTAATATAGGGTTACTGAAGCAATTTATATAAACTTGAGAAGATTGTATTTGCTTTATGCATCTTTTCACTCAGTTTCTAAGGTTATGTAATGCAGAACTCAAAAATGTTTCTGTCGGGCCACAGACAAGTTATTTAACTTTGGATAGCAAAAATGGCAGAACGATAGTCGTTGTTGAAAAGAAGCATGGATTGGTTTCAGAAATGTTCACAACTTTTTAGGGAACAATAAATATGCTAATTAAGAAAGTATTGTTGAAAATATATGCAATAAATTTCAAAAATTAGGGTATAAGATAAATTTGATGGTTTATATTTCACTCTACAGTCCTTTTTGGAAAATTTTGGTTGCATTAGTGAGAAGAGAAAAAGAGATTCCACCAAGATATAACAGAGATAAAAAGAACATACCAGGAAAAGTGGAACATGAACATGATGATAGATTACTGCTAGTATTTGAAAAGGGTCTGGAATAATGCATAAAGGAAAGACCAAATGGTTAGAATTTATTCCAAAAAAATCTGTTCACTTTTGTATTAATATTCTACTGTTTTCTTCTTTTTGAGCTGTTTTCTTATTTTGTTATTGTTATTTGCTTAAATTAAATAAAATCTACAAGTAGAAAACATTTTTCTTTTTTTTTCAAAGCTTGTAGAAAATCATACGTTACACTTCTTTCTATGCACTGCACACTGCCTTTATGTTTAGTTTTATGCAAATGTCTGATTACGTATTTCCCCATGCTTAAAATTGAAAAATCATATCTACGTATAGTACACAAGGCAAATGTATTACCTTTTTCAGATTTGGCATGACATAGCTGCCAGCTCTCCAGGCGCCTCCGTAGCCAGGTGGGAAGGAGCAGCAGTGCGTAGCACACGCTTCTTGATTAGACCGGAGTTCGAGCCCATCACCACCAAATACGGAGGATGCGGAAAGGTCAGGGAATGACCACCGCATATCCCGGAGCAATATGGCCTTAGTTGCTAATGCTCCTAAAAACCAAATAACAAACAACAAACAAACCAGCTCTCCAGATTTATGATGGAGAACCTGACTTTTCTTTCTTTTTTTTTTTTTCTTTTTTTTAACTAAATTTGACCCATTCTATGTCTTACCATCATAATATAGTTAGATGCTAAGAGGTTCTCATCTTTTTGCAAAATGATAGTTTTCTCCATCTTTTTCTTTTTGCAAAAAAATAGTAAAACTATGTTAAAATTGGAAATTTTAAAAAATTTTATGAATTTCTGCTTATTTTCATTAACAAACCAACCCTTGTATGTACTAGCCTACATTTCAAAATAGAAATGTGGGATAATAGCCTTATTCTCTACAACCATTTCATCTTACTTGTGTGGTGTGAAGCCAATACAGCAATTTTTCCAATATGGATAGGAGGTGATTATCCCATTGTATGAGGCTATAGTTAGACCACATCTCGAGAATTGCATACAGGTTTGGAAGCCTCATTTTAGGAAGGATGTGGATCTGTTCGAATGGATGCAGAGAAGAATAATTCAGTCAGAGGTAAAAAAAATACTTTTGCCAACTGAGGAAGACCTCAGTCTACAGATTGCAGCATACAAAAACTAGGAAACTGTGCAAAGACTTGAATGGGGGTGTTTCAAACAAATAAGCAGTGCAGTGCATAGAAGAAAATGCAAAGGATGTGGCATTTCGTAGTGATGCAGTTGTCGTACGTGCTGAATGATTATTTGGTCTTTTGTTATAGAATATAATCTTCTTTTGATCTCTGAGTTGTCCTGGTGTGGTGTTCAAAAATATGTTTCATGATAGTGAAATAGCAAAAAAATGTGTTTGAGAAAGAACAAAAGCAACAGACATTGTTAGTGAAACTGCATGTGTAGAGACAGAAGTAGTGATGACTTTGAAACACGGGCCATTTTTGATTGCTGCCATTGTAGATCAAAGCTACTAAAGTTCATGATTCTAGGCTATATCTGACCTTATGTAATATAAAAAATAAAAAAAAAAAAAAAAAAAAAAGAAGCAACTTGCTCTCACTGTCAGCAGTGGAAGGTGATGCTACATGGTTACAGCATTAGGCATCTTCTTGTAAACAACCTGAAAGCATATGGGATTCCTTTAAAAAACTGTGTTTCACTTCACTTAGTGTTGATAATATGCCTGTTATGGTAGGTATAAACTGAAGTATCAAGGATATTGAAAGAGGAGATTGAGCACTTAGTGCTCAGTCTCCTCTTTTTTGCTTTGTTTTAATGGACTGTCCTTGTCATCTTATTCATCTTTGTGCTGAAAAGGGGGCTGCATGCTTTCCTGTATGAGTGAATGAATATTTTATGGAAAATTAATACTACCTAGCAAGAATTGCTGAAAGAAAAAACAGATTTTGAGTGTTGCCTATCAGTGAAGCAAAAAAAAAAAAAGTTCAAGCACATATGTGTTGTATACATATCAGCTGTCTTTAGTTGTGTAACTAGATTTGTAGAACAGTGGCAACCTTTTTTAGTCTATTAAAAGAAGAGGTTAGAAGCATTGAAAAAAGTTGTTTGAGCATTTTTTGGAGCATTTCGAAATCCAAAAATTTCGAAAGAAGACAAATTGATGAACTCAAAAAGAACTTCTGAATTGCATACTTCTGCTAAAAGCAATCTTAAAGAGGCCAAGCAAACTGATAATTCTAGGTATGTTATCAACACCTGTGCAGAAAGTCTCATGTTCCTCTGTTCTGGCTTGAATAAAGCAGTTTTCTTATTTCTTTTAAATGTTATGCTAATTTTTTAAAATCCAAACATAGCTCTTCAGTCCATCATATTTCACATCTGTGTACTGAGGTCATTACTCCTGATACATTGAAGATTGTTATGCATAAATTTATTACACCAACACTTTTTAAATCTTCCATTTTCAATATTAGCATTAGTAGTGGCAGGTAATGAGGGAAAAAACTTATATAGTATCAGTAAACTCCCCCCCCCCACATTACCTGTCCAAAGTTTCTAATAATTTATCTAGTTCTTCCTTAAATTTATTCAAACTACTCACTTCCACGACACCAGATGGATGGTTGTTCCATTAATCAATTATCAGCTGGATGAAAGCAAATTTTCAACACATCTATCCTGCAACCACCCTTCCTCAATTTAAATTTATGCCCCCATATGTGTGTTGTCTGAGCAAGGTAAAGATGCCACCAACATTTAGCTAACTTAGTGAAGTTCATTATCATTCTTTGGTAATTGTGCAGAAGCATATCTTCTGCATATGTATTACCATATGGTATGCAGAAGCATATCTTCTGCACATGTATTACCGTATACAGAAGTATGCCTTTGACTAAGTCAGAAGGATGATTCTGACTTAGTCATAAGCATATATTCTGTCAAAGTTGTGAAAATTCTAAAGAAAGTGGGGAAGATTGTTCTTTTGTTCAGTGAGGAAGTATTTTAGCTGCTTGTGACTACATGGTATACAAGTTCCCATCCTTCCTTATTAAATTTATTCCCTCTTATGTATTCTGTTTGAGCAAGAGTAAGAATATGTAAGAAGCAGAAATAGTAAGAAAGAGTATGAACTTGTGGACCAGTTTGCAGTACTTTGTGGCATTGTTAAAGATGAAGAAATAGCTGTTTGCAGCATCAGTTCTGTCAGTTTCGGTGTGAGAACCTACAGACTGTTGTTAAAGAATAAAGAATTGATGTACAGTGATCCTTGGTTAGGCAACTGGCAATTGCATTGGAGGCTTTTCAAAAAAAAAAAAAAAAAAAAAACCTCTTCTTTTGCACTTTAAAAATTATCCCAAGTCATGCTTGCCATTTTAATAATTCCTCATAGCATTGCTGAGTATGAAAGAATATTCAGTGAGATGAGAAAAATAAAAACTGAGTTCAGATCAGTTTCTAGTGAAACTTTGGCAGTGCTCTTGACAGCAAAGCCTAGAGGGCCATTATTTGAACAAAACTTTGCCTCAGCATTTCTGAAGAGGGAAAATTCTGCAGCATTGTCTTTAAGTAATGAAAAATCAGTTGCTGTCTAACAGAAAGTCAAAATGGAAACCCACAGAAAGAAAAATCCTAGGTAAGCTAATACTTGAACATATATTGTATTGGTAAACAATCCTACATTCATATTTTAATATAAAATATGTACGTTGTCAGTGAAATTTAATTCTAGTGCAGTGTGGGAAATAAAAACCCATGTGCTTTTTCTGAGAAATCCCTGGTTTTCCTCTTCCTTTTTGCAAAAAAAATCTGTTTAACTCAGATTACATCATTATTACCATCTGTTGACACATAATGGGATTTTCTGTCTTGTTAGTAAAGTTTAAAGCAGCTGTTTATATTTTATGATATCAGTATTTCATACTCAGCTGGATGACTGAAGAGAATTTTCATTTGTGCTTTTAATAATTTTAAAGTATATGCCAATAACTGACAAAAAGAGTATGTGCAACTTTTTTTTTGTGTGTAATACTTAAATTCATTAATAAGCAATTTGTGAACATTTTTATGAACATTACAAGTACATTCTAATTTTACAGACCAGATGCTGAAGTTGTAGTTCCTGAAAATAAACAAAACATCATAATTAAAGGTAAGTTAATTAATACATAATGAAAATTACTTCAAGGCAAAATAATTGAAGTGATTAAATTATTTTTACTCTTGACATGTCCACTGCCACCTATATTTGAGAGAATGTCATTCTGTGTGTTGTAATTTTTGGATTGTAAAGGAGGATTTCCTTTAATATTCACCTAAAAATAAATAACAGTTGAAAAGTAAATGTCAAGAATTCATAGCTACAAGTGAACACTTACTTTGGGGCTAAGCTGTAAATCAGAACAAACCTCAAAATTTTATCCCATGTACATAAATTAACCTCAACACGAGCAAAGAACAAATAAAACTGTGTACCAAGTCTTGCTGAGGTTTAGTGCAGAGCTCATTTATTGACCACTTACGAATGTCCCCACATATGCATTATGGAACATCACTGGATGCTGTTCGACACATATACACATCAGCAGCAACAAAAGTGGTAAATGCAAAGCATTTTTAAAAATGAAGGGCATTAGAACCTATAATAAATTTCTTGATATTAAATTTCTATAGATTGGAAGTCTCCTAATTTATTTTTCCTTTAATGAAAATATCGTTGTTTTAATCTAATCCTTTCATTTATGTTTTTATCTGAGCACAAGGACTGCTTTGCCAGTGCTGATTAGTGAATTTTCATTGGACTTTAGTTTGTTCATTGGACTTTCTATGTGGGTCGAACTAATTAGAAATTGCTAGGAAATAGACATAAGAAATACCAGTTAAATATGGCTTTCTTCAAAGACCATATACAACCATACTGAAGTTAATCAGCATTTTCATCTTCATTTTATTAGTGGACTAGGAGAATCTCCTCATTGAATGAATGGTGCAGCCTTCGAAGCTTGAATAAACTATTGTCAAAACTGTGTGTTTATAAATGAATAGAGATTATTTTAAAAAAATTACATTTATTTCATTCCTGTGTTAATTTGATCATGGCCTCACATTCCTGAGTGGAGAGTGCAATAGTATAATAGTATGTACTTGCATTAGAGTTGATCATGGTTTGAATCCACATGACTACAGAATACACTTAATAATAGCCAACAGCAAATTCAAAATGGGAAGCATTCAAAGACCTTATCTTGGAAGCTACTAGCCTTTACATACCAACTAAGAAATAGTGTTCAAGGTTTAGGCCTAAATGGATGTCAGATGAACTAATGAGATATATGGCAGAGAAGAAAAATGCATGGGATACATATAAATTAATATGTGACACAGAAGCCTATGACAGATATAAGTTGATCTGTAACCAAGTTACAAAGGAGGTTAGGCAGGCGAAGGCAGATTGCGAGAAATCTTTCGCAAAGGATGCAAAGAAAAACAGCAAAGAGTTCTTTACTTATGTAAACTCTAGAAGGAAGGGGATGAATCAGATTGGTCCACTTGATATCGATGGTTCAACTGTTGATGATCCTGCTCAGGTAGCTAAATGAATATTTTGCATCGACATTTACACATGAGGAGTTATTCAACGAGGGGAATGCCAGAGGTGTATTCAACTCTGGCAGTAAGGTAGATAATCTTGTAATAACTGAGAGTAAAGTGGAGGAGAAATTGTTGAAGATAAACACAAGAAAGGCACCTGGGGTGGATGGGATCTATCCAGTTATATTAAAGGAGGCAGCAAAGGAAGTAAGCAAACCCTTAGCCATAATTATGAGAGCTTCCTTGGACTTAGGGGAGGTACCCATAGACTGGAGATGTGCAGATGTGACCCCAATTCACAAAGGAGGATCAAAGACTGACACAAGTAATTATAGACCTGTGAGTTTAACTTCTGTTCCAGGAAAATTAATGGAGGCACTGGTTAAAGAAGCACTGCAGGATCATCTAGACAAGACTTCAGTTATAGCTCGGACACAGCATGGTTTTGTTAAGGGAAAGTCTTGCCTGACCAATTTGATTGGATACTATGATGCAGTCACAAAAGAACTGGATGCAGGGAATAACTTTGATATTATATACTTGAATCTTAGAAAGGCTTTTGATACTGTTGCACATGGAAGACTGCTGCACAAATTGAAGCAGTGTGGCATTGGAGGCAATTTGCTGCTATGGATAAAGGGATGGTTGATGGGGAGAAGACAGAGACTGGTAATCAATGGACACTGCTCATGGTGGACTAATGTTATTAGTGGAGTCCCTCAGGGTTCAGTGTTGGGTCCATTATTTTTTCTGTATTTATAAATAATATTGATGATGGTATATCAAGCTTAATGTCCAAGTTTGCAGATGATACAAAGGTTGGCAGGGTTGTTAAGGACACTACTGATGCTATACTGCTGCAACAGGATCTGGAAAGGTTGAGCAGATGGGCTGAGAGTTGGCAAATGAAGTTTAACATTAACAAATGTAAAGTACTACATATTGGGAAACAGCAACCCCAGGGCAACATATCAACTATGTGGTACTACACTGACAGTGGTAGAGAATGACCGTTGCCCACACTATACCTCGTGGAGGCAGACCAGGTACACCAGTATTTTAGAAATTTACTATTTACTCTGGCAGGTCCTGCCACCTAATTTCAAGAAGGATGTAGAGCGGCTGGAACGAGTACAGAGAAGGGCATCAAGATTACTGAATGGATCAAAGGGTTGCTCTTACGAAGAAAGGCTTAAATTTTGCAAATTACAGTGTCTGGAGACTAGGCACCAGCGAGGTGATCTGATAGAGGTGTATAAAGCCTTGAATGGTTTGAGCATGCTCAACGCCGATGGGATTCTTCCTCTTGCTCAGAATAATCGCCTGAGAGGGCATAAATTCAGATTGAGGAAAGAAAGATGTAGGATAGATGTATAGTGTGTTTAGGGTTTAACGGCACCAGGGGTTTCCCTCATCTCAGCATAATATACATTGTGGTGTGATACAGAACACTTTAGAGGCCAGAGGTTTAAAAGTGTATGGATATTGTGGTGTGTAATGTTTTGTACCGTTCTTCATCTGGTCTTTTAGCCGTTGGGTCTCAAATGAGACCCACCGTTGCCCACACTATACCTCGTGGAGGCAGACCAAGTACACCAGTATTTTAGAAATTTACTATTTACTCTGGCAGGTCCTGCCACCTAATTTCCTGAGATTTCAGTGGCTAGGACCTAAAAAAAAAAAAAAAAAAAGTGGATGGGGGGGGAAGAAACGCTAGAAATTGGGTCAGGCCGAAAGAGATATAAGTTATACGCGTTATAGTTTATTTTTTTATTTTTTTTTTTTTTTTTAAATTTTTGTGTGGGGCTAGTGTAGTTTTGGCAAGGGTCAAACGCTAGTCATAAGATAGCTAGAGAGGGAAGGGAGACTGAAGACTGGGGGATGAAAGACAGACTTCAATAGTGAAGATAACCCCAAAAGTCGGCGGGGCAGGCCCATGCCTCACCAGGTGAAGATAGGGGATGGCAGGGGGGGGAGGGTACAGAGTAACCATCCCCTGCCAAGGGAAGGGAAAGAAAGTGAACCGAGTGAGGGTACCCGGTTCAGATCGCCTAATGATGTTTCGGCAGCAAACTGCATAGTGTCTTTGTCAGGTCTTCGTATGCCATTCCTGGGACATGTTGTCCCGTCCGTGTGAGTGGTCAAGTCCAGATAATGACTCCAGTTTAAGCCAGTGGTCAGATCCAGGTTAAGTTAATGATTAGTTTTTCAGATTGTAGCTGTTAGGTTTTTGTTTGGTTGACACATCTAAGGATCTTTTTTATGGATGACGAGTGGTTAGTTTGTGGGAAAATTCCTGCTAAAGTTGTGCGTATGTTCTTCTTCTAGTAAAAAGATCCTGCGCAAATGTGCGGAAATTTGCCTTTAGCCAGCGGGTAGGTGGTTGGTGGAACAAACTTTCATTCCTTGTTGTAGTAGTAGTAGTAGTAGCGGCATGTGATTCAAAAAAAGAAAGTGTATGAGCTTATGCAGCATCAGCCAAAAAAAAATTTAAAAAAATCACACCATTCCCTCCAAATCCTGTCCAGTTCCTCCTTAAATTTATTTAACCAATCAACTTCCACAACGACAGATGGAAGTTTGTTCCAGCAATTAACCACCCGCTGGCTAAAGGCAAATTTCTGCACATCTATTTTACATATGTCTTTTCTTAATTTGAATTTATGCCCCCTTATGTTTGTAATCTGAACAAGTGGAAGGATCCCATCAGAATTCAGCGTGCTCAATCCATTCAAGGCCTTATACACCTCAATCAGATCACTGCACAGGTGCCTAGTCTCCAGCCGCTGCAATTTGCAGAAGTTAAGCCTCTCTTGGTAAGAGGATCCCTTCATTCCCCTCACCAATTTTGTTGCCCTTCTCTGTACACGCTCAAGCAAATCTACATCCTTCCTAAAATGAGGCCTCCAGACCTGTACGCAGTACTCAAGGCGTGGCCTGACCATTGCCTTATACAGAGGGACAGTCACCTCCTTTTCCCTGCTAGCAAAATTCCTATATACCATTGACAATACCCCATGACCTGCCTGGCAGCCTGTCTGCATTGCTCAGAAAACTTCATATCTGACTGCACAATTACTCCCAGGTCTTCTTCATTTTCTACCACCTTAAGTGTAGTACCACACAGTTGGTACGTTTCTCTGGGGTTACTTCTGCCCATATGCAGTAGTTTGCATTTGTCAAGGTTAAACTTCAGTTGCCACTTCTTAACCCATCTGCTCAAATTATCTAGATCCTGTTACAGTAGCACACTACCATTACTGTCATTAACAACCCTGCCAACCTTTGTATCATCTGCAAACTTCGACACTAAGCCTGATATACCTTCATCAATATCATTGATAAATATACAAAACAACAGAGGACCCAACACTGAACCCTGTGGGACTCCACTAATAACATTAGTCCACGAAGAGCAGCACCCATTAGTTACCACCCTCTGTCTTCTCCCACTCAACCATCCTTTTATCCAGTGTAGCAACTTACCCTTAATACCATTCTGCTCCAATTTGTACAATAGCCTTCCATGTGCAACAGTGTCAGAAGCTTTCCTGAAATCCAAATATATGATATCAAAATTATTTTTTGCATCCAGTTCCTTTGTAACCACATCTTTTGTGGAAGTTGATAGCCTAAATAAATTTAAGGCTCAGTTGGACAGGTATTTCGAACAAACGGAGGGGGTGAAGTGGAAGTGTTTTTTTTTTTTTTTTTTTTTTTTTTTTTTTGGCTGATGCTGCATAAATTTGCTTTCTTGCATCATATGCCTCTACTAATGCTAATAATATTCTTCTCAGGTATCTAACTGTAAGCTCCTTTGATCTGTATAGGAGAGAGACCTATCAGTGAAATTACTGAAATAATGAAATAACTTTTTCCATTCATTTTGTAGATAACATTTCTAAAAGATAAGGCAGACTTGCCTACTCTGCCAGTTTAGACAGATTCCTAGTTTAGGCTTTTTGTGTTATGGTTCTCTCAATACAGACATACTTTTCCTGAGTGTGTGTGTGTGTACAACACTTTGTCATTATTGAAAGTGGTAGTGGTTACATTTATGAACAATGTGTATTTTAACAGTTCATTACAATATTTATTGAATAAAGTATTTAGGCATCCAGTGAATATACAGAGATAGAAAAATTAATGGAAACACCTGATATGAAGGTAGTAATGTTTGTTATTGCTCTATGACATATGAATATGCAGTGATGTTTTTTTTTGTTGTTGTTTTGTTTCTTGTAGGTAGTACTATCGAAGGAAAGATGAGAAAAGCTAATGTTGATTTATAGGTGATATATATTGGATGGTTGTTTTCTGCAGAAGCATGTTAGAGAGGCAACAAGAGGGAGTAACACTCTTGATCTGATTATCAGCAGTAATTATTCATGCATTAAGAATTTACAGATAAAGGAACCACTAGGTGGCTGTGATCAGTGTACTGATGTGGGATTCACTTAAAAATGTAACTATCATTAGGCGTAAAGGGAAGGGTTTTTGCTTTTGTAAAGACGACTACAGATCTCAGATTTTTTAGGTTCTATACAGTGGGACCAGCTAATGATGTTTCCAACGGCAAATTCTAAATGGTAAGCATTCAAGGAAGTAATTTTGGAAGCTACTAGGCTTTTTGTTCCAACTAAGAAATACTGCTCTAGGTTTAGGCCCAAATGGATGTCAGATGAACTAATGAGACTCATGGCAGAGAAGAAAAATGCATGGAATGCACATAAGTTGTCAAGCGACACAGAAGCCTATGGTAGATACAAGCTAGTCTGTAATAAAGTCACAAAGGAGGTTAGGCAAGCGAAAGCAAATTATGAAAAATCTTTGGCAAAGGGTGCAAAGAAAAAGAGCAAAAAGTTCTTTACTTATATAAACTCTAAAAGGAAGGGGATGAATCAGATTGGTCCATTTGATATCAATGGTTTGACTGTAGATGATCATTCTCAGATAGCTTCCGAACTAAAGAGTATTTTGCATCTACATTCGCACATGAGGAGTTATTCGAGGAGGAGAGGGCCGGATGTTTATCAAACTCTAACAGGGAGTTAAATGAGTTTGTAATAACTGAGAGCAAAGTGGAGGAGAAATTGTTGAAGTTAAACATAAGAAAGGCACCCGGGGTAGATGGTATCTATCCAGTTATATAAAAGGAGTTAGCAAAGGAAGTAAGCAAACCCTTAGCCATAATTATGAGAGCATCCTTGTACTTGGGGGGAGTCCCCACCGACTGGAGATGGGCAAATGTATCTCCAGTTCACAAAGGGTGACGTTGAGTAATTACAAGCTTGTTAATTTGACTTCTGTTCCAGGGAAAATAATGGAGTCACTGGTTAAAGAAGCATTGCAGGATCATCTAGACAAGACAGCAGTAATAATTCAGACACAGCATGGGTTTATCAAGAGGAAGTCTTGTCTGACCAATTTGATTGGATACTGTGATGTGGTCACAAAGGAACTGGATGCAAAAAAGAATTTGATATCATATACTTTGATTTCAGGTAAGCTTTTGTTACCGTTGCACATGGAAGACTACTGTACAGATTGGAGCAGTATGGCATTAAGGGCAAGTTGCTACAATGGATAAAAGGGTGGTTGAGTGGGAGAATACAGAGCGCGGTAATCAATGGGTACCGCTCTTCGTGGACTAATGTTATTAGTGGTATCCCTCGGGATTTGGTGTTGCGCCCATTGTTGTTTTGAATATTTATCAATGACATTGATTAAAGTATATCAAGAAGCTTAATGTCAAAGTTTGCAGATGATACAAAGGATGGCAGAGTTGTTAATGATACAAAGGATGGCAGAGTTGCTGCTGCAACAGGATCTGGTAAAGTTGGGTAGATGGGCTGAGAAGTGGCAACTGAAGTTTAACATTGACAAATGCAAAGTACTGCATATGGGTAGCAGTAACCCTAGAGAAATGTACCAACTATGTGGTGTTACACTCAGGGTAGTGGAGAATGAAAGAGACCTGGGGGTAATTGTGCAGTCGGATATGAAGTTTTCTGAGCAGTGCAGACAGGCTGCTAGAGTAGGTCATGGGGTCTTGTCAATGATATACAGGAATTTTGCAAGCAGAGCTAAGGAGGTGATTATCCCCTTGTACACTGAGTGATCACTGAATTATGACCACCTACCTAATACTTCGTAGGTCCTCCTTTTTCCCTCAGTACAGCAGCTATCCGACGTGGCATTGATTCAACAAGATGTCAGAAGCATTTGGAAGGTATGGCCAACTGAGCTGTGTGTAATGCGGCTAGCAATGTAGGTATGGATGTGATTGATGTATCCAGACACCTGATATGCCTTTCTATAGTGTCCCACAAGTGCTCTATGGGATTGATATTGGGAGAGTTCGGAGGCCAATCGATATGGTGGAAGTCAGAACTGTGTTCCTCAACCCATTCCTGCACATAAAGTGCCCAATGGCTCAGTGCATTGTCATCTTGGAAGACACCATCGCCATTTGGGAAAAAATGTAAGATAGTGTGTACACAGTCAGCAAGCAGTTGACAATAGCGGAGACGAATGATATGTTATTCCACTTGCACTAGGGGTCCAAGTTCCTGCCAGTGAAACATGCCCCACACCATACAACAGCCTCCAGCGTTGACGCCAAATCCGTACACGACCATCCATGGTGTGGAGTAAATAATGTGAGTCATCCAACCAGCACACCTTCTTCCAGTATTCTAATATTCAACTTGCATGCTCTTTGCACCAGGCGAGTCTTTTACACCTATGAACCTTGGTTAGGAGAGGATGCCGTAGGGGTTGTCTGCTGGTATAGCCCATACATGCGAGCGTGCAATACATGGTCGTGCCAGATATTGTTCTGGGTTGGCCATGTTGTATTGGGTAGTCAACTCTTCAACAGTGCTGCACCTGTTCGTCTGTACGAGTCGTCGGACCCGGTGCTCACCTCTAACATCAACCTTTTGCTGACCTTTGCAGTTTTGTCTTTGGATCGTTGTTTGACCCGCCAGTCCTGGTACACTTTTTTAACAGTGCCGGCTCTCGAACACCCCACCAGTTCAGCTGTTTGGGAAATCGAGGCACCAGCTCGTCAAGCACCTACAATCTGTCCTTTATCAAAGTCTGATGAATCCTACTTTTGCCCATCATACTCAGAATTTTACTACCTACTGAACCACTGACACCTTATCTATGCTACGTAGGTCGACTAACTCTGCACTCTCGTACCTCACGTGGTCAATGGGTCGCATTCAGTTTTCATAGGGGTGGTCATAATTCAGTGATCACTCACTGTATATATATTTATATACATATTTTTCATGTGTGGGCCCCTGAGGAGTGTGTATATATACATCTTTTCAAGGTTATTTCAAATATTCAAAAATTCTAAATATATTACACATATAGCAATTTCTGCCATCTGTTATCAGTGTTTTTAAGTAATTTTTTAAACACAATGTATAATAGATGGCAGCACAAAAAATTTTTATATCATTGTCCAGTTTTGGCTAACAAAAGCCAAAATTCTTTGGTATTTAGATCCAGAAGTTGAGGAATTGAATCAAATGATACAAAAATATATATAAGTAGTAGTATCCCATCAAAAAAAGTAATAAATTTTTTTTTAAATTTTTGCTTAATTTTGCGGTTTTTTAAATTGATTTCATTTTTAAATAATTTCACTCTAATTAGCTTTAGCAACTGATTTAATATTTAAAAGCATTTATGTATCTATATAAAGTCAATATCAATTTTATGAATTTTCAAAATTTCCTGAAAAACTCACTCCATGAAACTAATTTTAAAAACCTGCTTACAGAATAAAAGTTGCCTTTTTTTTTTTTTTTAGTTTTTTATATATTTATTTTTATTTAACTGTAGTTTTTTCAGAAATTGGGAACTTTTAATCCAGACTTTGACTATGGAATTAAATTGTCATTCACATATTATATAATTTTTTATTAAAAATAGTGTTAACTTAGAAGTAAAAATTATTTATAATTGAATTTATTATTTAGAATTTTATTGGAAAACAGGCCTTGAGCTTCAGCTTGGCATTTAGAAGTTTATTCATTAAGTTACAGTTATAAGTTCTAATTAATAAATATTAACCACCATGAACATTTACTGCTTTAAAGAGAATACCTTATAAATTTTGCTTTATCCAAAACGCTTCGTTGAAAATAATGATTAGTGTCACCATCCATTCTTTTTTTTCTCCGCTGTCACTACCACCTCTTCTAAGTAGTTTTACCATATCTGGCTATGTGTATATACATGGTACCAATTTGGCTATATGAAATTTGGTTTTGGAAGTCCTTATTAAAATTCATCAACCAAATTTAATTTTAGGGAACAGTGTACAATTTGAAATGGGAAAAGGAACTTTAGTTCATAAAGCATTCAAAACTTAAATTACACATAAAGCACTCAAAAAAAAAAAAAAAAAATCACTTCAGTCTCAAGAACAATTCTTGTTCTTGAGACCAAAGTGAGTTCAAGTTCTTGAACTTGTTCAGTCACAATGTCTTGTGACTATAAGGTATGTTCGTGTCAGACGGCACCTGGGATTTCTCCCATCTCCGCGTATGTTCGCTGTATCGAGGACAATACACTGTCAACCAGAGACTTGAAAGTGTGTGGGCCATGTCTGTGCAGTGTGATCTGTTGTGCCCATTGTTTGTCCGGCTTATTGGCTGCCAGGCCCCTGGTGGGGCCCGATGTTGCCCATACCTTGCCATGTGGAGGCTAACCCGGTGTCCAGAATCATGAAGAGTTGCTCCGGCAGGTCCTGGGATTTCAGTGGCTAGGACCTAAAAAAAAAAAAATATATATATATATATATATATATATATATATATATATATATATAAATAAAAAAATAATAATAATAAAAGTAAAAAATATAATAAAATAGTAATAATAAAAAAAAAAATATATATATATATATATATATACGCGTTTGACGTTAATTCTTAAGGAGATTGCTGGTTGGGGTTGAACGCTAAAAAGATGTGTTAAAAGGCCTAATAGGTCGGGCAGAATTTTGTTATTAAATTTAGCCGTGTGGGCTATACGTTAGATGAAAGATAAAAGTGGGAGGGAGGGGAGGCTGAAGACTGGGGGGGTAGAAGTAGAAGTAAGGGGTCTATAGAGGAGATGACCCCTGCTAGACAGTATGGCATGCCCATGCCACACCAGAGGGGAGTTTGGATGGCGGGTAGGGAAGAAGAGTTATCTCCCCCTGCCATGGATAAGGTATACAGTTAGAGTGGGGGGAAGAGACTGAAGACTGGGGGAGAAAGGCAGAAGCATGGGGACGATAGAGAAGGCGACCTCAGGTGGTCAGTGAGGCAGGCACATGCCTCACCAGGTGAAGAGATGGGTTGGCAGGGGAGTGTGTGTGTGTGTGTGTGTGTGTGTGTGTGTGTGTGTGTGTGTGTGTGTGTGTGTGTGTGTGTGTGTGTGTACTGGTTCAGGGTGGTTCCCAGGCAAATGCCCATCTCCACCTAAATCATTTAAAACAGAAAATCTGTAAAGTGGACCTGATAAATAAAAAGATAGCTAAGAAATAAGAAGACAAAACATATTTTTGAAAAGAGAAGTAAAGTAAAAAAAAAAAAAAAATTTAAGTTAAGTTCATAATCTAAGCTAATTTAAGTGTATAAACAAGAAATTTTGAATAGGAAAGAATAAAAGTAAATATAAGAGAGATGTTTGTGAGTGTAGTATGTTGTTTATGTCAGGTCACTTTGCCATCAGAAAGCAGCTGAACTCTTCAACTGCAATCTGATGCCCGTCCCTGGCACGTGGAGCCGGACCTGGTTCTGTCTTTAAAAGCTGAAGTGCCAAAGCGCAATTAAACACTCAACAGAGAGAGTGCTAGACTGTTGAGTGCCAGCTGTCCAGCCTTGGGCCGCCAAAACCCAAGAACTGAACAACAGCCGAACAAAAAAAAAAAAAAAAAAAAAAAACACTTAAGTGGTCCATGCCCAGGAGCCCCAGACCCGACCAAAAGCTTCCAGGTCTGAAGCTCCCAAGCCCTGATGCAATCAATAAAGATTCTGGTTGTAGACGGCCAATTCAATGTCCGTGAGGTTTCGATAGATTGTTTAGGGAACACAGCATTTGCATACTCTTGTAAGGCCTGAAAGTTGTTAACTCCTTGCACCAATCTATGTACATTATCTTCATTAAAATTAGCTATCTGTTTTCCCAAAAGACACCGTTCAGCATTATAATAAGGACAAGAGAACAAAATATGCTGCCAAGTCTCTGCCGCTCCACAAGAACACCATGAATCCGGCTCCATCCCTCGAGAATACAGTTTATCTCTGATCGACCCATGACCTGTTAGCAAAAAACTGATATACATAGACGGACAGAACCACGACGACACCGGTTTAGTAATGGCAAAATCTGCCACAGGAATGATCTTCCTGGTTATCTCTCCCACCTCTGAAGAACTCCACCGTGCTCTCCATATTCCGACCAACCCAGTCCAAATTCGAAGTTTCTCCTCCTTAACTGTAGCTGTAAGATTCAATGACATCCCTAGATATTGTGCAGGAATACCTTTCCGCATCGCATACATCATTCCTCTATAGACCACATATAAATCCAGAGGTAACAATCCAGCAATCACCTGAAGTGCCACCGTAGACACAGTCCGTGGTGCATACAAATAAGTCAGTATCATAGAACGTTGCAACGACATTAACTTACGTTGGATTCTGGCCTTGAACACATCCGCAATCCATACACCGGCAGCATAAGCAATAATTGGTAAAAAGATCGTCTTGTAATATAAACTCATAGTTTTTTTACTAAGACCCCATTCTCTTCTTGAAATTCGTACAACTGAGTAAATAAACTTCTTTATTTTGTCATTCAAATGTGCAACATGTAAATGGAACCTCATCCTATCATCCAGTATCACTCCCAAGTACTTAATGTTGGACACAAAAGAAATTTGCCTTCCGTTTAACACTACTCTAGGTGGGCGGTTATAATTAAAATGATTTTTAAATACCATGAATTTAGTTTTTGTAGATGAAATTTTCAACTTGTTCAAGGCAGCCCAATCAGCAAGGTCCACCAAAACTTCCTGTATTCTATGCTCCAACACAATTCTAGATCCACCCGGGACCCCCACAATCAAATCATCCGCGTACGCCACACAGAAACAACTTATAGCTAGAGACTTCTGCAACCACTGATCCAGTACGGCATTTCAAAAAATTGGACCCAGCAGAGCATGTCTCCTCTCCCTCCTGCCGGGGATAGGGAATTTAAGATGAATAGGGTAAGGGTACCCCATTCAGCTCGCCATATAGCATTTGGCAGCGAAGCTGCTAGTGGTTCTAGTCCGTTTCCAGGAGCGATCGGACTGAAGCATGATCGTTCATGGGGTGGTTCCCGTCCATTCTGCAGTCTTTACCGTCAAAAAGTCCGGGTTTGCTTGTCGGCGTATGTGGGGTCTTTCTTGTGACATTTCCCATCCATGTGGTGTTTGCGTCAATGTTGTTTATAGAGTCATTTCTCATTTATTCAACTTTAGGTCCACTTCAGGGTTTAGTTCCTTGATGATCAGAGGCCATTGGGTTCAGGCGTCTTCCGTGGGATGATTTCCTTCGAGGTTTGTTCATTTCCTTATTGTGTCAGTGGTTGATTGCGGTTCGCTGCGATAAGAGCTCTCCGTCTTGTGAACAGGGCCAGTGCATAGCTGGAGAAAGCCTGATATTCTTCCCTGGTGTCCAAGATGTGGTGCTCCTGGCCGTATGGTAGATACTGTATTTTGGTGATGAATGCACTACGGAGGTCGTCATACAGCTGGCAATCATGCATGAGGTGCTGCCAGCTCTCCAGCCCCCCGCAGGTGCAGGTAGGATCTTCTTGTATTCCAAGTAGGGATAGCTTTGCATTCAGAGCTCTATGTCCTGTCAGTAGGTATGTGACTTGTAGGCCCGGGGTAAACCAGGGTGGGAAGTTCGGAAAAACCCGGCCAATCTTGGGCAGAAACGTTCTGGTGATTTCGCCTTTTTGCAAGGTGGCCCATCTATCCTGCCACACCTGCTTGTTTGTTTGTTTGTTTGTTGTTTGGTTTTTAGGAGCATTAGCAACTAAGGCCATATTGCTCTGGGATATGCGGTGGTCATTCCCTGACCTTTCCGCATCCTCCGTATTCGGTGGTGACGGGCTCGAACCCCGGTCTAATCAGGAAGCATGTGCTGCGCACTGCTGCTGCTGCTCCTTCCCACCTGGCTACGGAGGCGCCGCCACACCTGCAGCAGGTGAGCATGCAGCTTTTTCTTTTCCATAGTCTTGCTATTGATGATGTCGGTGGTGAATCCCAAACATGTCTGTGGGATACCCTTGTCCAGGTGGTGCGTGAGGCCCCGTTGAATGATCTCTTAAGTCCAGTGGAAGGACACCAGCAAGGACTTGCAGGGCATGCATGCTCACTGTGCTGCAAACTCGAGTAATGGTCAGAAGAATTGATCGGTGAATCGAGTCAATGATTCGTTTATTGACAACAGTTGTGGCTTTTTGATACCATGCGCCAGATGCATACGTGACTATTGGGGTGAAGATGGTTTTATAGAAAAGACATAGCACCCGTCTGTCTAGGCCCGAGTCTCTGCGAGTGACTCTGGCAACCAATGCAGTGTATCGTCTGACTTTTGTACGCAAATATTTCAGGTGGTCCTGAAATGATAGATTCGGACCTAGAATCATGCCTAGGTACTTTAGCTGCTTTGAGAATTTAATTGTTTTCTGGTCGATCTTGATTTGTGGAGGCCGCCTGAGGTTGAGGCACCCCTTGAGCAGAATGGAGTTTGTCTTTGCAGGGGATATTCTTAGTTGATTTTTCTTTGCCCATTCCTGAAGGGTGGACAGAGCCCGGTTTGCCAGTGTCTCCAGTTGTGTCCTTGAGTCTGCTGTCACTGTCAGTAAGAGGTCATCAGCAAAGGCCTGCGATTTTACCTCGTCAAGGTCTATAGCTAGGAAGGAGTCCATTACTATGTTCCACAGTAGTGGTCCAAGGACCGAACCCTGTGGACAGCCACAAAATGTATTCTTGGAGAGGGTCCCATAGGGAGCAACAATCCTGATGGATCTGTGTGTGAGGTAGCTCTTGATGACCCTGTAGAGGTTGCCTGGGATCCCAGCAACCCGAAGCCTTGCCAAGATGCTTGGCCACCAAAGTGCATCGAAGGCCCCAGCAAAGTCCACGGCAATCACGAGGAAATACTTCTTGGTGCATCTTGTTACTTGTTCTTGTAGGTGTATTAAGGCATCCACGGCTGAGCGACCCCGCCTGAAGCCAAACTGGTTGGGTGAGGCCAGGCCAGCCCTGTCATAATATTGCTCTATTCGTCTATAGAGAAGGCGTTCAAGTAGTTTACTTGCAACTATGAGAAGTGCAATCGGTCTGTACGATTCTGGGAGGTGTGGTGGTTTGGTCGGATTTTTCAGGCTTAGTTTGACGTTTGCTTTCTTCCACGAAGTCGGGAAGGTGCCACAGTGAAGACAGAGGTTGAGCAACAGGTTCGGGGAACACTCTACTGTCTTTTTGATGATTTCGGGCTCCAAGAGGTCTGGTCCAGGGCATTTATTTCCCCTAATGAGGGTGGCAGCACTCTTGAGCTCCTCCATGGTGAAGTGAGGTTCTGTCGTTGCTGTTTGATAGCTTTCATTTTCTAAGCAGAGTTGGATCTGCTCTGTTGTCTCCGGTTGTATAGCCGGGTGGAAGACTGTGTCCAGGATATTGGAAATGGTCTGCTCCCAAGTTGTGGACATGCCTCCTTGGGTCAATGTGGCGGCGGCAATAACTTCACCTCAGGGGAGTTTATTCATGGTCAGTTTGTAGACGATTCCCCAGGGGTTCTCGTTTCCCATAGCGGAGACCATGCGCTCCCAAGATTGCTGTTTACAGCTTCTGATTTGGGCTGTGTAAGTGTTCCTTGCTTCTTTGTAGCGTTGTCGGAGTACTTCAACCTCTGCCGTCGGCCAGGAGCGCCTGGCCCACTGAAAGGCCTTTCTTCTGGTTTGTGTTTCTTTCTGGAGTCGTTGCAGTTCTTGGTTCCACCAGGGCACAGCCCCAGGGGTTGGATTTTTCTTTTTAATAGCAATGTCGCTTGTGTGTGTTATGATCTCTGTTACCTTGCTTTGGAGGTGATCTGGGTCTTCGAGGCGCTCAAGCTCACTCTCTCTCTGTTGTATGCTGGTTTTTAAGGTACTTTGGAAGAGTTCCCAGTTTGCTTTGGATATGGAGTATCTGTGAGTGGTTTGTCTAGCTGCCGGTACCCTAGTCAGTGATCTGTTGAGTTGGAATGTAATGGCTCGATGATCAGATGTTGTCCAGGCCTCTTGGACGGACCAGTCGGTAGTATTATTAGCGATGTTCCTGCAAGCCAAGGAGACATCTATGGTGGCCTCCCACAGTGTATTACTAAATGTGGGCAGATTGTTTGGTTGGTTTAACACTGTCAACGTTGAATTTGCAAGGAACTCTTCCAATATAGTTCCGTTTCTGGTTCCATGTCTGTCTGGCGTGTGACTATGCCACATTGGTGACCGGCAGTTCACGTCTGCACCTATTATAATTTTTGCATTGGGAAGGGTGTCAGCAGCCAGTTGGAGGTATCTTGTGGCGAAAGTTATGTCTTCGCCCGGTCGACAGTAGAGGGCAATAACATAAAATGCCCCCAGAGCTGTGGTGAGGTGGGCACATGCAGCCCAGGCTGTGCAAAGCTGTGTGATTTTGGTCACCATAATATCCTGATTTCTGACCGCGACTGCGGCCCAGGGGGTGTCGTCCACGAATTGTACTATCTTGTAGGTCAAGGGGTATCCCCTGACTATCTTCATGTGTGAGTATGGCTCTTGTATTATCATGACATCTACATTCTCCTCTACAGCCTTGATACGGATCTGATCCGCTACTGCTCTGGCCCTCTGTGCGTTGATCTGCAGAAATTTTACCTCTGTAGTATTGTATCCTCTAAGGCGCGTCCCCATAATCCAGCCTGGATTGGAACAAGCTCTTAATCTTCAGGTAGGTGGGGCACTTGTTATCCCTGATTGAGTGGGTGCAGTCCAGCTTCAGACTCTTGCAGTTGGTGCAGATTGGGTCAGTACTCTTGTTTGGGCAATCCTTGTAAGTGTGGCCTTTTGCCGAGCAGTGGCCGCATGTGGGGTCAGTCTGGGTGCAGGTGTGCGTTGTATGCCCATATTTACAGCACCTGAAGCATTTGGGTACAGCCACATGTTCACGGAAGCGGTGGCTGCCCCAATTTACATATACTCTGTTCTGGGTGTTTAATACTTTCCATGCTGCAGGCACAAGTTCAATTATCCAGTTTCGTTGAGTGCCATTCTTGGACTTGGTTGAATATTTTGGTGTCAGCAGTTCGTCCCTTCTGTGTTCTGGGAGAGCGGACATCAGGTTTCTTTGATAGATTTCCTCTGTTAGTTGGTCCGGGGTCAGGTCTTTATCCAGGTCATAAATAACTATTGAGGTCCCTTTTCTTTTAGGGGTAGTCGCTGTGAGCCCCAGCTCAGTGATTTTGGTATTAGTGATAATTTTTTGTGCTTCTTCCCTTGTTTCTGTCTCTACCAGTACTCCGACATTTCTAGTTTTCCTGACCGACTTTATTCTGGTTGTCTTGAATTCTTCTTTTAGGCTGGTCATGATTTGCATCTTTAATTGTTCGCTTGTTTGATTTTCCTCAATGGTTGTTGGTCGGAGTACCACCAGGTGTGGTTGTTTTGGCAAGGTCTTTTTTGTTGTAGCAGGTACACTGCTTTTTATTGCTGATTCACCGGCTGACATCCTCAGCGCTTCTGCATAAGATGGGGCACGCTGTTGCATTTTGTTTGCCCCACCATCTAGGTATGCCTCCAGTTTCACAGCAGTTGTTTCATATTTTAGGTTTGTCTGGTAGAGAATTGTTTCCAACTTTGTCCAGAGGGAAACAATCTGTCCCCTAACTCCAGTGGTTATCCGGTTGTTAGTCTTTCATCAGATCCTCAAGGGCGGTACGCAGGATTTGAGTTTTTTCCAACAATGTGCCCTCTGGCCAGGAGGGGTCCAAGGGTGCAGAGGCCTCTGGTTGTTTTTTTCTCCACAGTCAAATCAATTTGTGGGAGGGAATTCTTCCGGGTTTCCTTTGGCTGAGCACTCTGGCTTCGCGTTTCTCTGTCAGGTTTGGGCGTGTCCAGCTTCTTCCACTTCTTTTTCGTGGCTGGTACAGTCCTCATCTCATCAATCGCTTCCTGCATGCTGGTGTTCTTGAATTCCATCATGCTTCATGGAATGGAAACTAATCCACCACTTTAAAACTATGCAGTGCCCCCAGAATTGGATAATGGTGCCAAGATAATTTTTTGCAGCAGGATGAAATCTGAGGGATGAAAATCTGCGGGATGAAAATCCGCGGGATGAAGGGCAGTTGCTGAGTTGCTTTGCTGCTGGGATGCAGTGTTTAGTTCAGAGTCTCGGAGTTTTACGAGTGGGGGGGGAAGTCTTAACCCCTAGATAGAAGAATACTGGATGATGAGCTTGGTTTATTGTTCGTCCTGGGGAGCCATTGGGAGCACGGCACTGTGCATATTATTATATACATATATGTTCTCAATATCTTAAATGTAATGAAATTAATAACTTCTATTTGTTAAATTTTAAATGAAATAAATTTAGTACCAATAAATATTCTGGATAAAGATCTTGTCTTGTGACTAAAGGTATACATTTTTGTATGTGTTAGTTTGATTAGACTTGCATTCTTCAGTTATTTTATTTCAAAATAAGTCAGATTTTAAATAAGCCAATATATTATGAAACATATATGTACATTAATATTTTTGGTTTTGCATGCTTTTGTTTACTGTAGACAAAGCCAAAAAAGATAAAGAAATTAATCAGGGTAGCCTACATTTAAAAGAAAAACAGAAGCCAAAAGTTGAACCACCCCTAAATCAGGTTGATAAGAAAAATGAAGTAAAAGACCAGGTATGCTGTATTAATTTTCTTTTTAAGAATTATTAAACTAAAACAAATTCAAAGATCTGAAAAATTACATTTCTCTAGTTGTAGAAGCTTGGACAAAGATGTTAAAGGCATTGCACATTTAGTTTAAGGAATTTCATAGCTTCATTTCAGTAATCCTGGTTTACCTTGCCCTCCCTAATAATGTAAATAGCATTAGCCTTTACTGAATGGATGTTAACGATTGTAAACCATTCAAGCAGGATTTTAATAATTGGTAATTTTAACTTAGCTTACACGAATAATTGATCTATGTAAAATCTTTTGGTTGAAGAAATTCAGCTCCTCGATATTCACTTTTTCCTCTGCTTCCCCCCCCCCACCCCTCACTATACATGAAATACAACTGTATAGAGTTTCTTATATCTATTGTCAGGGTCGCATTACGGTGAGATAGGAGGGACTTTAAGTGATTGGGGTCCTGTGAACCTGAATTTTTTTAAGTGCTACTCAATGGGAAAGCTGCACTGACAGTATGAAAATTATATGTCATCAAACAAAAGCTGTTCAAGTTGATTCATGACACTTCCAACAATAGATATCTCAATAGTAATTTTATGCTGACACTTTTTTTAAGGAACCTGCATTAAAATGCATAGATGAAAGATGTTTGGTGGAGGGAAAGATGAATCAAAATAGGAACAAGATTGCTAATAAGCTTCACCTGACATCGCATGAAGTTTTCTTGGTATAATGCTACTTTCAAACATTCACTAAAAGGTTAATCTTCCATTTGTTCTAAAAGATGAGACTGCTATGACAGCCTATTTCAGGACCAGCCACTCCCTTGTTAGATAGTAGGTGGTCTGTAATCACAACTTGCCAAAAAAACAGTTATAAAGAAGTTGTTTAATGTGAGTTGTTATATGGTACACAAAATCAGTGTTCAAAGTTGTAATATTGTTAAAACTATCTGTTTTACCTAAGTGTTGTCACCAGAGACCACCTGCTATCTGATAAGGGAGCAGTTAGTACTGAAACAATGTCATACACTTCATCTTTTAAACAAATAGTCAATTTTAACTTAATTAATCAACTCAATCTTTGATAATTTCTTATCAAAGTTTGCATTTGAGACCATGATTTTGTAATTTGTTGAGGTTGAAAATTGACCACATCTGTATATACTTTAAATTGACAGTTTTCAACTGTTACACAAGACTTGCATGCACCCCTCATACAGATATGTATAACAGATGTCTGAAAGCATGTGACAAAGCAGGATTGCACATGCAAGGTTGTTACTTGCAGCCCTTCACAATACTTGAATAAATGCATCATTTTCAAAACTTTTTTTTTTATAGCCCCTCCACACTGTATCTGATTTATTACATAGCATCCTATAATGCTCAAAGTACTTTTCTGTAAAGTCAAATTGTTAACAAATGAAATTTCATTTTGGTAAATATTATATATTTTTAATTGAAAAAAGAAAAAGCAATTTTTATATAGATTATGAATTTCATTGATTATTTTTGTTTATTTTATTTATTTATTTTTTTATTACAGCCACTTGACCCTGATATTGCTCCACCGCCTGCTATATGATCCTGTGTATATAGTCTGGTGGGACCAGTGTACATAACACTTCAGATATCATGCCAGGTTAATTTTTTAATACTAAACGGGTGCTTGTTGACATATTTGTTTCTACAGAATGTTATGCATTTCTGTGATAAATTATAATATGGTGTACTAAAACAAAATTTAAACTGTGTGATATTTTGTTGAATTTTTACATGGAAAAAATTGTTTTATTACATTTAATTGTGGTTCAGTCTATTTCGGATAACAAAAGATTTAACATATGCTAAATACAGCATACAGTTTGATAATCATGTGGTGATTTTTGTCGCTAATGGATCAGTGAGATAGTACATAGGCAAAATGGCAGGTTAAGGACAAAATTGAAGTTAGTAAACCTGTTGAATGTATATTTGTTTTTCTGTATTAAAATATCTCACAAAATCTGTAAGATAGAAGAATTTTTGATATTGCTTAAAGATGGCAGAATGAAGCCACAGTTTGCTTATTAGCTAATTCAGATGCCATCCATTTGTACATAACTTATACATCCAATTCAAAGAAAATTTTAGTAATTAGGAGTTGTGAAATGGCAGCTGGAAGTGCCATCATAAGGTGACATTTTATGGTCCTTGCAGAACTGTCCTTTTGCAGACAAACTGTAACCTTGACTAGTTAATTGCATATCTGAGGTGTGATCATAAAGTTTGGAGACTGAAGTAATATTTGGAAAATGAGGCATACTGGCTATTCAGACAGATTTTTAAAGAAATCTTCTTGAACTGTATACACTGATTCTACTGCTTCTGCAACTTCTACATGCGATGCATTCTTGATTGGTTTCTTTCTTTTTGAATTGCTAATAGTTCCTGTGTCACATTCTGAATAATTTCCTCAGTCTTTTCAAATTTGTGACTTTAAGAGAGGAAGGAAATGCTTTAAGCTTGTAAAATGGAAAAAAAAAAAAAAATCATAGACAGCTAAATCCAATTAGTATGACTGGGGAACCACGGTAATGAAGTGCTTCACAAATGGAAAGTGTGAACATGCAGGGACATTGGTATATTAAAAATGCCAATTTTTGAAGTTTTTTTTCCTTATAAACACCATTGTACAATCAGCATAGAACTGCTTTGTAGTATTCCTGTTTTGCCATGTGGGGCAAATTCAAAATGAACAATGCCCTTTGAGTAAAAAAAAAAATAGAATAAGCATGATATTCATGTTTGATTGAGAGTGTCTTGCTTTTTTGAGCATTGGTCTTTCACAGGGTCTTTCACTGACAGGTTAGGCTTTTGTATCTGGGTCATAACCATACACCCATGATTTGTCACCAGTAACGATGGAAGAAACAAAATTTTGGGTCAGCAGCAGCATGTTGACAGAGGATCCGGGAATGCAAAAACTTGTCATTCTCTCTGATCATCAGTGAGGGATGTGAGGCACAAACTTTGCAAAAACATGTCGCATTCCTAAATCTTGTGTCAAAATTGATTGGTATGTCCCACTAAGAAATACTAATGTCGTCTGCAACCTTGCAGATACTTAAACCTTAGTCACTTCTGATCACAAACACAAGCAGTTGAATCATTGGATTTTGAAATTAAAGGGCAACCAGAGTGAGGATCATGTTTAATGGACATGTGTCCCCTTTTTAACTTTGGAAATCACTAAATATTCTTCAGAAGACACATGCATCTTTCTGAAAGCTATTTTTTAATATTTTGTGAGTTTCTGTTGCACTTTACTTTAATTTGAAAGAATTTAATGCAAATTTTCTGCTTGGTAAAAGTATTCATTTTAAAATATGGCATAACACATAAAACACCTTCCATTCAGTGCATGGTAATTTAGACTCACTACAGATGAATGAGTGATTTGTGATTCGTGCATTATTATGTTTAGGTGAGTCACCAAAATGTTGCAACTGGTCACAATTTGCTATGACACCACAACTCCAAGTACAGAGTCATTCCCTGAACTATTTGATCACATCTTGTATGTGCAGGTTAGTGTAAATTTGGAACAAATTAGTTTTTTATTCTATTTTGCATTACTGTTTATAAATGAATTTTAAGTTGCAAATTAGTTTAGATTGGACTGTTATACATAGATTTAGATATACCCGGTATAGAGCCAAAGATATAGCTCAAAAAAATTTCTTTTTGTACATTGTATACTGTAGAGAACTTTTATTTTGGTTTCAAAAACAGCAAAAGACAAGTCTTTTGCTGTTTTTGCCTTACTTGCCTTGGGCATCAGCTGCAGAGTCTAATAGAGATAGTACTAATATTAACTGGTACTAATGAAATGTATACTAATACTAATGAAATTGGCCAATTTCATTAGTATTAGTATACATTTCATCAGGATCTTACTGATCCTGAAAATGGCATTAAAAATATGCTATTTTCAACTTCTGTTTTACAGTGAATGGAATTTGAATTCCAGTTATTAGATTGGTATTTCATAGGTTGTTTTAATTTCCAGCTGTTGTGTAACTGTGATCCAGAATGTATGCTAATTTAAGCTAATGTTACAGCATTATTTGAATTTATTTATTATGTGTTATTGTGTTTTTTTTTTTTTTTTAAATTACAAAATGTGTTGTCTCAGTACCTGCTTTCAAGGATAATTTATTATTAATGAATATGGAATGTTCCAGGGTAAAATGAATTTTACAGAAATTAATTTTACTGTGAATTTTAAGCTATTAGAAAGTTATAGAGGTTAACTTTCAATGATGATGTTCCTTATAGGCATTCTAATTATGAGGGTAAGTAAATTGAAAATGAGATTTTTTTTTTTTATCGCTACTGGTACTTTATTTTTCACAAAAAAAAAAAAAAAAAACACCTCTGCTACTGTTTTGGCATTCATCTCTGTATACCAGATTTTTTTTTACATTCTGCCTATGAAAGTATTTTGGTTGCTGTTAGCACCATTGTTTGTTGGCTTTCTTTACTTCATTGTCTGTGTGGAATCTGTGTCCTGCCAGATCATTTTTAGGCCTACAAAAACATGAAAATTGCAAGGTGGCAAGTCCTTGCAGTAAAGAGGATGCTAATGAAACTAGCTTCCCAGTGAAGTTTATGGATAGTTAGAATAGCATATTTAGACCTGTATTTTTATAAATTGTCATTATTAAATTGACACCATTTACAATGATCTGTCATAATAACATTGCCTGTCATGATAATGTCATCATGGCACATTTTCATTTTATTCTTTGAGCAGGGGTTATCCTTTAGAGAATTCTTCCTTTATGGTAATGATTTCCATTTCCTTGTGGACATATCATATAGTTGTCAATGCAACCTTTTCCATATAGCAGTGAATTTCTGCTGGAGAGGTTCTCTCTGCTGTAAGGAAATGAATAAAAGTGTTATTCCAGCTTGGACTTTCCTGTCACTGTAAACTCATATTGTCTCTGCTGCTGCACATCATTCCCTGTCAGAACAGAATAAAAACTTTCAGAAAGAATAAAACATAACTCTTGTGCTTTGTTCTGTTTTTCATTAGAAGCATTGGTACTAATCCTGAAATTTACACTTTTGACAGTAAATTTTACCATTTTCACCCTATTCTGTAATTTAAATGAGAATATTTATTCTCATTTTCATTTAACTCACCCTTATATATCAGATAATTAACTGTGTGGGCTGTCACTATATGTAGAACAAAACTATTTTTGTGCCCTGAATTTTGCTTCCATCTGTAAGAAAAGTTTTAATAGAGTAGCATTTTCTAGATTTAGTATATACACATTTATCGCTTAATAAGAATATACTCAAATAATGTATTCTCACTAAGAGATATGTATGTATATGTATGCTGCAGATCCCCGATATTCATGGGGGAAGAAGATATGTTTTTAAGAAACCTTAGTAGAAGTGAAATCCATGAACACTGAAACCAAGGAATTAAGGGGAAAAGGGAGATAGGGTCTCAATTCATAAACATTTCCAAAACAATAAATGGTAATGAGGCACCAGACAGTGCTATGCTTACCTTTTAATGTTCATAACAATGTTGAATACTTAGTTAAGGATGACAACATAGATGGTAGCAGTTGAGATTGAAATGTAGAAGCTTTTTTCAGGCATAAAGATTAGATTTCTGAGCAGTATCATTGGGTTCCTCCAATGACATTGCAAGGAAGTGAAATTACTTATCTGAAGTTTGAAAATGATGCTCGTGTATGAACGGTAATTGATACCTGTAAAATGTTTTTCTTCGTGTTCAAGAAGAAAAACATTTTTCTTCTGCACAGAATCACAAAATAATCACAGCTTCAGTATCTCTCTTTATATTCTTATGCTCTGCTCCATATTGGAGTCCCTATCATTTTTATCAGTATGTCCATCCTTTTTATCTCTGCCAGTGCCTGCAAATTTAACTTTTTTTTTTTTTTTTTTCCTCTTCACTTTCACTTAAAACTAGCATCTTTTCACCACCAGATTCACACTAGTTCACACTATGTGCTTATATGGCCACTTGGCTTTTATGTATTATATTATGACCAATCAGAAAATGTATCTCTTCACTTGGTTTTCCATCCACAATGCTTAAGGCTTTTTCCTTTTTTGGGACCTTGATTGTAAGAGCGTGTAGCCAAGTGGTCTCCATGGCAATGCAGTAGCACATGCATTTGAGTTGACTATGTGGTTCAAGCTTACATGACTATTAAATATGACTAATGATTTGATTCATTGGCAAAATGATTAGTTAGAAATCTTTTGATCTTTGTAGTCATACCAGAATATGAACAAAACATAAAAAAAACAACTCAGTGGAGTACTCATCATGATAACTCTTCTGCTTTGTTTTTTTCCCCTCATAATGTGGCAAAGTCATTACTAATATCCTTTAACTTGAATGCAATTAATGCATTCAAGGAAATCATTGCATTATGTGAAAACTTGTGTCTTGAAAATAAAATTCTCACAGAAAATAATAAAACAAGATGGGTATGTTCTGGATTAGACTGCTAGTTGTTTTTTTTTTTTTTTTTCCACCTCACTTCATATTTTACTTGTGAGGCAAATAAAATATAATTTTACATATAGGCAAATAAAATATGATTTTACGCAACTACCAGTGTAGTTGTGTAAAATCATATACAGTACAAGACACTACTAATTCTGAGGACCATTTTTGCCCTATTCAGTAGAGATTTCTAGAATTTTTAATGCAGAAATTGATAAAAAATATTACCTTCGAAAATATTGAGTTACTCTTGGATGAGTAGAATGGGTTTTCAGTTAGAATAGCAGTAAAATAGTTGGGGTAGACATTTTGATCCACATTGGTTAAATATATTATTAACTGAATGAACATGCATAAATAATTTTTAACATTCAAAAATAATAGTTACTTTCCAACAAAATACTGAGAATTATTAGAGAACTTAAAATTCATGATTAATAATATAAAGGATACAATTCAAATTAAACCCTTCAGTTTCTGATAAAGAAAACCTCCATCATTACATGGTTGGCCTGGAAAAAAAATGAATTCACACTCACTGTAAAAAAAAAATTAATAATTGAAATGAAACAAAATTACAGTAAATCAAGATGTAGTAATGTTTGAGATAATGTAATTAAAAAACATAAAATAGGAAAAAAAATCTGCATATTATTTGTAGTATCGTTCAGAACACAAAAGTACACGGAAAAGATCAGTGTTTTTCAATTCAGAATGCTTATACTCATTATCAGCTATTTTGTAGTACTATCTCGTTTTGAAGTCTTTGCATAAATAGTACAAACTCCTTTTCTCTGGCTGTTGTGGAGGTGCAGCTTTATATTCCTGTTTCGCTCAGCTTTGCTCGGGAGGCTCTCTCATTTCCCAGGTAGTATTGTATTTTCAGCTCAGTTCTATCATCGTGTTAGTGCCTTCAGTATCTGTGGGAACTCTGAATAAAACTTGAGCATAGTTACCCTCTTTTTTTCTAGGTTATGATAATATAAAAATATCATCCAAGTTTAATGGCATGATTTTATAGACTACATCATTTCTCATGCCTGCTGGAATGCTTATAAAATTGTCTTCTGGCATGAATATTCTTAGAACAAACTTTTTTTCTATAAACTACCATCTTTTCCAGCAAAAACATCTTGAGTGTTATTAGTAATAGTGTGTTGATCATCTGCTCACTTGTCTGAATGCTTTGTTTATTATCACACAGTAGTGAAATAAGGATTGCCTTTGTCATCATATAAGACCTTACTTCGAGGTTTTCAAATACATTGGCAGAGTTTTCATTTCAGGGCTCTTCCAGTAGCATTTGTATTTTATGATCATGTTCATTGCTCACTTTATAACTTGTCCCATTGGCACTTATTCTCTAAATAGAAGATGAGAAATACCAAAATGTACTAATTGCAGTTTCTAAAGTACAATAAAGGGCAGAATCTAAAAAACTAAATAATTTAATAAATAAAAATATGAAATGAATAAATTGCAATTGTGAAAGGTATTAAAAATGTAAATTGTGGAAATTGTTTGAAACAACTCTATTACTTTTACATGATGTCACCATCTGGGTTCTCTCACAGTATTGAAGGCTGCAACAAAGAAAGTAGCAGTATATTTCCTAAAAAAAAAAAAAAAAAAACCCAAGGTCCACTGATATCTAGCTGATACAGTAGCAAGAAGTAGGGAGTAGAGATTAAGTTACCAGGATTACTAACAAATTTCTTCATAAAATAGCTATTGGGAAAACTGAAATGTAAATGCTTGGTCTCAGATCACATCCAGTTATTTATTGGTTATGAATAAATAAAAAAAGAGGGTAAATTGATGTGTGCCATCCTTTATTTTCCTTAAACCTTGGTACAAGTCGACTGATGCTCCAACATTGGACTGTATGCATACAATCTTTTCCGTGATTCTCCAATTTACATACAGATATATTCCTAAGAATACAATGTTTCTACGTGAAAAAGCATATGTTATAATTTGAGAGATACCTGTAATTCCGTAATGCCACAATCACTATTCACCAGCCTATTCAGTAATTCAAACTTTTCATGTAATATCATTTTTTTTTAGATTCACTGGCTACATTATCTGTTGCTTTCTTTAAAGGAGCTATGATTATGTAGTGTACTGTAACTCTTTTCGAATAAAATGTGTTTACAGTTATATATTAAATTGATTCAAAGTGTGGGAAATGGAGTCTCATTATTTGTTTATAAAATCTTGGTCTATATCTGAATAACTATACATACTACAACAAAGTTGACCAGGTACAACTGTACCTGGTCAGCAATAGATGACCAATTAATTCTACTCAGAGGTAGATTTTTAGTTTTTTTTGTTTTTTTTTTGTATTGAAAATCATTCATTCTTTCTGGGAGAAAGTTAACAGCATCACTAGACCTGAGATCATCTGTGTATGGGGTGCACAAACTGCAAGTTGAACAAAAATGAATTAGTTAGGATTAGACATGAATAAGCAGGTTATAGTATGATCTATTGAATTTTTGGGTAAAAATAATGGGGCATAGTAGTAGTACTTCGTTCACGAAATATACTTGACTTCTTTTTATAATATAAAATTTTACTAATAATTTTTATTATAAACCAGAGCTATGATGCTCAATATGTTCTACGTTGATTTCAATATTTGTAGAAGAATAAGAGAAATTTACCTTAATATGATATGTAGAACACTCCATATGATACTCTCCAGAAATTAAAACGAATATAAAATTAATGCAAAATGATTACAGTAAAAATAAATTGAAAACAATTAAATCAATTGAACACAAAAAATAAATTTTTAAATTGTGTTCAATTGATTTTTTAATTGTTTTCAATTTATTTTTTATTGTAATCACTTTGCGTTAATATTATATTTGTTTTAATATCTGGAGAGTATCATATTGAGGTAAATTTCTCTTATTCTTCTACTAATCATTTTTGAAGTAGAAGAACATACACTGATGAGCCAAAACATTGACCACCTACCTAATATGATGTTGGTCCTCCATGTGTAGCCAAAACAGCTTGTACCCAGCAAGGCATGGATGCTACAAGATTTCTAAATGTGTCTTGTGGCATCTGGTCCCAACACGTAATAAGCAGATCCTTTAACTCCTGTAAGGTCCATGGTTGAGATGCCGCAGATCAGAGTTGCTGTTTCAACACAAACCACAGATGCTTAATGGGATTGACGTCTGGGGAATTTGAAGGCCAGGACAATACCTGGAAGTCTTTCTGATGTTCCGTGAACCAGTCTCGAACAATCCGGGCAGTGTGGCATGACGCATTATCCTGCTGAAAGATGGCACCGCCAGAGGGGAAAACCGTTGCCATGAAAGGGTGTACCTGGTCAGCAATGATGTTTAGGTAGGTGGTAGATGTCATAGTGCCCAGCACATGGATGACTGGACCCAGGGTATCCCAGCAGAATGCTGCCCAAAGCATGACACGCCGCCACCTGCTTGTTTTCATCCCACAGTGCATCCAGGAGGCATTACTTCCCCATACACAGGTAAACGACATACACATACCTGGCCATCTACATGGTGCAACAGGAAACGTGATTCATTGGACTAGACTACCTTCTTCCAATCACCGAAGGTCCAGTTTCGATGCTTGTGAACCATGGTTTGCATGAGCGCTCGGAGTGGCCTGTGGCTATGCAGCCCCATTTTCAGCAGGGTTTGATGTACTGTGTGTTGTGACACATTACTCCTGTCACCAGCATTCCAGTTACCGGCGAGTTGCGCCACAGTCGACATTCTGTTTCCATGTACCATCCAGGAGAGCCTTCGCTGACCTCGAGCATTGATGAGCCCTGGTCGTCCAACACCTCACCGACGGTTCGTGGTTCCCCCTCCTCGGACTACTTTCAGTAGGTACTAACCACAATGCTGACCGTGAGCATCCCACCAGCCATGCTGTTTTGGATATGCTCTGACCCAGTCATCTGGCCATTGCAATTTTGCCTTTGTCAAACTTGCTTAAATCCACTGCCTTTCCCATCTGAAGAACAAGAGTAACACTGATTAATGGAGCTCAGTATCAGATGTTTTTTTATATACCGTGTCCTCACACGCACCGTAGTTCACTTGCAATTGTTTCGATTTGCATAACAGCTGTCTGGTCATAATTTTGGCTCATCAGTGTAAACTGTAATTTTTGAAGAAAGCAATAGGTATATAGTGCTGTGTTCAAAAATATTAGAGGGCATAGTACTGTCATACACTCTGCTTTATAGTACTGCAGCTCTGATTACCGATTATTAGTGGTGGTGGCAGCAAATGATGCAAGGAAGCAAGCTTATACAGCATCAGCTAAAAAAATTTAAAAAAAATACCACTGCCCACTTCGTCTATCCATCACCTCTAATAATATGTCTAATTCTTACTTAAATTTATTCAGACTACCCACTTCCACAACACCAGATGGTAGTAGATCATTTCTAATAAACAGTTATTCTCTCACTGAAAGCAAATTTTTGCACATCTACCCTGCAGGCATCCTTTTTTGGTTTGTCTTCTTGTGTGTGTTTTGTATGAGAAAGATTAAGAATACCATCATCAAGTGTACTCAATTATATAAAGCCTTAAATGCTTCAATCAGGTATCATTGCAAGTGCCTAGTTTACAAGCATTGCAATTTGCAGAACTGAAATCTTTTGTGGTAACTGTATCCCTTTGTATTTTCTGACTAAAGTGATTGCTCTTTTCTGCACTCTCTTAAAATGATACTTCCAGACCTGTATGCAGTATTCAAGATGCAGCTTGACCATTATGATAATAGGATAATCACCTCTTTTGTCCCTGCTGGCAAAGTTCCTGTCTCCATTACTAAGAGAATTTCATGTTGGACCGTATCATTATGCCTGAATCTCTTTCATTCCCTTTAATCTCATACCACCTAATTGGTATGTTATCTACGATTACTGCTGCCCACTACCTTGCACTTACCAGTGTTAAACTTCAGTTGCCACTCTCAGCCCACCTGCCTAATTTTTCTAACTGTGTTGCAGTGATTCCTTGATTCCTGTCATTAGCTATCCTGCCAACCTTTGTATCATCTGCAAACTTACACTAATCTTCATATGCCTTCATCATTATCATTAATAAATATTGTAAACAGCAAGGGGCCCAGCACTAAACCCTGAGGAACTCTATTAATAATATTAGTCCATACCAGTAACTTGCCCTTAATGCCACGCTACTCCAGTTTGTACAGAAGTCTGGAGCAGTGTCAGCAGCGTTCCTGAAATCTAAATATATGAAATCAAAATTGTTTACATCTAGTTCCTTTATTACTGTGTCATGGTAGCTAATCAGATTGAGCAGACAGGATCCTCCTTCCTTAACAAATCCATTCTGTGATTTCCATATGAATTCCATTCCTTTTAAGATGATCCTGCAAAATTTCTTTAACTACTAACCTAGCACATTATTTTCCCTGGAGTTAAGCTTACAGTTGTTCACATTGCCATTTGTAAATAGGAGAGACATTTGCAGTTCCAATCCATAGACACCTCCCCTAAATCCAAGGATGCATCCTTGGCCAAAGGTTTGTTTACCTCTTTTGCTGCTTTTAATATAATTGGATATTAGCATTTTTTAGCATTAGTAGAGGCATATGATGCAAGAAAGCAAGCTTATTCAGCATCAGCCAAAAAAAAAAAAAAACCACTACTCCCATTTCACCCCTCCGTTCGTTCGAAATACCTGTCCAGCTGAGCCTTAAATTTGTTTAGGCTATCAACTTCAACAACAAGCGATGGGAGTCTATTCCACAAACCAACTGCCCGCTGGCTAAAGGCAAATTTCTGCACATCTATCCGACATCCGTCCTTCCTCAATTTGAATTTATGCCCTCTCAGGTGATTATTCTGAGCAAGAGGAAGAATCCCATCGGTATTGAGCATGCTCAAGCCATTCAAAGCCTTATACACTATCAGATCACCTCGCCGATGCCTAGTCTCCAGGCTCTGTAATTTGCAAAACTTAAGCCTTTCTTCGTAAGAGCAACCCTTTGTTCCATTCACTAATCTTGTTGCCCTTCTCTGTACTTGTTCCAGCAGCTCTACATCCTTCTTGAAATGAGGCCTCCAGACCTGTATACAGTACTCAATGTGTGGCCTGACCAATGCCTTATACAAGGGAATAATCACATCCCTGTCCCTGCTAGAAAAATTCCTGTATATCATTGACAAGACACCATGAGCTACTCTTGCACCCCGTCTGCACTGCTCAGAGAACTTCATATCTGCCTGCACAATTACCCCCAGGTCCTTTTCATTCTCTACCACTGTCAGTGTAGTACCACAGAGTTGATACGTTGATCTGGGGTTACTGTTTCCCATATGTAGTACTTTACATTTGTCAATGTTAAACTTCATTTGCCACCTCTCAGCCCATCTGCTCAACCTTTCCAGATCCTGTTGCAGCAGCATAGTATCAGTAGTGTCCTTAACAACCCTGCCAACCTTTGTATCGTCTGCAAACTTGGACATTAAGCCTGATACACCATCATCAATATCATTTATAAATACAGAAAACAACAATGGACCCAACGCTGAACCCTGAGGAACTCCACTAATAATATTAGTCCACGTTGAGCAGTGTCCATTGATTACCACTCTCTGTCTTCTGCCACTCAACCATCCCCTTATCCATAGCAGCAATTTGCCTCCAATGCCACACTGCTCCAATTTGTGCAGCAGTCTTCCATGTGCAACAGTATCAAAAGCCTTTCTAAGATCCAAATATATAATATCAAAGTTATTCCCTGCATCCAGTTCTTTTGTGACTACATCATAGTATCCAATCAAATTGGTCAGACAAGACCTGCCCTTAACAAAACCATGCTGTGTCTGAGCTATAACTGAATTCTTGTCCAGATGATCCTGCAGTGCTTCTTTAACCAGTGCCTCCATTAATTTTCCTGTAACCGAAGTTAAACTAACAGGTCTATAATTACTTGTGTCAGCCTTTGATCCTCCTCCCAGGTGCTTAGTTTCAGCAATTTCTTTTCCACTTCTCAGTTATAACTTGGTGTACTTCTGGTATTTCCATTCCTAAAAACTTTTTCATGCCTGATTGTTGATGCAAAATATTTATTCAGTTTGTCAGCAGCCTATCATCAATAGTTATGCATATGTAGTGGACCAATGTTGTTTGTCTCTTTTTATACTAGTACTATTTTATGAAGGAGAGCAGTGGTCATGGACTACAAAAAAATAAAACAGCAAATCTTGAATCCATGAATATTGAGATTGTGAATTCTAAATGATTTTGGATTGATCAACTACTGAAGAAAATAGTGCAATGACTTAGTACTGTTCCATAGAGACTAATACCAGGGTTGCTTTGAGTATGTAATTTCTGAGACTCACACTCTGAGTCTCAGAAATTACATACTCAAAGCAACTCAAATTACAGAAAATTTGTTCGTGCAGCCATTTCATAACCATCATTGGATCCTGGTGTTTCATAAAGTTGTCCCCTTCACAAGCGAGCCTTCCAGTTTTGGAAATGAGTGGAAGTTTCTGTAGACCAGATATCAGCTATTGCCATTAAAGTTTCAGAATTAAAAAAAATTCTGTATCAAGTACATAATGTGTCCTGCCTCCAGCATATTTAATGTGTTTTGCATTTAAGAGTCATCGGCAGACATTAAAAACATTTTTAATTTTCAAATATTAATAAAATTCGTGGATAATAATATAACAGTTTTTATTTTATTAATGATAATTACATATCGGTTACTGAAAGTATTGGTCTGTGATGACTAAAGTAGGGTATATCATTTTTAAGTTGAAGAGATTTTAATTCACAACTAAATACACCATCTATAGTTGTTCCATTACGTGTAGTATTTATCAAAAGATCTGATGACATGTCCAAGTTGAAAAATGTTTTCATAAATGTGCAGAACAATTAAACACTGAAGCTGGAAAACCAGCCTCAGAGTTTAATTGTAAAGAAAAAATTACATTCAATCTGAAAACACCAAGTAACTTGAAACCAGATTCGTTTTTGAATTAATGCATTTCCCAGTTTCTGAAAATTTTTTTTTTTTGTATCTTAAAACCTTAATATTTCTGTTTCTAAATTCCTTAGTTTTCCAACGATATGCTATACGTCCACATTATGCCGTTTATTTTGTGAGAAAATTCCTTGATCGTATGTTCATATTTTCCACTATCCTGGAAAAACTACTGCAATTTTCAGAGGTTTGAAAGTTTTTCCTCTAGTAGAGCCACAATAAAGCTCCATGCCAAATTTCATTAAATTTGGTCCTGTAGAAGATAAATTAAACTGGAATAAATATTCATAATGCTTTTAATGTCACAAAATTCACCTGATTTTCTCTTGTTTACTACTTTGAAATGTGCTGTTTATTTTCGATTTTGTTTCTTACCATACCTTAAGGAATTCTGATCTGTTGGTATCATGCTTGAATCAGCATAGTTGTTTGAGTAATTGAGTCATGATGATTTGATTAATGATAACTCCTTATGAAAACTTGTAAATTATATTACTTTCAATGTCTGTGTTATGATGAAATTAATTTTATTGGATTATTTTCAGATGATTGGTTAATTTCTGACTGATTTGTTTTATTTTTATTTAGTTTGCTTATTTAATTTTAATTTATATTGAAAATAGTGTGGTATTCCCTCTAACAGAAAAAATGACTTATTTTTAAAAATTCATTGGCTAACAAGATCAGCTGTTATGCAATATTGATGTATTATATTTTTATTTTGTATGATAGGAAAATTAATTTTGGTAAATTTATTCAGTAATATGCAGTAGTATCTTTCTTAATTGCTTATATTTATAATATGCAGCAGATTTCATTCCAAAATAAATAAAACTTTAGTTTTTGTTTATTTTTTTAATTTGCAAAATTGAAAAGTTTACATTTCTTTTATTTAGAATATGCTGTATATTCAATGTCATTTGACTATTCCAGAACACATTTACTTCAGGTTTACAAAGGAACTGGATGCAAAAAATAATTTTGATATCATATATTTGGATTTCAGGAAAGCTTTTGACACTGTTGTGCATGAAAGACTATTGTACAAATTGGAGCAGAATGGTATTAAGGGGAAGTTGCTACAATGGATAAAAGGATGGTTAAGTGGGAGAAGACAGAGGGTTGGCAGGGTTGTTAATGAAAGTAATGGCAGTGTGCTACTGCAACAGGATCTAGATAATTTGGGCAGATGGGCTAAGAAGTGGCAACTGAAGTTTAACCTTGGCAAATGCAAAGTACTGCATATGGGTAGAAGTAACCCCAGAGAAACGTACCGTGTGATACTACACTTAGGGTGGTAGAAAATGAAAAAGACCTCGGAGTAATTGTGCAGTCAGATATGTTTTCTGAGCAATGCAGACAGGCTGCCAGGCAGGTCATGGGGTATTGTCAATGGTATATAGGAATTTTGCTAGCAGGGAAAAGGAGGTGATTATCCCTCTGTATAAGGCAATGGTCAGGCCATGCCTTGAGTACTGCGTACAGGTCTGGAGGCCTCATTTTAGGAAGGATGTAGATTTACTTGAGCATGTACAGAGAAGGGCAACAAGATTGGTGAGGGGGATGAAGGGGATCCTCTTACCAAGAGAGGCTTAAGTTCTGCAAATTGCAGTGGCTGGAGACTAGGCACCTGCGCAGTGATCTGATTGAGGTGTATAAGGCCTTGAATAGGTTGAGCACGCTGAATTCTGATGGGATCCTTCCACTTGTTCAGATTACGAACCTAAGGGGGCATAAATTCAAATTAAGAAAAGACAAATGTAGAATAGATGTGCGGAAATTTGCCTTTAGCCAGCGGGTGGTTAATTGCTGGAACAAACTTCCATCTGTCGTTGTGGAAGTTGATAGGCTGAATAAATTTAAGGAGGAACTGGACAAGCATTTGGAGGGAATGGTGTGTTTTTTTTTTGGCTGATGCTGCGTAAGCTCATACACATGCTTTCTTGCATCGCATGCCACTACTACTACTCAAGTTAAAAAGCTATTAGCTAAAACCAGGTTTCTATAACCTGTGGTCCATGTTGAGATTTTTTGAAGCCACAGAATCAACAAATCTCTAGGCAAATTTTAATCCAGTATGGCACTATAAGTTGCAATTATAAATTAAAATAATTTTTTTGAAAAGATAAGAGATAAAATTCAATTTAAAATGAAGTACATTGAAGAATCAGTTTCCTTGATGAAATCCAAAGGATTTGTGTTGAAAATCACTGACAGATGTTAATTGGGTACATCAGTTGACAGTTGCAATTGTATCAATATCTAATACAATACAAATATTGTATCAGATATCGATACAAGGTGCAGCTAAAATGAAATGGGAATCATTGCTTATGAATGCTTTACTACTGTCCATGTCAACAACATATCCATATCATGCCATAGCTTGTTTTTTTCCTGTAGAGATCAATATTTCTTTCTTTGCAATTGGTTTAAGTTTTAATTGAACTATGACTCTTTAAGTGAATCAGTGTTTTAACCCTTCGGCAGAAAAATTTTAAAAAAATGAGCGATCGTAATTTAGAGCAAAGAATTGTTATTAAATTTTTGGATTCATTGATAAGGTGCCTGCATAGCCAGGTAGGCAGGAGCAGCAGTGCGTAGCACACGCTTCTTGATTAGACCGGGGTTCGAGCCCGTGACCACCAAATATGGAGGATGCGGAAAGGTCAGGGAATGACCATTGCATATCCCCCGAGCAATATGGCCTTAGTTGCTAATGCTCCTAAAAACCAAATAACAACAACAACATTTCATTGATAACAGGAGATTAATCCTGGATCTTTCAGTATGATCCACAAACCAAGCATCAGAGCATGCATTGGCAAACTCCCTCTTCTCCCTGTTTAAAGAAAGCAAGAATGTCTCAATCAAAAATCAAGTCCATGATTGTTGTTTTCTTTGATTGTCGTGGTGTTGTTGATCATGAATTTGTCCTGCCAAATCAGACTTTTAATCAGACACTCTGCATTGAGATTTTAAGATTTCATGAAAAAATTCAAAAGACGTGGCCCAATATATACCCGGACAGATGGTTTTTGCATCACAAGAATGCACTGTCTGTCACAGTGAAAGAGTTTTTAAAGAAAAACATGGTTACAACATTGGAGCACCCAATTTATTCACCAGATCTGGTGGCATATAACTTTTTTTCTGTTCCCAAAAATTAAAATCCTCCTCAAAGGAAAACAATTTGAAGACTTAGCTGACATTCAGAAGAACACTACACAGCAGTTAAAGGCAGTATCTTCCAAGGACTTCTGTTGCTGTTTTAGATCCTGGAAATTGCAAGTGGAGCACTGCATAGATGCGGCTGGAGAATACTTTGAAGAGGTAAACATTAAAATTGTTGTATTTAAAATAATAAATGATTTTAAAAATATTTCTTGTTTCTTTTTAGCGACACCTTGTATGTATTAATTTAACATAAAGAGAACAGGTTTTTGACTAAATAAACTTTGTATAAATTAAAAAAAAAAAAAAAAAAGTCAAATCGAGATTTATTTTTCTGCTCATGCTGCTCTTGTAAAAAATTCTGTTTTCAAAAGTAGGTGTCTCGTGATTTGGATTGCCCATGGTTGACTCAAATAGTTCTTGAGTCAACATGCTTTTCTTTTATGATAAGCATTGCAAAGAAATTTTCATAAGAAATCAGTGCCATATTTGAAAACACTGCATATTTTCGTATGCAAACCTTTATTTTCCGTAGCTTACTACAAAGAAGTATGTTGTCTTTAAGATAAAAGTTTAAAATACCAGGTAAATTACCTTAAAATGTTGCCATTTTTCTTTGAAAGATAGATTTCTGAGTCAAATCTAGGTAAAACTCTTAAAAGATTAGTAATGTTAACATTGCTGTAATTGCAAAGCATTTTTAAAAGTGAAATATAGAATTGTGGAAGTTGGTTTTACAGGAACTCAATTCATTATGTAATGCAGAGGAGAGGATATTTTAGCAGAATGCTATTTATCAACTATTCAGTTATAATTTAGATAAATATTTTAAATACATATATATATATGGCATTTATCATTATATTAAATTTTATGTAGAAATAAGGCAATTATTAAATGTTAAGTTCTATATGAAACTGTATGTAAGTAGTTCTGCTATACATAGTTTTAATTTTTTATTTTTATTTATTGCATTAAAGCTAGCTGCAGTATATTTTACACCATTGAATCTAACTGCAGTGTAATCTCCTGTGTATCTTTCCTTTGAGCAAATACTATTTTTTTTATTTTTTATTTATGGCTTAAAAATCGGTACGAGAGTAGCTAGCAGTGCATTCAATTCAACAGCAATTAGTAAGTCACTTATCTTCTGTTGTGTTTGTGTTGATTTTAATTCAAAATGCCAAAAAATATAAAATATGTCAGTTTGCTTTCATGTCTTTTGTAACTGAATAGTTTAATGTGGCAGTGCAGTAGCATGTGCATTTAAATTGACCATGGTTCAAGCAATGTGTGGGTTTGAACCATGGTTTAATGTTAATAATAGTGCAATAACAGCATTAGTGTTATATTGATTTTCATTAATTCAAAATATACTGGCTTAACAATTAACTGGTGCAATATAATGTTAATTTGCATTAACATTATTGTACCAGCTAATGATGCATTACAGTATTAATGCTTTAATGTTATACTGGTGCAATACAGTGGTTTTTATCCATAGAGGTCTTTCAACTTGTGATGTTTTTGTTTTTAAAATACTTAAGCTAGTGTTTTAAATATTAATTTGTTCTTTGTCCTGCAAGCAACAAATATTCTTTATTATATTGGTTATTTAGGTGTAATTCAATTTAGCTCTAATTTTAACAATCTTAATATGAAAAACAATTGCAGCATCACTTGAGTAAGTGCCCATTTTAATTGTTTCATTCTTTTGATTTCACTGGCAAGGGTTCCTAAACTGCTCTGGATTCTGGAGGATTGACCAGGCTTCCACGAATTTATATGGGGTATAAATTCATTGAAATTCCGATATTCTGCTATTCTTTGATATGGCTGATATTCTGAAAGTCAAGAATTATTAACTTTTTGAATTCATTTACCTATAATGTGTTGAATGGTAGCATGTAATGATGGCATATTAATATAGTAGTAGTATGAACAAATGCTTACTTATTATAAATGAACAACATTTATTTAAAAAGTTTTATTTATTTTTTAAGAGTGTTTATTTAAAAAAATGATTAGACATTATTCTAAAAACTGATAAATTAACCTAATCCTTAATTATACTTAAGTAATTTATGATTACCTTTATTTTGCTAGTATATATAATATGCTGAGTTGACTTTTTAACTGTTTAGCAGATTTTTTAACGGATTGAATCCAAATTTTCCATATCTGAATTGAGATAAATGTCCAAGAATCAAATTTTGGAAAGTTGGGAACTGTGCTGTGGGCAAGGTCATTGGTAAACAGTGACTGTGTATATCAGTGATATGATGAAGTATGAGTAAACTGAATTAATTTCTTATTTTCATAATGATTTTTTAATTAGCAGTTTTTAGTGCCTGTGATGGTACTTGTACTTAGCTGAAAAGCACTGTTCTAGATCTAAACTGATTAAAAAAAAAAAAAATCATGCACACTTGTCTGGTGAATTCAGTGGTGAGATTTCCCACTGGTTCTTTCTGTGTGGATGATTCACACTTAAAATGATTCACATATAAAAATTAGAAATTTTACACAAATTCACATTTTAAACATGATTTTCTACAATATTTCATATATGTGTCCCATCTGGTTTTTTTTTTTTTTTTATCTTATTTTCTTTGTAGTATTTCTGTGGAGCTCAGGATAAAGATTTTTTTTTTTTTTTTTAAAGATTAAAAACCTACAGTTGGAAGCCTCTGCAATCAACTTTTCACACTAACTAAAACAGTAACAATAATATCTAGCTACCATAATTGTTTTCATTCATTATTTTCTATATTTACATATTTGTACAGTGTAGATGCTGTATTTGCCTACATATAAAATAAAGATAGAATGATAGCCAAGATTTTGGTGTGTGCAGATGCCTTGAAGACATAATACAGTAGAACCTGGATAAGAAATTCCCTGCATAAGAAGTTTTCCCTGTACTAGGTTCGGTTTCTTAAGTCCCAATTTCACCTCTGTATATTGTAATGTATTACTTTCCCACATAAGAAGTTTTCCCGCACAAAAGGTTCGTGATAAAGAATACACTGTGTATTATTATAATGACTTTTTCCCACTTAATGTTTTTTAAATATAGAAATTCTTTATTTTTATATTAAAAAATATTAAACAATATAAACATTTTGGTAATCGAACAAGTTAGTGCCAAGCATCATTTTAGCTTGTATCGTAGTAACTCACTGAAGTAGGTGAAATGGCATCATTTTTGATATATCTTATATTGTGAATGCCTTCACAATGAATTACCCTGATATTTCACTACTTCCAATAAGTAATGCTTTGCCAATGGAGAAGACTAATGTTACTTATTCTTGGTGAATACACCACCCAGGGGTGGTGGTATTTGCTGAGATTCTACTGGGAAAGTGTTGGCTATTCGAGAATCCAGTGCCGAAGCGTTGCTTGTTTTAGGTAGTTCAGTATCAGGGCAACTTGTTGTGAAAGCATTCACAACATGGGCGCTGGCAGCATGGTGTAAGTGCACCACCTTAGAATTTCGAAGTAATACACAATTTTTAATATTTTCACTAATTTATAGAAACATAAAAACAATATAAATTCTTTCTTTCAAAATACAAGTACTTCTCCCACTGATCACAAAATGTTGGCTCTGCTGTACACATAAATTAGCCAAACTTGACTTGATTAAAACATTGCATGTATTCGAAATTTGGTGAACAAAAAATTTATTCCCACATGCACCACCTTGCAAAATATCCTGTGGGTGTCCACGATTCCCAATATGAGATTTCCCATAAACAGTGCCTTTTTTTGATGTAATGGAAGTGACATATTGCATTTGTTTTTATCGATATCCATAATTGGATAGCGTCGACCATGTGAAGCCCAGTGAAGTATTTCCTGTTAAGTTCTCATTTTTCTGAACAGTTCTGAATTACTTAGTGGATTGTTGCTCTGTCTTATTGTAATTTTAACTTTTTAAGGTATTTTGAAACTCCAAAATAGGATCGGTAGGATCGTCGTCCTCCCTAAACCTGGTGGAAAACACCTTAGTTCGAGTCCTGTTAATGACGAGAAAAATTCTGTGAGTCTTTTTCACAACGTGACTGACTTGGTCAGTGTAAGGTGAGGGTTGCATGATTTTTCTCCTGGAAAATCAGGTTTCTTGTCCAGCAAACAGAAAATCAACCACAGGACATATGCAATTTACAGACAATATATACATGGAGCAATATGGCCTTAGTTGCTGATGCTACGACATTTTATGCTAGCATTAGCATTAGTTGAGGCATATGATGCAAGAAAGCAAGCTTGCTTATAGAGCATCAACCAAAAAATAAATAAATAAAATTTTAAAAAAATAAAAACCTTCCAATTTTACCCATACACTCCAAATGTTTGAATAGTTTAGCTTTAAATTTATTTAAGCTATCAACTTCCACAACAACAACAGATGAAAGTCACTTCCAGCAATCAACTACCCGCTGGCTTAAAAGCAAACTTCCACACATCTATTCTACAACCGTCTTACCTCAATTTGAATCTGTGCCCCTCGGGTTCTTAATCTGAGCAAGAGGAAGTATCCCATCAGCATTTTAGCATGCTCAAACCATTCAGGGCCTTATACACCTCAATCAGATCCCCTCGCAGGTGCCTAGTTTCCAGATGCTGCCACTAGCAGAATTTAAACCTTTCTTTGTAAGTGCACCTCTTTGTTCTTCTCACCAATCTTGTTGTCCTTCTCTGTACTCGTTCTAGCAACTCTATATCCTTCCTAAAATGAGGCCTCCAGACCTGTACACAGTACCCTAGGTGTGGCCTGACCATTGCCTTATACAAAATAATAATCACCTCCTTGTCTCTGCTAGCAAAATTCCTATGTATAATTGACAAAACTCTGACCTGCTCTTGCTGCCAGTCTCCACTGCTCAGAAAACTTCATACCCAACTTCACAATTACCCCTAGGTCTTTTTCATTCTCCATCTCCTGAGTGTAATACCACACAGTTGGTACGTTTCTCTTGGGTTACTGCTACCTATATGCAGTACTTTGCATTTTTCAGTATTAAACTTCAGTTGCCACTTCTCAGCCCATCTACCTAACTTTACTAGACCTTGTTGCAGAAGCATACTGTCTTTACTATCATTAACAACCCTGCCAACCTTTGTATCATCTGCAAACTTGGACATTAAGCCTGATATACCTTCATCGATATTAATATATACGCAAAACAACGATGGGATCAGCACCAAACTCTGGGGGACTCCACTAATAATATTAGTTCACGTAGAGCAGTGTATATTTCCACTGGTGCAAAACTTAAGAACCAACACTATTTCTAAAGAATACAACCACAAAATCAAATGAAACAGCCTGTGGTGATTTTCATAACTGGCCATTCAGTATAAAGCTGGTGTACATGCAAAAATTTGAATCGTGATGAGAGAACTCACATAAACAGATAAAAGCAGCAGTTCAGCAGTTATGTAGAAATTACTGAATAGTGAGTACGATTGTTCAATTATAGATGTTCGATTGGTTTCATACAGTGCTACAGACAATAAAATGGCCAGTAGACAACATCTGGATAACTTTACCCGAGGTCGAAGTGCAAGGAGTGGCTGCAGAGTTCAGTATTGCCCATAGCATCATCTCACGTGAGTGGTTGTCTACAGAAAACAACGCCCAATGATGACTGCTATATACTCCTACAGGCCAAGAGGGATGGATGGCGGGATCCATTGCAAACCAGCTGCACAGGACACAGGATATCACAGTTTACTCTGGCCAGGTGACTCCACAAAGGTGGACTATTTTCCCAATTGCCAGTACGCTGTGTCCCTTTAACACCTGCCCATCGGAAACACTGTTTACAGTGGTGCATCGAACACAAGGACTGGACAGCAGCGCAAGGGAGTAAGGTACTCTTTACTAATGAGAGTACAGTCAGTCTCAGCAGCAATTCTTGACTTTAGTTAATCTAGCAAGAGGTTGACACAGTATCACCACACAAACATCACTAAAAGGGATCAATATGGCGGTCAAGGTGTTCTCGTCTGGGGAGGCATTATCATGGATGGGTGTACACAACTCCAGATACTGGAAGGCGGTACCATAACCAGTGCGCGCTACTCTACTGAGGTAATCCTTCCCCATGTGCGTCTGTTCCGAGGTGCCATTGGCCCCGAGTTCATGTTTGTGGTTGATAACGCCACACCACATCGCACTGCAGCTGTTGATATGCTTTTGGAAAGTGGGGACATTGTTCGTATGGATTGGCCTGCCTGTTCCACCGATTAATCCCATTGAACACACATTGGATGCTCTCGGGAGATGCCTAATGACACGTTCATATCCACCAGAAAGTGTTCACCAGCTAAAGATGTTGCTGACAGAGGAATGAACATTGTTATTGCAAGAACTTATCAATAACATTGTTCTAACTATGGACAGGCAGTGCAAAGCCTACATCGACATTAGGGGTGGCCATATCCCCTACTGAGGACCACCTCTTCCCTTTGTTCCATCTTTGGCAGTGATGCATCTGTATCATGGCAGCCAGTGCTATGTTGCAATTTTTGAATAAAGTCCCTCTGTACTGTTTGTTTCCATTGGGTCGGTATTGTTTCCTTCATCATTTCTGTACGTCAGGAGGTTCCTTTGGATATGCTATTCCCATATCCAGGCCACTCCTGTGAGAAGCTACAGGTGAAAACCTGACTAGTCCTTAAGTTTTGCACACCAGTTTATTACCATTCTCTGCCATCTTCCACTCAACCATCTCTTTATCCATTGCAGCAACTTTCTGTTAATGGCATACTGCTCCAAATTGTATAGCAGTCTTCCATGTGCAACAGTATCAAAAGCTTTTCTGAAATCCAAGTATACATCAAAATTATTTTTTGCATCCAATTCCTTTGTGACTACATCATAGTATCCAATCAAATTGGTCAGACATGACTTCTCCTTAATAAACCCATGTTGGGTCTGAACTATTATTGCAGTCTTGTCTAGGGGTTCCTGCGTCACTTCTTTAAATAGACTGCATTATTTTCTCCAGAACAGAAGTTAAGCTGACAGGACTATAATTATATGTATCACCCTCTGAACCCCCTTTGTGAATTGGGGATACATATGCATATCTCCAGTCCATGGAGACCTCCCCTGAATATAAGGATGCTCTCATAATTATGGCTAAGGGTTTTCTTACTTCCCTAGCTGCCTCCTTCAATATAACTGGGCAGATTCCATCTGCTTTTTTATGTTTAACTTCAACAATTTCTCCTCCACTTTGCTCTCCGCTATTACAAAATCATTTAGCTCCCTGTTAGAATTTACTAAATTTCTGCCCTCCCCTCCCCTTCTTTACAGAATTCCTCGTGTGAATATAGATGAAAAATACTCATTCACTTTTTCAGCTATCTGAGAAGGATCAACTGTTGGGCCACCATCAAGTTTAGAGTTTACATAAGTAAAGAAGTCTTTGTTGTTGTTCTTTGCATCTTTTCCAAGGATTTCTCGTAATTAGGCTTCTGTGTCACCTGCTAAATTATATGCATCCCATACATTTTTCTACTCTGCCACGAGCCTCAATTAGTTCATCTGACATACATTTAGGCCTAAATCTTAAACAGTATTTCTTGGTTGGTATGAAAAGCCAAGTAGTTTCCAAGATTAATTCCTTGAAGTCTTCCCACTTAGAATTTAAAAACTGCCTGAGACCACTGTAGCCACCTTTACAAAAAAAAAAAAAAAAAAAAAAAAAACCCTTTCCCTTTACCCCTGATGGTAGTTACATCTTTAAGTAAATCCCACATCAGTAGACTGTGATCACTGTCATCTAGTGGTTCCTTTATCTGCAAATTCCTAATGCATGAGTCATCACTGCTGATAATCAGTTCAAGAGTATTACACCCTCTAGTTGCCCCTCAGACATGTTGCTGTAGAAAACAATTCTCCATAAATCCACAAAAGTCTTGCTAGTGTGCGAGTAACAAACACAAGTTTCAGTCAATATCTGGAAAGTTAAAACCCCTGTTACAAGACATTCTGATTTACTGGCCCACTCTATTTCTCTGCACAATTGTTCGTTGTACTCATCAGAGTCTTTAGGCCTGTTACACGCTCCTCTCATTTTCCATTTCCCAGTGTTTGTCACACCAAACTTGCTCAGCATTGTGCTGTCCACCCATTTCAACTGGATGCACTTCCTTAGATTTTGTTTCTTAACTAACAGCATAACCCTACCCTGTCTATCCACATTGTACTCCCCAAATTCCAATTCTGCACTGTTTATATCTGTGTGACACCACGGCTCTGATATCCCAACATCTGCCTTTGATGCCTTGATCAGCACTTCAAAATCATCAAATTTATTTACTATACTTCTAGCATTGGTGTTCATGCAAGTATACATGCACCTCTTCTTACTCTTAGTTACCCTAACACAGCCCATGTATTTACTTGTTCCACGATGACTCCCAGCAGCTCTTGAAATCTCCAGCAACTTGCTCTCTAGGCTGCTGCTCATTAAAATAGAAGCAGTGCAAGAATCGCATTCGCCTCTGCCTGTGGCTACTGTTAATCTTTTAATCTGTAAATCCCCCATGCTAGTAGTTTTGCAACCCAGCTAACACTGCCTCTATAGCATCAGCAAATATTCTTGCACCCTTTCTATTTAAGTGTATCCCATCCCTGAAGAAGCAGTCTCTCCTGTTAGCAAGCACAGACCATGCTGAAAAAAATTCTACCCCATTAGCCTTGCACAATCTCTCCAGGGCCGAATTGATTGACAAGGCTCTCATCATATACTCCCTCCTATTGTGTCTGGCAGGATTGCAGACACTTTGAAATGCAACCCTAGCTCACGACTTTTTTTTCAACATTGACTCATACTTGCTTAGTAAATCCGCAGATCTACACTTAATGTCATTAGTGCCAGTGTGCAATGATATCACCTCTTGTGCCCTTAAAAGATGATATCTACTCTAAAACGTCATTAACTTTTACCACTGGCAGACATATCCTGGTCCTATTCCACTTAACCGTTTTGCACAATATATTTCCCATTTCTCTGACAATCGAGTCACCAATAATAACTAGCCACTAGTTATTGTGGGTCCAGCACATTCTGCCCTGAAGGCAGCCGCTGTGTTGCCTGCTGCATAAGAGTGAGCTATGGCTTTGAGTTGGGCAGCTTAGAGCTTGATGGCCCCATTTTAATTCCTTCAAGGACATCCACCTGACTTCAAGCTCTCATAGACTCCCATCAGAACGCCGAGTTGACGCCTAATTTCTTCACATTGTCTGCAACTAGCACAGAGAGAGAGAGAGAGAGAGAGAGATCTGCAAACGTTGCATTTTGCAAATTTTTTTAGACTGGTGCATTGGAGAATCGTACCCTTTGGTTCTCCTGCGAACCACAGCACTTTTGCTATTTTGCACACGTTGCTTTGCCGCTCTAGTCTGGGGCTTGATTTCCGTTTAAATACAATTTAATTAACAATAAAAGTTAAAAGTATTTATAAATTTAATTGATTAATTGCCAATAGTATACTAAGCTAACAGAATCCTACTACAGTGCTACGTATTAAGCTATGTAGTTTTACGTTATGCCTTACGCTATCAAGTTCGAGATATACGTACTGCTATTCTGTACAACACAATGACAAGTTTCGAACAGTACAAGTTTTACCGCCAGGTGGGCAGGAGCAGCAGTGCGTAGCACATGCTTCTGGATTAGACCGGGGTTCGAGCCCATCACCACCAAATACGGAGGATGCGGAAAGGTCATGGAATGACCACCGCATATCCCGGAGCAATATGGCATTAGTTGCTAATGCCCTTAAAAAAAAACCAAATAACAAACAAACAAGTTTTACCGATACTAAGTAATAACCCACAAAATCTCTATCTAAATTCAAAATAAACTATAACCAGGAATATAAAGCTACTTACCAGGAGAGGCTTAAGTTCTGCAAATTGCAGAAGCTGAAGACTAGGCACCTGCGAGGTGATCTGATTGAGGTGTATAAGGCCTTTAATGGGTTGAGCACGCTGAATTCTGATGGGATTCTTCCACTTGTTCAGATTACGAACCTAAGCGGGCATAAATTGAAATTGAGGGAGGACAGATGTCGAATAGATGTGCAGAAATTTAGTCAGCAGGTGGTGAATTGCTGGAACAAACTTCCATCTGTCGTTGTAGAAGTTGATCGGTTGATTAAATTTAACCTATCAACTTTATTTAAATTTATTTAATAAATTAAATAAACTGGACAAACATTTAGAGTGGATTGTTCTGTATTTTTTTTTTTTTTTGTCTGATGCTGCATAAGCTCATACACTTGGTTTCTTGTATCACATGCCACTACTATTACTACTACTACTTCTAGAAAATAAAGTGATATTCCAGTTAAGTCAATAAAATGGTAAAAATTTAAGGAAAACTTCTCTATTAGCTGGAGCTGTAAAAACTTTGGACGCACTGAGCTAATCTCGTTCCTACTTCTATAGAGATACCACAATGGTATGGTTCAATATGGTCTAAGTTGAGAATATAAAAATCAACAAAAAAAAAAAAAAAAAAAACGCATGACAAACTTAACCAGTGCCGGATTAAGGCATGGGCCTGCAGGGCTCTTTCCATGTGTGCCATTCTTTAAGAGGCACCAAATTTTACAAATAATGAAATATATATCCCTGGTAAAGGGGTCCCCGAAAGATCTTTCTGCCCTTTTCACCAAATATCTTGGTCCGGTCCTGACTTAACTATACTTAAGTGTGCATCAAATTTTGATTTTCTTCTATCACATACTATACTCGATTTTAGAGTAATGCCTGAACAACCAAAAGCATTCTAAATAAGTCCGTAAATTTCGAAAAATGATCGGAGCTCCTGTTCGAAATTTGCAGCAATGTTTCCATGGGGGGGGAACTGGAGGGTACATACTCAAACGAGCATAAAATCGTTTCTTCTTGAAACACGAACTGTTTTTTTGGTGTTTTTTTTTTTTTTTTTTTTTATTTATATATATTTATTTATGTAAGAGGAACTATGAATACCATTTGTATCTAAGACCTTCACAGATAAAATTATATGCTAGAAATTTGATTTCGAGATGACTTTTCTTTCTAAAATATCAGGGCCGGAGCTAGGGTGCTCAAGTGAGGCACTTGCCACAGGCGCCGCTAAAATATGCGCTACTCATATATACGTGTGTTAAGATAAGATATGAATTAGGTGCCGTTACAAGATTTTGCCTCAGGTGCCACAAACCCTAGGGCCATCTCTGTGCCTGATCATTTGAAAGTATGTTTCATAAATGAAACATACTTTCATTTTAAAAAAAAAACTACAGTTTTTTTTTTTTTTTTTTTAGGTCGGGAGGAACTGGGGCAACGGATAATGGAATTGGTTTTGAGTCTGAAACGTTCCTAATTACCAATGATACATACACTGGAAATTTGGTGCCCATCTGACTTCTCGAGTAATGTTGAATATGAAATTTTGATATATATACTTTTCTACCAAAAGAATTAGGACATCTCTAATCAATATAGTGAAGGATGCGAATGAGAAGTATTCAAATCAGGATCAGGCTTAAAGTGTGCAGTTGCTTATAGAGTTTCAAAGAATTATATGCCATATAACCCTTTGAATCGTTAATCTTAATCGTTATATGCCATCACAGCAATTTTTTCATTGCACACAACAGGCAAACATCGCAAAGTTAATTGTAACCGATATAATTAAAAGGGTGAAGCATGACAACGATGAAGGCATGCTCAAAGATTCAATAGGCCAAAAAAATTAATGGATAGTTTTCCGATCCCTAACGAAAATTATGAAATCGATACTTGAATGAATGCTGCTCACAAACCCCCACATCGCCAGACGTTTTCACTTATGTGTATTTGTAATTCCCTGTTTATGGTGGCCCACAGGCATGTGCCTATCTCCACCTAATGTCTCTGTGAAGTAAAAATCCCTGTACAATGGGCCTGACATAGTATTAACACACACTACAATATTCTAGTATGTGTTATCCGTGTCAGGCCATTTTGCCACCAAGGAGCAGCTGTCTCCTGGACGGCCAATTCCCGGCGTACGTTCGATGGCATGTGGACCCGGCCTGTTCCAATAGTCTGCTATAGCCCCAAGTCCCGCATCCACTGGCGGGTGTGCCATACCAGTGGATGCCAGCAAATCCCGTACTCAGGATGCCCAATCCTGAGTACCAGCAAAAAAACAAAAAAAAAAAAAAAAAAAAAAAATATATATATATATATATATATAAATAATAAATTAATTTTAAAATATATATCTATATAAAAAATGGTAATATTAAAAATAACTAAAATTAAAATAAAACAACAAATATGGGTGAGAAGAGGGGGGGGGATTTTAAACCCAAACTATGGGTACAAGGAAAAAAAAAAAAGAAATATTACTGAGTGGCTTGCAGCAATTGTGTTCTTTTTCTAAAGACACTAAGACAAAAATGTTAAAAGCCATTAAATCTATCTCTATCTGAGACAATTCTGATTTATTAACATTACTTATTAAAACTGTTTGAAACAACAGAGATCTTTCTTCAGTATACAGATTACAATCTAATAATACGTTTCCAATCTTCAATTCCACAAATACAAAAACTATCTGTCGCTATACCCAACTGAAACAGTTTTGCATTTAATGATCTATGCCCTGTCAATATAAAAGAAGCCGTCATAGCTGGGAAAAACCTATCTAATTTTTTGTTTAATGACAAATAGCGAACATCTGGCAAAACGTATTTGGTGACTAGACCACTCGTATTGTCGTTCCACCTACATTGCCATATATTATATAATTCATTTAAAATTCTTTTTGTCTCAATTTTCATATTAACAGATGTATTAGAATTTATTCCCATAAAGCTAACTTCCCTACCCTTCTTTAAATGATACACAATCCCTCTATATATCACATGCAAATCCAGCGGTAACACCCCAGCTATCACATGAAGGGCATTCGTTGAAACCGTCCTACATACTTGATTAATTGCTAATAACATCGTCCACTGTATGGAATTTAATTTATTTTTTATTCTAACAATGTTTGCCCTCCTATACCAAATACCAGCAGCATATGAAACAATTGGCAGGAAAGTAGCCTTATAATACAATCTAAGGGGTTCTTTTTTATTTAACCCCCCATTCTGTTCTGGTTATCCTAATCATAGCAGCACTAAAAGTTCTTACTTTATTCGCTAATTTTTCTACATGTTCTGTAAAACTTAACTTATCATCTATAGTTATTCTTAAATACTGGTCTCCAAGACCAATCTTGAAGACCCCGGAACACAAATTACCAAGTCATCTGCGTATGCTATCAAATGACAGTGTTCAAGACTCCGAGAGAGAGCCACTGATCTAATACAAGATTCCAACACACAGGCCCCAGTACGGAGCCTTGGGGACATCCGCGGTATACCAGTGTGTCGTAAACTAAATGACGTGCCCTTACTGATATTTTCCTATTTGTAAAATAATTTCTTATTACTTTGTATAACTGTTATGAACAACTCATCTTTACTAACACATTTAATACACTCTCCCACCACAGTGAATCAAACGCCCCCTCGAAGTCTATGAACACCGCCATAACATATTTATCAGTAGCAGTATCACAATAATGAACTAAGTCATATATAGCGTCTTCAGCAGATTTTCCCTGTTTAAATCCTTATTGATTTGTTTCAAGTGTACAATTAACTTTTAATAATTCATTTAATCTTATGGCTAAAAGTCTCTCATATATCTTCCCTAGGTTGGCCAATAAAGATATCGGCCGGTATGCTCTAGGCTCGGAAGGATTCTGCCCTGGTTTCAGGATCATCTTTAAAATTGCGAACTTCCATATTTCTGGAAAAACTGATTCTAAAAGACATTTGTAAAACCAATTTAACAATATTTCAGGATAAATTTCAAACATCTTAACTATTACTGTATTTTCTACTAAATCCCAACCAGGACATTTATTTAACCTAACCTGTTTCATAACTGATTGTAACTCTATCATATTAAATAGTTCAGTTTCAATAGACGTATTATATTGTAGGGTCATTCAATTTTGGTTTATCATATATTACTCCAGCTGCATTTAGCAGTTCTGATTTAGAGAATTTATCAATATCACTCTTTTCTTTTCTTCAAATTCCAGAACAACCAACCCCCTTATTTCGAATTGGCCTCATTTTCAGTGTTGCCAACTCTTAATAATATTTCCCGCTAGCCGCATACTCAAAATCCGCTATTTTTAGCACTTGACCCGCCAAATTTTTTAAATTTTCATTTGTTTGTACTTTGTAGTGAATAAAAACAAACAAACAAATAGTATATATAAATAGTTATTTATTTTTCTGTTTTTAATATAAAATCAATATCTAAAAATCTAAATTAATTTCGAAATTCAATACCTCCTCATCATATGCTTCATGTGTACCTATTTTGCGAAGCACTTCTTCAGGTAAAACATAATTTTTACAACACTTTTCAACTCTTTTGAGCCCGTATCGTACTGATAAGATTGCATTAACCGTGCCAACACTCATTCTGTTGCGTGTTTTGTTTTTTACTAGATTTAAGTTGCTGAATATTCTTTCCACATCTGCATTGGATAATGGCAAAATTAAAATACCCAATGCAAATCGCTAATTTCTTTAAATGGATTTTTACCGCTTTCATCTCGATATTTCGAAACTTCTGACCTCTTCATTGTATTGTTGATGTTTTCCCATTTAACGAGAGTAATGTTTATATACTGTTGCTCAATTTTTTCAATTTCTACTTCAGACAATTTTAAATTTTGTAATAAATTTATCAGTGGTTCTTTTTGTTGCTTTAATATATTGTTAACTGAGATTAATGACATTTTTTCTAATTCTTTTATGTTGTCCGGAAGGCGTTGTTTTAATTATTGATACAAATCAATCAAGAAATTACGGCATCTCTCTCTTATTGAAATTTCATCTGTTGTTGTGATAAGTTTATTTATTATTAATTCATTTATTTTTCTTTCAAATTGGTAACCTAAATATGGCTTAGGGTCTAAATAATTATTAATGTCCTCTTCTATCCTTTCAATATGTGTATTTGGCAAAAACATTTTATTGGCAATCATCGACAATAGCATGTTTAAATCATGTAGTAATAATGTAGGATCGGCAGTATTTGATTCAAAAGATTTGTTTACTCTTTGTACTTCAGATAAGATAGGTTTTAAAAAAAAAGATATGCTAAATTACTTTCATCTTTGAACATTGAATAAAGAAGTTCTGCAGTATAACATTTGTCAGTCAAACGAGTTATTTCAAAATGGGCTTTTAATTCAATATACTGTTCTAAAATTCTTGTTATAGCAACTTCAATGGATAACCACCTTGTTTGACACGAATGAACTATCTTTTTTGGATCTGCACAATCGTTTATGGCACTGTATAAATATTTGAATTGATTTTGTCGGCTGGTGGATTTACTAAACGCACAATTTTGAATTGCACGAGGGTTTCTAGGAATACAAATATCGTGCTATACGAGGACTGACTATACTAAGATATTATTACACTGTGGTTATTAGAAATACTTATTACTCTTATTACTTATTGCTCTGTGGTTATTAGAAACGTTGAAAGAGATGTCCGTAATTCGGATCGCATTTCTTGGAAGCCAAACAAATACGACGAAGAAAAATTATCCAATGCCATTCCTTCGCTGTTTCAAAAAAAGGCGTCATTAGAATTTTTTCCACATTTTTAGATTTGATTCAACAATTTAAAGCTATGACCCAATGATCAGGTCGTTTGACCGCGAGCGTAACTACGTAAAATTGTTGGGGTTCTCCTCAGGGAAATCCAGAATAATATAAAACCGATTCTTCGCTTTCTAAAAAAAAACTATGAAATATGATATCCCTACTATTTCAATTATGAATTATTTTTATTGTTAATTAAATAATTAATTGAACAATTAATTTAATATTTCTTAAATGAATATTTCTTGATATAAATGTTACATTGCCAAAATACATAAAATGCTAAATATTTATACTCTTCCCGCTAAAAAATCCGCTATCCGCTATTTCATATTTTTATCCGCTAAACCTGAAGCAATTCCGCTAAATCTAGCGGGAAAACCGCTAAAATGGCAACACTGCTCATTTTATGTATTTTAATCTCCTTATAATCGTTTTTAAGAGTATTAACTACTGCCTCCCTTACCTCCTGACTATTTTGCAAACTGGAATTCTCACCTGCTCTTATTACCATAATATTTTGCTTTTTACACCCTGTGTCGTCCAGAATCTCTTTGAGTTAGCCCCTTATCATAAATTTCAAATGATCTACTCCTCCCTTCCCCCATACTGCCCGATTTAAGTTTATCGGCATACGTCATAGTTTGTTCTACTAGTGGTTGACCTTTAACAATGGCGTCTATTAATGAAGCCTTAGAAGAGTTATTTTATTCGCCTCATTTGTTATGTAATACACGACCCGTTTCTTTAATTTAATAACTAATTCATAGATTGAAGTAACAACTTCGGATCTCATTTGTTGTTCATATATATTGCTTACTATTATGTCGCTTTCCCTTACGCTAATTCCAATATCTCTTCTCGAACCATCCTCATTCATGAAATCAACTATTCCCTCCAACTCAGTAACTTGTCCCAGATCTACCTCACATTCCACATTTGTTTGAGACTGCTCATCAACAACAGAATTTATAGGCGAACTCTCAAGACAAACTATGAACTTGATGTGTTATTGTTTCTACAGATTGTTCAACACTTCCCCTTTGCGAACTCGAACTAGACTCCCTAATTTCCTCTGTATAAACAGATTGAGTAATATTTTCTTCCTTAGTCATAGGAGTTTTAGATAATCTGCCTTTACTATTTTTATTGTCCACCTTTTTTGCTAATTCCACCTGTCTAGACAATTTAGAACTTCTCAGCGTTACTGGGGGCAGGGGGGAAACATTTTCCCCACTCCCCTTTACACCTATTAACTTCCTTCCTTGACTTCTATTTTCCATTTTGTTAGGAGGAAATAATTTTCGACAAATCTAATATCGATATTTCAACTTATAAATCAACAATTACTCGCAGCAGACTAAAGTTTTCCCGCCAAAACAGCAATGTCAACTCGACGATCGTTACCACATGGCGGCCATATTGTACCAGCCTGTGTGGTAACTATACTTTCATAAAATAGAAGTTTCTCAGGAATAAACACAATTTACCTTCAAGTTTCAGCTGAAAACAATATATAACTCCCTGAATGACACTATGCTATCAAAGCACAATTCAATCTTGATTAACAACAGTTGCACCGGATATTTCGCGGAGCACAAAAAAAACACAGCCACTTAGCACTACTCTCCAGGTCCAAATCCATTTATGCTTAGGCGACTTTGTCGTGCTAGGTCCGTTATACGTAGAAACAGGTCATATGAATGATAAGTCGTGTTATACAGTCTTTAGATCAGACGGCCTAATATGAAGAATACTTAAGAATCTACAGCGAATGGAGTTTGATTGAGGTCGAATCAGGCATGGCACAAGGTTTCCTGTGGTTTGGACTCGGACTGTTGTTCAGAGTGCTAAAAACCATCAGTGTGGAACTGTACAGTACGTTTTGTACAATTCCGTGTTGTCCACAGTCTGGAAGACCTATGGAAATGGATCCTCCATATTCCAGCACAGTAATGCACCATTTCATATAGCAAGCAGTGTGAGGACTTGGTTTTAACAAAAAAATCCAACAGCTTGCCTGACCAGCCTGGAGTACAGGCCTGATTCAAATGGAAAACGTTTGTGATGTTTCATTTGATTCGGAAGCATTCAAGATGCTATCAGTACAATCCCATTTTATGTGGCACACTATGGTCACAGATGCTGATGTGCCTAATAAATCAACAAACAGCCCATTTTCTAGTTGAACATGCGAATAAAGGAGGATTGACATAAATTTTTGCTATGTGCTACAAGGAACTGGTCGAAAGTGTTCAAAGGCTGATCGACGCTGTCATCGGGGCGAAAGATTAATTTACCCTATTAATTTATTCATTAAAACTCGTGTTTTTCCAAACATGATGTTGCCCGACTATTTCTTGTAGGGTAGTATAGATAACACGAGATACGTATGGAGAAAAATAAGTTCTGTTGGCCTGATTTTAATGAAATACAGTATAGGATCGACGCAGGGTCGGCCACAAGCATTGAAACGGTTCTGTTGAACTGGGTCCCGCGCTCAAATGGTCTAAATAATAATGTAATCCGCATCTTTTCTGCATTTCTATCAACGCCTACCACCGTCTTACCCACATTATCATCAGTCCAAGAGCGCTTGCGCGAGTCGATTTGAAAATTGCTAAAAGTAGAGCGTATACTTCAATCTCAATGTCTGTGGTTGCTGGTTCCTATTATTATTTATTCATGTTCCTATTTTTATTAGATTACTGCAATTTTTAAACAATATTGATTAATGTATTGAATAGTATTTAAAGTTTTTTTTCTGTATAATATAAAATTATTTCTTAGTTACTGTAAAATTTGAAAAAATAAAAAAATCAGTATTACAAAAACGGACCATATAAGTTTTGCACAAGGTCCGCAAGTATTTCTTGCAGGGCTCCACATTTTTTTGGGGCCGGCCCTGAATCGACGAATATTTCTTGACGAGCGAAAAATATAAAATGTCACAAAAATCCATTCTTTGTTGAGTCTAGTTTTTATATGCTAAAGCCAATAAGCGCTTTACGTATTGGCGAAAGAACATAAATTGGGGTATGCATTTAAACTTCATGTTTGTAGCTAATTGGAAGAATCAGAAGTGCTTTGGCTATTTGCGTTATATATGTCACGTGGTAACCGAATGTAAAATTGAATTTAAGCCAGGTTTATAAATCTAGCGTAAATCAATTACCACTCTACGAGTCTACGCCATTCATATCACTGACATAGTCGATGTTTTATGTGTGTTATCCTCTTGTGCCTCAATACTTTTGATAACGCAGTGCATATGCACAAGAAATATTTAATGTATTCCTTCAAATTATTCAGGTGAACAAGATTCCTTTGCTGAGTTTACCTCTGCGTGTGTCTGATGTTTTCACGCAAACGTGTCACAAGGTATGCATAATATGGTCCTGTGATTGCCTGGCCTTTCTAAAGGTAATCCACTAGTAACAATCCATCAGCATCCCAAAAACCGATGCCAACACCTTGCCAGCAGAAGGAATCGATTTGTCATTCTCTGCAGGAAAGTAGAGCTGTGTTTCCACTTTTTGGACTGCTCCTTTGTCTCTGGCTGTCAGTGATGGAATCCGGTCTCATCCATGGTAACAAACCTTGCAAGGAAGTTTGCTGTATCTGATTGAAAACGATGCAAATGTTCACTTGACAACTTGTGCTTTTTTTGATCTGCTATCAACAACTTTGGGGCCTTTTGTGCTGACAACATTTTCATAGCGAGAACCTCTATTATTATGTCGTACACACGTCCAGATCAGATCCCCAAGTTGCAGGCAATGTACCGAACTGTCACTCATCGATCACTTATCACCAGATCATGCACACTGCCACCAACTTTTGCAATGATGGACGTTGCGGATATTTCACAGCTAAGGTCGTCTTACAGACTCTCTTCCCTCATTCGCATTCTGCCACCCACTTCTTAACCATGGAATAGGAAGGAAGATCCTATCCAATGTCGTAACCATATGCTAATGAATTGCCTTTGGCGTCAGTCCCTTTTTTCCCAAAAATTGGGTGACTTCGCAATGACTGTCCTCATTCACACAACTTTGTTGACAGACCCGTAATTTAAAAAAGGAAAAGACATTATTGAAACTGCATGAAACTTAGTAGGTTACTATTTTGGAGCATTATACATTATGTACAGACATTTTTAACACTATACACTACCCTTTCATTCTCAAGCCAAGAACTTTTCAAACGACCCTTGTATTGCGGACACAATATGCTGACGCCTCATAGCCTTAATTGCTATGGTACTTAGTACGAATTAGCACCATTCGGAACAGTTTTCAACCAGAAAAACAGCGAAACAAGTCATAAAAACTACGAAGTTGACGTAACATATAATGATACTTAGTTCCTTGGTGCAAAATCTGAAGTCTCAACTCGTCCTTATGGGCCAAGTTATGAAGAAAACCAACACTTATATGCAACTTTGCGGCGAGATAATACTGAGCTATCTGCCAATTTTAAATTTTCCAAAGTCAGCCTTCCTTCAAGAGTACTAACATGATTAACCTTTGGCCTGGCCTGGTCTGCCCAGGCCAGGAAACATCGAAATCCAGTAAATTGAGATCCACTTGCACAAGCAATCAATAAGAAAACCATGTATACTTCAACGAATATGTAAGAAGAGATATACGTTCCTTTCTCCCAAGATATGGGCTCCGAATTCTGCCTGGATGGGGGAATTTTTTTGCACTGTGGCTGAATTACTCAATCTCAGAAACTCTGATTTTCCCCCCCAGCAGAATGGACGATACAGCCATAAAACAACCATACAACAGACCATACGACTATAAGGAACACTCAATTTGCAGGCACAATACACTAACGCCCCATGGCCTTAGTTCCTTACCCTCCCCTGCAGAAATACTAAAAAAAAAATCTGTATAGTTTTCTATGTGCTGTGATTTACGCTCTCTTGTTACAATATTTTTTTTTGATTTGGCAAATGTGATCAGCTTAACTTTTTAGAGGAAGAGCGAGCTTTATGACTGTATAAACTATCATATTGAAGGAATAATCATAAAACTTAACGCACATTGAAGATAACCTCGCCATATTGAATAATGGGGTTAAGTAAAACATACAGGGTTTATCTAATACTTCAAGTGCCTAGAAATTGGAGTGGTAACTGGAAAAACAAGATAAAGAAAAGCAAAGATATCAGCGCTGACTGTACAATGTCTTTATTTTCGTCTTGTTCTGCACACGTTTCGTGATGAATTTACTGTGGACTCGCGTTTTAATTCTAGCCCTCTTATGGATAGGAACGCTGTTTAGTGGCGTGCTCCCAGTGCTTTTATTATATTGTATGAGCAAGAAGTGTTGTGGCCACAAGAAGAATGTTAATATAAATAGGAGCAATGCTACAATTTCTTTCCTAATGTTCCTTGGTGGTGGAGTACTTTTGGCCACTTGTCTGATTCATATGTTACCTGAATCCAAACTGGAATTTGAAATTAAAATCAACCAGAATAAAAGCTTATCAAATGGAGATATAAATGCTTCTGATGATAATCATCACAAAGAATATCCAATTCCAGAATTTATCATGTGTTGCGGCTTCTTTCTAGTTTACTTTTTAGAACTGCTGTTACATCGGCTGTTACGACATAGAGTGCCCTTGGCAAATGATTCTCATGTTGAAACACTTGCTCATTATCATTCATGCAGTTCTGTGGAATGCAAAAATTTGGCTGTATCTGTATTACCTCAATCCCAAAAGCGGTTTGACGAAAGCGAGAAGTTATCCAAATCGTCTAATCTTGATTATTCCTCTACTAGTATCAGTGTGTTGGATGTTAGACTACCATCGAAACGCCCTAAATTGCACACAAAGGTTAATTTCAGTGGTTTGTTTGCATTGGCTGCTTTATCATTCCACTCCGTTTTTGAAGGAATGGCAATCGGTCTTCAACCAACTATCCTGGGTACGTGGAGTTTGTTCCTTGCTATTGCGCTTCATAAATTTCTTGTAGCATTTGTAATTGGACTTCAGGTTCTGGCTGAAACATCAAGGGAAGGAATAACAATTATTTATATGGTTGTCTTCTCAGTTATGACTCCTTTGGGAATAATTGCTGCAATAATAACAGGATTAAATTTATCAGGAACCTCTCAGAGAACAGTAGGTGTTTTAAATGCATTAGCTGCTGGTACTCTATTATATATTACATTTTTTGAAGTATTGCAAAGGAAAAGTGATTGCAAACTTTCTGGCCTACTACAGCTATTAGCCACTTTTCTTGGATTTTCCTTTATGGCTATTGTCGAATATATAACTTTGTATTTTAGTGCAATGTGATTCCACTTTCAGAAACTTATTAAAACGCAAAGATATGCATTTTTTAAATATTAAGTTAGATGCTTACCGTCGAACTTTCTTATTCCTTACGAATGCAAAAACCTTTTTCGTATTCCTTTACCAAAATTTCATCAAATAAGGTTTTATCAAAAAATTATTTGATGAAATTATTAAACTGTAACTTGTGTGTTCGGATTTTAGCGAAATGACTAATAATCACAGCTAAGCTTTTTATTTCTGGGCTCATTCATCAAATTAAACGTTTACTAATCAAATGTAAAAAAAACTTTTAAAGAGGAATCACTGCATTTTGTTCCTTTGTATTTTTTGTTACCCGAATGTACTTTTCTTGATTTCAACTATATTTTATCAGAACACGAAGAAGTAAAGAATATGAACAATTTGTATATACAGTGTAAAAACGATATTACTCTGTCATGGAGCAGCTTATTTTTGGGGAACTACTGTTAACCCCTTTTCTTGCGGAAACAGCAGTTAAGAATTCGTCATTTCGAATATGTTGTGAAATGTTTACCGTTTTGCACACCTACAGACTCGTATAGGTGTGTAAATTTTATTTTATATATTAACTTTGTGTGCGTTATAATCTTGGCACTTATTTCCACAGTGGATGATGTTTTTAATTTTTAATGTAATAAATTTATATGCAAATGAAATGTATTTCATTTCCGTATAAATTGGTGGCACTGCTGGGAACAGTTTCTTTTTAATACCTTCCATGTCTGTAAACTCTTAAAAATGTCCGTTCCAAATTTTAATTTTGTGCAATTAACTGTTTCCATTTACAGGATCAAAAGTTATGTAATGTAGTAGCAGTAGCGTTACTAGAGGCATGTGATGCAAGAAAACAAGCGTATAAGCTTATGTAGCATAGGCCAACAAAAAAAAAAAAAAAAAAAAAAAATTTCCACCACATCCATTCCTCTCTAAAAGTTTGTCCAGTTTCTGGTTGAATTTATTTAAGCTATCAACTTCCACAACGACAGATGGAAGTTTGTGCCAGCAATCAACTACCCGCTGGCTAAAGGCAAATTTCCGCACACATCCATTCTACAACTGTCTTTCCTCAATTTGAATCTATGTCCCCTCAGGTTCTTAATCTTAGCAAGTGGAAGTATCCCATCAGCATTGAGCTTGCTCAAATCATTCAAGGCCTTATACACCTCAAATATGCAGAACTTAAGCCTTTCTTGGTAAGAGTACGCTTTCGTTCCCCTAACCAATCTTGTTGCCCTACTCTGTACTCGCTCAAGCAACTCTACATCCTTCTTAAAATTTGGCCTCCAGACCTGTACGCAATGCTCAAGGCATGGCCTGACCATTGCCTTACACAAAGGGACAATCACCTCCTTTTCCCTACTAGCAAAATTCCTGTATATCATTGACAATACCCCATGACCTGCTGTGGCAGCCTGGTTGCATTGCTCAGAAAATTTCATATCTGACTGCACAATTGGTGTGGTACTACACCCCAGTCTTCAGTCTCCCTTTCCTCTCCATCTATACGCTAGCGAAAACCCCACACACCTAAATTTAAGCATGTCAAATCACATTTCGCCCATATTTTGGCCTTTTAAAATTCAAGGTATAGCACCCTTGAATTTTAGTTAATTTTTTTTTTTAGATCCTAGCCGCCGAAATCTCCAGAAAAACTGAGTCTACTGGGTTCCTGGTCTGCCTCCACGGGGCGAAAGTGAGGCAACGTTGTGCCTCAGCAGGGATCCAGCGGCTAAACGACCAGATGAACAACGGTACACGACATCACACAAATACAAAGCCTACACACTTAAATCTCTGGCATTCCCAGCGAACTGGTACACCCACAATGGAAGCAACGCGGAGGTGGGGGAATCCCTGTTGCCGTTAGACACTAATTCACTTTCACTTCACCTCACCACACAGTTGGTACGTTTCTCTGAGGCTACTTCTACCCAGATACAGTACTTTTCATTTGTCAATGTTAAACTTCAGTTGCCACTTCTCAGCCCATCTACCCAACTTTTCTAGATCCTGTTGCAGTAGCACACTGCCATTTTTGTCATTAAAAACCCTGTCAACCTTTATATCATCTGCATACTTGGACATTAAGCCTGTGATATACCTTCATCAATATCATTGATAAATATACAAAACAACAGCGGGCCTAACACCGAACTCTGTGGGACTCCACTAATAACATTAATCCAAGAAGAGAGCAGCGTCCATTGATTACCACTCTCTGACGTCTCCTATTCAATCACCCTTTTATCCATTGTAGCAACTTGCCCTTAATACCATACTGATGTAATTGTAATCATCTTGTAAATAACATTAATATAATTTTATTATATTATACGAATTATTCGTATTTGTTGTGATTAATTTCGATTTAGTGAATCACAAAAGCGAATCATAAATCACCAGCAGAGGTCGCTTTTATACCTTTTACTGTGTAGAATTTTATGTATTCAATCGATCAAGAAATATTGTTAATTACTGATATTTTGCATTTAATGCTTAGCATTTAGATATATTGTCATTTACAAAAAAAGAAAGAAAAGAAAACACATTTTAAAACAATTTGTTAATCAAGAATCAGATTTTATATTTGTTAACGCTTTATAAAGAATTTTTAAAGTTTTTTTTTTTCAATTAAGGTATTTAATCCTATTTTTATTATGTTTATTTTACTGTATTATTTAAAATGTAACAATATCTGTATTAATCACAACCATTCCTATCACTTTTTTCTCATTTGAACATTTTCTTAAGTAATCAAATAATCAACCTTTGCCAGATAATTTCGTTGAAATATGTTCGATATTTTCAGAAACGTTGATTTGAATAAAATCACTAAAACTCAACTAAGTTTTATTTTAAAACAGTATGTACACAAGTCGTCACTAGGTCTTGTAAATATGTTTGTTGATTGTTATACAGCAAATGAATCTATTAAGCGAAATTCTTATATTTATATATAAAGTAGGTTCAAATGAAACCTATTCGGAATTCCATAGTGAATATTGAGTCATCCTAGCCAGATATCCATCAGCAGAGTATACCACGATGTCAGTTAGATATGCGATGTACATCGCATATCCAACTGCAAGGAAAACTTGCATGTTTTTGTTTTCCTTGCAGTATGATATATATCATTTATCATTCATAAAATTCCGATGTTGCCCAATAGATATTCTTTTCTTCTTCGATCACCAAATATTCCTACTTCTAGACTTTAAGGAACCTGAAGTTACTATCAGTGCTCAGAGGTATGGAGAAAAATGCAATGTCTTGGAATTGCGCGTCGCAACATATTCGGTGACTCATTTAGACATAGCAATGCATGAATCCACTGCAGTCAGTCGGAATTATTATTATTATTAGCCCTATGGTGCAAGGAAGCCTGAGGCTTATGCTGCACTAGCCAAAAAATTTCTGAATTACCCTGAGAGAGAGAGAAGTAGAAGGGAATCACCAAGAAAGAGAAGAATGATGATATCCAGCTTGGGCCCGACCCTGGGTGTGTCAAACCAATACTTACCAGATGTGAGCCCCTATTTGTAACTATTGCTTTATATTACAGAAGGTTCATCCCACTCCAAGCTTTGGTGTGTGTATGTGTGTGTGTGCGGCTCGTTGACCAACTACAGGTCATAGCATGAAATTTTTACAAATGCTTATTGTAGGGAATTTCCTGTATCAGTAATTATAGATTCTGATCACCTGCTTTTATCAAAAAAAAACTTTCTTTGTTAATATTAAATCTTATTCTAATTAATACTAATACAAACAATGTTAAAAATACCGCCTAGACTAGAATTATCGGTGAAAAATATATTTGAAAAAGCAATATTCATTGACGACCAGCAAAAGTTTTATGAGGCATAATGTCCTTCCCTAACAAAAGAAACTCGAGAACGATGTAGGAGTTCTAGAGACAAATACTGGGAATGTAGTGTAGTAGTAGTGGCATGTGATGCAAGAAAGCAAGTGTATGAGCTTAGGCAGCATCAGCCAAAAAAAAAAAAAAAATTAAAAAAATCACACCATTCCCTCCAAATGCCTGTCCAGTTCCTCCTTAAATTTATTTAACCTATCAACTTCCACAACTACAGATGGAAGTTTTGTTTCAATAATAAACCACCCGCTGGCTAAAGGCAAATTTGTGCACATCTATTCTACATTTGTCTTTTCTTAATTTGAATTTATGCCCTCTTAGGTTCGTAATCTGAACAAGTGGAAGGATCCCATCAGAATTCAGCGTGCTCAACCCATTCAAGGCCTTGTACACCTCAATCAGATCACCGCGCAGGTGCCTAGTCTCCAGCCACTGCAATTTGCAGAACTTAAGCCTCTCTTGGTAAGAGGATCCCTTCATTCCCCTCACCAATCTTGTTGCCCTTCTCTGTACACGCTCAAGAAAATCTACATCCTTCCTAAAATGAGGCCTCCAGACCTGTACTCAAGGCGTGGTCTGACCATTGCCTTATACAGAGGGACAATCACCTCCTTTTCCCTGCTAGCAAAATTCCTACATATCATTGACAAAACCCCATGACCTACTCTGGCATCCTGTCGGCATTGCTCAGAAAACTTCATATCTGACTGCACAATTACTCCCAGGTCTTTTTCATTTTCTACCACCTTAAGTGTAGTAAGTACCAGACAGTTGGTACGTTTCTCTGGGGTTACTTCTACCCATATGCAGTACTTTGCATTTGTCAAGGTTAAACTTCAGTTGCCACTTCTTAGCCCATCTGGCCAAATTTTCTAGATCCCGTTACAGTAGCACACTCTCATTAACAACCCTGTCAACCTTTGTATCATCTGCAAACTTCGACACTAAGCCTGATATGCCTTCATCAATATCATTGATAAATAAACAAAACAACAGTGGACCCAACACAGAACACTGTGGGACCCCACTAATAACATTAGTCCACGAAGAGCAGCAACTATTGATTACCACCCTCTGTCTTCTCCGACTCAAAAATCCTTTTATCCATTGTAGCAACTTCCCCTTAATACCATTCTGCTACAATTTGTTCAATAGTCTTCCATGTGCAACAGTGTGAAAAGCTTATCTGAAATCGAAATATATGATATCAAAATTATTTTTTGCATCCAGTTCCTTTGTAACCACATCATAATATCCTATCAAATTTGTCAGACAAGACTTTCCCTTAACAAACCCATGCTGTGTCGAATTATTGCTGCAGTCTTTAACCAGTGACTCCATTATTTTACCCGGAACAGAAGTTAAACTAACTGGTCTGTAATTACTCGTGTCACCCTTCGTGAACTGGGGATACATTTGCACATCTGCAGTCCGTGGGGAATTTCTCCTCCACTTTGCTCTCCGTTATTACAAAATCATTAAGCACCCTGGTACAATTTGATAACCTTCTGCCATTTTCAAACCTTAATAACTCATCATGTGTGAATGTAGATGCAAAATACTCATTCAATTTGTTTGCTATCTGAGCAGAATCATCAACAGTCGAACCATCGATATCAAGTGGACCAATCAGATTCATCCCTTCCTTTTAGTGTTTATGTAAGTAAAGAAATCCTTGCTGTTTTTCTTAGCATCCTTTGCCAAAGATTTCTCGTAATCTGCCTTCGCCTGCCTAACCGCCTTTGTGACTTGATTACAGACTAGCTTATATCTGCCATAGGCTTCTTAGTCGCTTGATAATTTATACGCATCCCATACATTTTTCTTCTCTGTCACGAGTCTCATTAGTTCATTTGATAATTTGATAACCATTTAGGCCTTGAACAATATTTCTTAAGTATGAAACTTTTAGTAGCTTCCACGATTAATTCCTTGAATGCTTCCCACTTAGAATTTACTGTTGGTGACATCGTCAGTTGATCCCACTGTACAGAATTTAAAAACTGTCTGAGACCACTGTAATTAAGTAAGTAACTGCTGCCATTATCAATCAACTGCAGGATGGAAGCCTCTTCAGCGATTCATGTTGAGGGAAATGGACCATAATCTGCCACGCTGGTCCAGTGCGGGTTGGCAGATCGACAGTATTTAGCAGTGAGGAGCTTGAACTGACCACTGCGCTATGGAGGCCTCTTCAGTCGGAATTAGAGCACGTTAAACAGAATTTGTTTTTTGTGTTCCGTCGCATTTTAAAATGAGTGATTTTAATGAGCAGAAAATTCCCTAATTTGAAACAAATTTTGATGTTAATTTTGTTTCAAATTTCAAATATGGAAACGTTTAAGTCACGGTCCCAGAATGAAGTGCTCAACATTTGTAGCAATTGCTATTTGAATTTATTGTGAATTACATGTAAAAGTTAATAGACGGTGAAGTCTATAAATATATAAAGAATTTTTGAAATCAATTTCAAATTTTTGAATTTGAATAAAAATTCAAATACGCTGTTTTCATTTCATTGGCATTTTATTTTTAGTGTTGGCGCACGTATTTTTTTGCCGGCCCTCGAAAATATTTCGCTATTTATAATACTTAACGCGCAGTTTTGTAAACCACTGAGCTAATTAAATGCCCTGTGTAGTTTTTATGCTATTAGCGATTCTGATTACAACATGATTAATCACAATAGAGATTAAGATAGAAAATAGCTTTTTTTTAAATAATTTTTAAACTGCATTTATTTAAATTAATAAATCACTCATTTAAACTGCTATTCATTAGACAACTTTGAACGTTAGACTGCATCATACATCGTTGTCCCATGAAGGTTTTTAATGCGAATGACTGCTCTTGATGATTTATCAGTAAATGAGATAAAGATGACAGTGTGTACTTAGAAACTAAAATATCAACGAAAGGAGTGAGAGTTTCCTCTGCATTGTTTTTTGATACGATATTCGAGTAAACCTGGTTTATCTGCTCGAACTGACATGTTAAAACCTTTATTACTGTGAAAGTCCATGACACAAATGTAAGTAAATAATACCACAGTTAACAAATTTCCTGAAAGCTAACTAGGTCAGTCACCATAGAAACCAAACATCTGTATCAATTAATAGAAAGAAAAAAAAATCTTAATATACAGTACTTTAACGACACTAAATTTTCAGAGTTAAGAGTACTTACTCATAAATAGACTGACGTCACATTTTCAATAGAGAATCACGTATCCAAAATGCTGGAGGAACCTTTCTGAGGACAGGTAAAAGGTGGTGGTTGTAGGGGTTTAGGAGCATTATTGACTAAGACCATATCGTTCCGTGTATATTGTCTGTAAATTGCATATGTTCTGAGGTCGATTTTTAGGGCGGAAAAATCATTTACCCTCGCCTGAGACCGACTAACTCAGCTGCATTGTAAAAAAGGCCCATAAAAATTCCTCCCGGACTTGAACTCAGGTCTTTTCCACCTGTTGTGGGGAGGAATCCTACCAACTGTGCTACACACCAGGGTGAGGTAAAAAGAAATGGTTGATAAAAGAATCATATCGATCTTGGCCACGTGGGATCTATTGTAACGTAATTCAAGCAAGATTTCTTTGACATAGTAAGTAAAATAATTTCTAGCACCTTCAAATTGGCACTTTTATTTTCAATAATAATCTTACTGGAGAACTATACATTGAGTGGCCACCTTATTAGGTGTACCTTCCCAATAGCTAGTATGTCCTCTTTGACTCTTAGAAAACAGCCTGCATTCTTTGTGACAGACTGAACTGGCTTCAAAAGCATGTGAGAGAAATGCTGCTCCATATATAGATCCGCGACCAATTGAATGGATGTGGATGTGTACTACGAAGAGCTCATTCAACTTCATTCCACAGGTGCTCAATTGAATTGAGTGCTGGTGATGTAAGATCTCATTTCAATTGGGATCTTAGATCACCAGGACTGAGGCATCTCAATGTTACCTTGCAAAGACTTACTGCCTTCGTAATCCTCTTGCATCGAGAAGCTGTTTCCGTCTACAGTTGTATGTGGAGACATCAGCGCGAATATAGTGTCCGAGATGCTCATACTGTCGGGTGCACCGACTACCATCCCACTTTTAAAGTTACTTAACTCTTTAGTCTTGCCCATTCTCGTACTGATTTGCACACATGCAGCATCCCTGCCCTGGCGGTAGCACAGTTGGTATAATCACCGTCTTCCAACACCGGGTGGAAAATACCCGTCTTCAAATCCCGTCAATAATTCGAGGAATTTTTATGAGTCTTTTTCACATGACTGGGTTAGTTCGTCTCAGTCCAGGCTAGCACGATTTTTCTCCCGGAAACTCGGGTTTTTCGTCCAGAAGAGCTATGAGATTCAGCTAATAAACGATGAGAGTGTTCTGAATTCCCTTACTCAACATTTTTCTACTCCTAAAAGTCCTATTTTTTAGAACTGTATATGAATATTTTTTTCTACAGCCTAAAAATTTTATAATTCACTCCTGACAATCAACTACAGTATAAATAAAAGGGATTTCTCCTTCACATCCCGAAGGGTTCGGTATACAGTATAACAATAGGGTATTCTCTTATATAAATTCCATTTCTCGATATGAAACAGTTTCACCGAACTCTCTAGCAGTCAGAAGACATTTTAAAAAAATTAAAATAATATATATCTGCATAAAAAATTAAGTTTTTCCATGCTTGTACAGTGGCGGACAAAAAAACTGCATCACCTTAAAAAAGTAACATTTGTAGTGAAACGTATAAGATATTGTTTGATTACAGTCATTTTGTTTGTCGCAAAGCAAAGGGCAAAGGTATTGCGTCAGATAACGCTTGTATTGCATCAGACAGTAATTGCAAGGTATTGCATCAGTCGTTTCTATAAATACAGCGTTGGAAGGGTATACACGCTCATTAGTATCCTGCTTGCTGAGGTGTAAGCATAGCTACATATATTTAGTTGACGCAAGAAAAAAAAAAGTAGCTGTTGCTCTGTTCCAGAAAGAGCTTTCTACGTGTGATATCGCTGATAAAATAGGCTGTCAACAGTCTCCCGGGTGCTGAAATTAAAGCGTGATGTGAAGAGAACACCTGGATCAGGCTGTAAGAGAGTGACTACGCCTTCCCAAGATCCATATTTGAAACGGCTATGCCTTCGTAATCGGCATGCTAGTGCTCCTGATCTAAGACTTTGAGATGGCCTCTGGTGTTGAAACAAGTGCATGAACATGAACTATCCAAAGACGCCTTTCGGAATGTGGTCTGCATGCCTGTCGACCCAAGAAGCCTTTGTTGACCCAACAAATGAGTTGCTTGGGCTAAAACGCCTGTTTCATGGACAAAAGAGCAATGGGACACCGTCATCTTTTCTTACGAACCGAAATTCAACCTGCTTGGCTCGAATGGTCTGGGGATGGATAACAAGCAAAGGGGTGGGGCGAATTAAGTTTATTGACTGAACGGTGAATGACCGAACTCTCTAGCAGTCAGAAGACATTTTAAAAAAATTAAAATAATATAAAGGAACCTACACTACACCTTGGAGGAGAGCCCGAAATCCGTTATTAGGGATCACCACACAAACGTCCAAAACTGCATTTTTCAACAGGACTCAGCATCTTGCCACACAGCAAAATTGATAAGTGTTATGCTATTATGATTTAATAATGAGTTTGTCTTCTTGTCTCACAAGGCTTAAAACATACATCAATGTTTTCCCTCCTTTTTCTCCCTTAAGATGCAGCCATACCTCAGAAATGCTGGCATTACAGTGCTGAACTGGCCTGGTTTTGTACTATTATCGAAAATTGGGTGGTACATAATGTCTAAAATTGCTCAGAAGAAGCCAACAAGTAAGATTCAGCTGCAAGAGAGCATTGTAAGGGTGTGGTACCATTCCGTAGCCCAGTGGTCAGGAGCGGGAGTGCAGTAGCACATGCTCCTTGAGTAGACTGGGGTTCAAGCCCCTGACTGCTAAATACGGTCGATCTGCCAACCCGCACTGGACCAGCGAGGCAGATTATGGTCCATTTCCCTCAACGCGAATTGTTGAGGAGGCATCCATCCTGCAGTGGGTTGATAATGGCTGCAATTTACCTTTTACCTTTACCACGAAATTGGGCAACCGTATATCCAGAAGTTGATTAACTCTATGACCGATCCTTGCAAGACTGTAATTGCAGCTGGAGGAGGAACAACAAAATATTGAGGACTTATTTTCCTGATTTATAGTACATAATACTATTACGTTAACTTGTCATTTCAGTTTGTACACATAAATGCAATAAAATGTATGTTTGGTTGTCATGATTTTTCATTAATTACACATTTTTCCCTTTGGGAAGATATTTATGGCAATTAGGTATATCAGGTGGAGTCTTTTTATTGGATTTCATTCACAGAGATATATATCCCATCTAACAAATGCATTTCGAACATTTCTGCAATCCACAATGCAGTGCAAAACACATTATTTGCAAAATCACAAGTGATGCAGTTTTTTTGTCCTTCACTGTATATTATGTTTCAGTACATAACAAAATATGTCAGCACCATTTGTCTTGAAATGAAATTTTAGATTTTCACTATTGATGCCTGCAAGTCAATATGTTATTCGTTAGATAATTCCTTCTCTTCATCCTCTATTAACTCCTCCACGTCTCCAACTCCTCCATTTTGACATCAACCTCCAACTGAAGTAGCTCTGCAACCTTTACAATCTTATCTGTAACCTCTTCATATGATTCGTCTTTTTCAAATCCTTCGAAGCCTTTTACGTGCCTTGGGCATATTTTCTTCCGTGCACCATTTATACAACTTTTAGTAATTTCCGCCCAGGCCTTATTTAATGTTTAAGATGGCGTGGTAAATATTGTAAGATTTCCAAGTCTCTCAACGTAAAATTTTTCTTATCGTCTATTGCAGACAATGCCTGAGCAAATGTTGTGCGTAAATAGTATACTTTTAAATTCGAAATAACACCCTGATCCATAGGTTGGATGAGTGAAGTCTTGTTTGGCGGTAGAAATATGACTCTTACGTTCGAATTGAAATCATCTAGATGAGTATGATGTCCAGGAACATTATCTAATAGAAGCAAAATTGTGAAAGGAACGTCGTTGTCTTTACAATATTTTTCAACCTCGGGAATGAAGCAGCATTTAAACCAATCCTCAGAGAGATATTGTTATCTATGCTCTCTGGTTCGATCGGAAATGCACGAGTAGGGTGGCTTTATTGATGCCCTCAAATTCACGAGGATTTCCAGAATGGTACACAAGCAGTGGTTTTAATCTGTAATCTCCCGCTGCATTAGTCCCAAGCAAGAGTGTGGCATTGTATTTTCCTCTTTGGCAATGTATGTTCGATCCGGCATTTTTTTCCAATACAGAGCAGTCTCGTCAATATTAAAAATTTGCTGCGTTGAATAGCCGCCTTCATCAATAATTTTTTCCAACACATCACAAAATTTCTCTGCAGATTCAGAATCGGCACAGGCGACTTCATCGCATACTTTAACGTTGCGGAAACCAGCACGATGCTTGAACCTGTTAAACCACTCGTTGCTTGCCACGAACTTGGATTGGGGTTCACCGTACTTATCCTTTAGTGTGTTTTGGTCTAGTTGCTACCATTCTTCAACCAAAATATCGTTGCTGCGACAAAATATGTGGACAAAAAAAAAAAGAAAGAAAACGAGTTTTTGGGAGACAGACCACGAAACCCTCGCCTAAGACCAACAATCTCAGTCACAGTAAACAATCTAATAAAACTGTTCTTATTATTGACGGGATTCGAACTAACGATTTTTGCGTCCATGGTAGTGCAGCCATCTGCAGATTTTGTCGTAGAATATCTTCCTATGGTTAAACTTATTCTTCTCGTTGCTGATTTTTTTCCTCTACTGTCCATTAGTCACTGTCTGCGTCTATAAGCGAATAGCTATACCGATGTTCCTGTTGCATGAACCCTCATAATCCTGCCTCTCGTGAAGTTACTCATATCGCTTACTACATGATACACCTTCCACTGAGGTTGTTGTGAAGTTTTAGGAACATCAGCGGCTTAGACTATATTGATTTATGTATACTGTTTGTAAATTGCGTGTATTCCGAGGTCGATTTTATGTTTTGCTGGACGAAAAACCCTAGTTTCCGGGAGAAAAATCATGCTACCATCGCCTGAGATCAATCGACTCAGCCACGTTGTAAAAAAGGCCCATAAAAGTTCCTCACGTCATCGGCGTGAGGAACTTTTATGGACCTTTTTTACCTCCTCTGTCATAGTCATCGACGGGACTCGAACTCAGGTCTTTTACACCAGGTTTGGGGAGGACGGCGACCCTACCAACTGTGCTACCCACAAGGGCAGAGCTCTCATGAGGTTGCTGATATCGCTTACTCCAAGTTACACCTTCAATGAGTCTGCGCGGTAGCACAGTGGTATCGTCACCGTCCTCCCCCACACCGGGTGGAAAAGGTCCCGGTTCGAATTCCGTCGATGACGCGAGGAACTTTAATGGACTCTTTTCACTCTGTGGCTGAGTTAGTCGGTCTCAGGCGTATATAGCAAGGTTTTTCCCACCAGAAACTGGGATTTTTTATTTTTTCGTCCAGCAGAACAGGCAAATCGATCAGAGATCACACACAATTTACAGACAAAATAAATATATGGGTAGATGTAATCATTTACGGGTGACCTTAATATCATAATTTATTTTATTATTTTTTTTGGTTTTTTTTTACAACTTTAATGATCCATAAGGCACTGCTATTGCTTTATTATTATTATTATTGCTCATATTATTTCTCCCTGATTGGAGGTTTCACCTCGTGACGGGTATTGCTAACAAGTACACAGGGTGGTTGTTGTTATGTCTGGTGTTACTGTTGGTCGAGGAACTCTCTGACTATCCTACAGGTGTTCAGGATTGCGACTTTCTGGAGTTCCTTGTAGGTATTCGCTGGGAGACGTATTGCTGCTAGGCTGTTATGATTTAGGGTCTTTGGCACCATACCTGTGGTTGACACAATGATCGGGATGGTCGTTACTTGTTGCATATGCCACATCTCTTTGATCTCCTGTCTTAGGTTCGTGTACTTCCTGATTTTTATTCCATGGGTTTTCTGCAGGTTGTCAGTGTTGGGTAACGCTATGTCAATCAGATAGGTAGCCTTTTCCTTCTTGGTCCTCATCGAAGATTCGGTTTTAATTTTCCTCTGGGAGCTCTCTTTGTATTGGTGTAGTCTCTTGCTGAGTGCAAGGAGGTTCTGCTTCAATGTGTCCAAGTACTCTCCTGTTCTCTGATTTTTTTTGTCTCATGTTTGCTGTGGACTTTGTCTCTCTTGAGGATGCTCTTCAGTTTTCCAATTAATTTCTTACTCCTATTGCCCCGTTGGTACTGGATCGATTGGCCTATCTTGACTCTGAATTCTTCTTTCCCAAGCTGCCAGTTGCGTCTGTTTTCGGTTTTTCTACTGCTAGTCTCTCCTTTCTCTTCCATTAATCCTTGTGGCTGCTACCGCAGCACAGTACACGGCTGTGTGGATGGCCTCCACTGTTGCACCATTGCTGTCGAGGTAATGCGTTATGTATGTGCCGATTGAGGTGGTCTGTGACTCTCCACAAGTTTCTATTCGGCCTCTGCTTCAGTATCACATGAGTCTTTGTGGGGGGGTCCATTCCTTCGAATTCTGTTAGGGCCTTCTTCCACTCGTCCTCTATTCTGGATATCATGACCTCGTCTGTTTCCACTTCAGCTGTTGTGGGTTGTATTTCTTCTTGCTCTTCCTCCTCTGGTTCCATATTCTTTATCATTTGTAGTTGATCGCTCATGTCTTGCTTGATTTTTTCCAAGATTGCAGGAGCTATCAGGTTCTTCGTGACGATAGTCCTTCTCTGGTCCGCTATTCGGTGACCTGAATATCCGGGAATCGTTCTAGCCACTTGGTATGTAGTCTCGCCCTGTAAGTTAGAATATCGTTCTCCATCTTCGTTATTTTGTAGTATGCTTGCATGATGTATGTATTCATTTCAATGCTCCACTTCATTCGTTGGTGTTTTCTCCCTTCCTGGGTAGTCACTAGCGTAGTTGCGCAGGAAGCACTTCCAGTTTTTGGTAACCATACTGGAGACGATGTCTGATTTTTCTAACCGACCCCTCTGTCTAATGCCTGAACGCGAGTGACTTTATCCTGCGCCACACCCGATGCAATATGATTAATATTTCTCTGCGACATCATCCATCTATGGAGGTGGAACTATTTAGCTTTGGCTTATGTCCAGTGGTAGTTCTCAGAAGTGACACCAGATGGCGCCACAATCTGTCTTATCCGCCACTCCGACCTTGGGGCAGGTAGGTCCCTTGGAGAAACTTTCACGATGTTTATTTATTTATTAATTATTCTAATTTATTACTATTATTATAACTTCTGCCAAGGCAGTACTCGAACCCGGGTCCATCAGGCTGGCAGTCAAGTGTAGTAACCACTGGGCCATCGCGCCCCTTAAATTATTGTTATTATTAGCCATATGGTGCAAGGAAACCTGAGTCTTTTGCTGCACCAGCAAAAAAAAAAAAAAAAAAATTCTGATTTACCCTGAGAGAGAGAGAGAGAACAGGAGTCAGAAGTAGAAGGGAATCGCCAAGAAAGAAAAGAATTATGATATCTAGCTCAGGACCCTAGGTGTGCCAAGCCCATACACACCAGAACCATTAATTTAATGGCAATTATAATTTAAGACATCGCAAATTTTTTTGAGTTTTTTTATTTTTTTGGTAAAAATAATTACTTTTCGGTACTTGTAAAATAAACAAGAATTACATTTCTTTGACGTTGCCATTGTTTTTGAGTAGAAAAAAGCAATGGAAAAAATGAAAAAAAAAATAGAAAAATGAAAAAAGAAAATAAATAACTCTATCCGCTAGAGCTTCATATTAATTTTAGTAAAACATATTATATAAAATAATAAAATAATGTTAACGAATTACATATCAGATTATCTGTTATTGTATAACAGATAATCCGAAAACAACTTAAATGTTGTCTGGCACAACCAAACAATTTATGTTGAGTAAATGCATTAACGAATATGCAATGTAAAAATATCTTTTTAAATAGTACTTTAAAAATAATGGAAATACCGGTAGAGTGAAGTTATATTATTAAAAAGACTACATACCATAAACAACGTCATCATTGTACCTGTAATAAAAATAGAGTAAAACGATTTTTTTTCTCTTCAGTTCATTGGTTAATTTTTAACAGCTTTGTGTACAGTGACAAAGATGGCGCTAAAGTATAAATAACGAAACATAAATTATTCTCTCTAACATTTGTTTCATTGCGGGAGAATGAGCTAGTAATGGATGTATTAATAGCAAAAATTGTGTCGCTTTTTCTGCTACTCGTTGGGACATTTATAACTGGAATTCTGCCCATTTTCATTCAGAGAAATCAATGCAACTGCAAACCTGGGAACTGTACGTGTTCATCAAGAAGGAATAAGGTAGTAACATTTCTTTTATATTTTGGTGGCGGGGTATTGATTGCAGTGACATTTATCCATTTGTTACCAGAAGCACGTGAGGGGTTTGAAGATATTTCTAAATCACACGATGAGAATGAAAACAAAGAACCTGAAGAACACCACGAACACCATGAAGAATTTCCGCTACCAGAATTTATTGTATGTTGTGGATTTTTTTTAGTTTATCTCATAGAAGAAATTGTACACACAATATTTGGACATGGCCATGGTTCCAAGTTGAAAAATTCTACTGTGGATAATACAAAGGCCGAGTATTTAAATACAGAAAATGAAAATAATAATCATTCTTGTGAGAACAGTGAAATAAGTCGAAATTTTTCTCTTTCTGGATTGCTTACAATAATAGCTTTATCTTTCCATGCTGTTTTCGATGGGTTTGCTATAGGTTTACAGCATACAGAATCGGGAACCTGGATGATGACTATTGCTGTTGCTGTTCATAAATTTGTGATAGCTTTCGTCATTGGATTAGAGGTACTCGCCGAAGGTGGAAAAAAACTTCATGTAATTATTTATATGTTAGTATTTGCACTCGTCTCTCCTTTGGGAATGGTGGCTGCTATTGTGACCGATATGAACATATCAGGAAGCTCCCTTTTAGTATCTGGAATTCTGAATTCTTTAGCCACTGGCACTGTATTATACGTTGCCTTTTTCGAAATTCTTCACAGGGACGAAATTTGTAAACTGCACGGGTTAATAAAGCTCCTAGCAGTTTTTGTAGGATTCACTTTAATGACTGCTGTACAGTTTGCATCAACTTTCATTGGGTAAGGGATCTTGGATGGAAACAGTAAATCTGTATTTTCACTATGTAAGTAAAAATGTATTTTCACTAAATAAGAAAAAATGTATTTTCACTTTGCATTTTATTTCTTAAAATGATGGCATGTATGTTTTTAAACAAGTATTTTTGTTGCAATAAAGTAAAACTGCTGATCACGAATAAAATAAATTTAAATTGAAAATTATTTGCTTCAAATCCATGTGTCTAATTCGTTTGCTAAAACAAATTTAAATCTTTCCTTGTAATGTGTATTGTTTGATATATTTTTTACATACCTCTTATATATTTACTTAAAATAATATTTAATAATTGCACATGCCACTAATTTATGTATTTTGTTATTTTATGGATTAAACTACCGAGACATGTTATTCTTTTAGATCAGATCAATAATTATTCTTATTAGTTTTAATTATAAAAAAAATGTGTTTAATAATTATTTTTGTTTTAGATTTATACCATAATTTTTTTCATGAATTTTCCACCAATTTTAACAAACAATTCGCATTATTACACAGTAATACATTCCCTTGTAAAAGCATCGACAGTACTGGCAAGGCTTGAATAATAAATTAAAGCTAAGCGGAAATGACGTTTGCACCGGAAGTCGACCTGCTGAGGTAAAAGCCACCTGGAATACCAAAATTTTGTGACAGCTTGCCAATCTCTGACGTCACTACTGAGTTTAATTTCCAGAATTATTTTACTGCAATCCATAAACGAAATTCAAAACAAAATTTCAAGAATAATATTTACAATACATGTTTATTATTGAAAGAATAATGTTTATAAAAACGTTGTACATAAATTGCAGACAATATCATCATCTAATATAGAACAGAAATCGATAAATTTTAAAGATTTGAATGGTCGACTAATATCGTTGTTGGAAAATAGCCTAATATTATTTTTTTTTAATTTTCGCTTATTTACACTGTGCATGATATTACAATTATAGAATTCCTATAATTCACTTGGTGTTTAGAAATAAAAATGAGCTGATGATGGTGTTGTTATTGAGTTTTAGGAGCATTAGCGACTAAGGCCATATTGCTCTGTCTGTAAATGTTCTGTGGTCAATTTTCTGTTTGCTGGACGAAAAACCTGAGTTTCCGGGAGAAAAAAAAAACCATGCTGTCCCTGTATGAGATCGACTAACTCAGCCACGTTGTGAAAAAGGCCTATACAAATTCCTCTCGCCATCGATGGGACTCGAACCCAGGTCTTTTCCACCCAGTGTAAGGAGGACAATGATTCTACCAACTGTGCTACCCACGAGGGAAACGATGAGGCGATTAATTTATTTTTATCGATATTCACGTGATAACAATTGAGGTCATCGTACACGAGTGCAATGTCTGTAATTTGTGCACATTCCATGGTCGATTTGCCTGTTTGATGCAAAACTGTGCAGCCCATCCCAGAGACTTACTAACTCGGCTAATGAATTCCGTGCAGTAAAAAAAAATTCAAAACTTAAAATTTTCACAAAGGATTTGTATGAAATAATAATTTTGAAAAGTCTAGAATTTGTGATAGGAATGAATCATTCATATCACAAATTCTAGAGAGGGTGATGTACACGTGTGCAAATCATTCCGAATGATTGAAAAGTTTACTTTCCTATATATTTTCTGCCCTCACGGCAGCGCAGTGGATTTATTCACTATCTTCCCAAACTTGGTGGAAAGGCCTCAGTTCGAATTCCTTCAATGACGTATGGAATTCTTATGGACTTTTTCCAAACGTAGCTGACTTAGTCGGTCTCAGGTGAGGATTGTATGATTTTCCCAGGGAACCTTGTTTTTTGCCTAGCAAGTGGCAAATTAATCACAGAATACACGCAATTTATGGACACAATATATTGATATATATTGATATATCTAATGTTTTGGTTATTACTTGTAGTTTCAAAAGCCACACTAAAAACAACTGTTTTTTTTTTTTTTTTTTTTTTGATTGACAGTCGAGAGGTTTGTACACAATAAACACATTCAAAAACACATGAAGTTTGATTTGGTATGAAGATTATTCTTATCTGTTTTATGGCTAAACAATAGCATGAGACTTAGGGCCTTTGGTTTCTTGGATGTTTGTAACACTTTTTGATCTGCGTCACAGTAATCTTTTTCAACTAATTGCCTGATATTTATATTTTATATTAAATAATACAATACCCCTTAATTTTAATCTGCATATATTTGTATTTTGACATTAAATTTGTTTAATCAAATATCTATACAGCCGAGTTTTATTTAACTTGGTTAACTTTTGTGGCCTCGATGACCATGGACCTGATTTTGCTCTACATTATATGAACGACAGACCTTATTTTGACCTCTTTTTTTTTGTTTGCCAATTGCTATATGCTGTGGTCAGACTTACCCACCTGCTAATGTCCTAATATATTGTTTTTCAGGCCGCATAGAGGTAGAGGTTTTAAAGGTAGACAATGAAAAATACTTGGGGGTAATTGTGCAGTCAGATATGAAGTTTTCTGAGCAGTGCAGACAGGCTGACAAAGCAGGTCATGGGGCCAATGATATACAAGAATTTTGTTAGTAGGGAGAAGGAGGTGATTATTCCTTTGTATAAGGCAATGGTCAAGCCATGCCTTGAGTACTGCGACAGATCTGGAGGTCTAATTTCACGAAGAATGTAGAGTTGCTAGAACGAGTACAGAGAAGGGCAACAAGATTGGTTGGTGGCGCCTCCGTAGCCAGGTGGGAAGGAGCAGCAGTGCGTAGCACACGCTTCTTGATTAGACCGGGGTTCGAGCCCGTCACCACCAAATACGAAGAATGCGGAAAGGTCAGGGAATGACCACCGCATATCCCGGAGCAATATGGCCTTAGATGCTAATGCTCCTAAAAAAAAAAAAAAAACCAAAAAAAAAAAAACAAGATTGGTGAGGGGAACGAAGGGGGTGCTCTTACCAAGAAAGGCTTAAATTCTGCAAATTGCATGTCTGGAGACTAGGCACCTACGAGGTGATCTGATTGAGGTGCATAAGGCCTTGAATGTGTTGAGCAGACTCAATGCTGATGGGATTCTGAAGTGTCATAAATTCAAATTGAGGAAGGACAATTGTAGAACAGATGTGCGGAAATTTGTCTTTAGCCAACGGGTGATTGATTGCTGGAACAAACCTCTGTTGTTGTGGAAGTTGATAGCTTAAATAAATTCAAGGAAGAACTGAACAAACTTTTAGGGCGAATGGTTGTGTGAAATTGATTTTTTTTTTTTTTTTTTTTGGCTGATGCTACATAAGCTTGCTTTCTTGCATCATATGCCTCTACTAATGCTAATATAAATCATGATCCTGGCATTCTTTAAATAATCATATCTTTTAAACGTCAGCTTCTACATACTGTTGTTGCATTTTTCGGTATCCTATCTTTTAAAAATTTGTTCGGAATTTTTGTTGGCATTTGATTAGTAGTTTAACAATACGATGTGGTGGATCACCAACTGACTCAGGTTATAGGTATCCGATAACTGATACAGACCGTGACAAATCCAGCTTCGCATTGTTTGTAATCTTGCAGGTGGCCTTGAACATGTGCCTTGAAACCAATCGCAGATTCTTCAATTTCTTCTATTGGCCTTCGTCTAGTTGCACCAAAGTCTGGCTAATGTGTTCTGGTACCTTAATATAAGCTGTTATCAATGCGTGAGCCGCGATTTACCATGTTGGTCCAACTTTTGAAAAAAAATTATATCCTCCCACTCAAATTGTTCAAGTGTACCTAACGCGTATCGAAAGCAACAGACACCCTAGGTAAGAATGACGTGCAGAATATTTATCTTTTTTTTTTTTCCTTTAATGGGCCACCCATTCAGCTTCAAGTTTCTCACACCTTCACTGGGACTTGGGTTCGTTGGTAAATGTGCTGGGTAAAGCCTGTAGTAGAAAGGTTTTGGTGCTTTGTGTGATGAGTGATACATACCACTAACATAAATATTATTTAGAAATCAGTAGTAGGATAAAATTTTCACCGCACTGAATGCGGAAATAATAGTTATATTATTTCAGCAGTTAGTTACGGTTGGAATGACGATGATAGGACATTGTCAAACTTGTCATTATCGACATAGCCACTTGCTTTATTTAGCCGTCTAGGTGTATAGAGACCATATGTAGAAGATGTTATTAAAAACGAACAACATCGAAAAATTTAATCGGAGCTCAATAGATGCCACCTAACTGGAGTACCAGGTCCCATTCGGATGCCCCAATGTAGTAGTAGTAGAGGCATGTGTTGCAAGAAAGCAAGCTTATGTAGCATCAGCCAAAAAAAAAAAAAACATTTCACATATCCATTCCCTCCAAATGTTTGTGCAGTTCCTCCTTGAATTTATTTTAGCTATCAACATCCATAACGACAGTTGAAAGTTTGTTCCAGCAATCAACTACCCGATGGCTAAAGGCAAATTTCCGGACATCTATTCTACAACTGTCTTTCCTAAATTTTAATTTATTTCCCCTCAGGTTCGTAATCTGAGCAAGAGGAAGAATCCCATCAGAATTGTGTCTGCTCAACCCATTCAAGGCCTTATACACCTCAATCAGATCACCTCACAGGTGCCTAGTCTCCAGACACTGCAATTTTCAGAACTTAAGCTTATCTTGGTAAGAGGACCCCTTCATTCCCCTCACCAATCTTGTTGCCCTTCTCTGTACTCGCTCAAGCAAATCTACATCCTTCCTAAAATGAAGCCTCCACGCCTGTACGCAGTACTCAAGGCGTGGCCTGACCATTGCTTTATACAAAGGGATAATCACCTCCTTTTTCCTACTAGAAAAATTCCTGTACATCATTGACAAAGCCCCATGACCTGCTCTGGCCCCCTGTCTGCACTGCTCAGAAAACTCATATCTGATTGCACAATTACTGTTTCCAGGTCGTTTTCATACTCCACTGCTCTGAGTGCAACACTTGGTACGTTATTCTGGGCGCCTCCGTAGCCAGGTGGGAAGGAGCAGCAGTGCAGAAGGAGCACACGCTTCTTGATTAGACCGGGGTTCGAGCCCGTCACCACCAAATACGGAGGATGCGGAAAGGTCAGGGAATGACCACCGCATATCCCGGAGCAATATGGCCTTAGTTGCTAATGCTCCTAAAAACCAAATAACAAACAACAAACAAACGTTATTCTGGAGTTACTCCTCTCAATATGCAGTAATTTACATTTGTCAATGTTAAATTTCGGTTGCCACTTCTGAGTCCATCTGCCAGGCTTTTTTTGCATACTTGGACATTAAGCCTGATATATCTTCATCAATATCATTCATAAACATACAAAACAACAGAGGACCCAACACCGAACCCCAGGGACTCCATTTATAACATTAGTCTCCGAAGAGCAGCGTCCATTGATTACCACTCTGTCTTCCCCTACTCAACCACCCTTTTATCCATTGTAGCAAATTGCCCTTAATACCATACTACTCCAATTTGTAAGTAGTCTTTTATGTGCAACAGTATCAAAAGCTTTCCTTAAATCAGAGCATATGATATCAAAATTAATTTTTGCATCCAGCTCCTTTGTAACCACATCATAGTATCCAATCAGATTTGTCACGCAAAACTTTCCCTTAACAAACCCATGCTGTGTCTGGATTATTACTGCAATCTTGTCTCGATGATCCTACAATGCTTCTTTAACCATTATTGTCTAACCATTTATCTAACTGCATAAGCGAAGTAAGTGGACATATGTATACTGGTGTTCAAAAAAGTGCTTCACCCCTTAAAATTGTAATTGTCGTCCGAAAAACGTAAATATATGGCAATATTTCTTACAGATTGCATCAGATAAGATTTACGCGCGTATGTGATGACGTAATATTGCATCATCTGTTACTTTCAGCTATATAAGCACGCTCTGCAAGAGTTGCAGTAATTCCTTGCTTGTGTCAGGATTGAGAGTTGCGTGCAGTTGACGCCACTAAGAAAGAGTGCTTTTGTTGCTTTACGTGAGAAAGGATGTTCTTCCCGTCATATTGCTTATAGAGTGTCTTGTAATCCATCGACAGTGAGTAGATTTCTTTCAAAACTCAAGAATACTGATTCTGCTGATAGGAGAAAAGGAACCGGACGCAAACGAGAGTCTCTACGCCAAGCGCTTATGGCTTAAAAACCGTAAGGCTTCTTCGCCTGAGCTGAAAAGAGAATGGGAAGAACATACAGGATTGGTAGCAAGTACAGTAACAGTCATAAGACACCTCTTCAAAAATGGACTTGTAGCCCGTCGTCCTAAGAAGAAGCCCCTCCTCAAAAAAAAAGAAAAAAGAAAAAGGCTCGATTAATTTGGTGTCAAGGGCATGTCAAATGGATATGTGTTTTTGTAAAGGTATGCGCCTAGAACGTCTGTTCAACTCCCCCTCGTGTCACTGTGAAGAGCAGAATCGACTGTAAAAGGGCCAGAAATGTGTTGGTGTAAGTTTGTGTGTGATCTGTTATGTTCTGACCGCTTGGCTACCCAGAAGCATCAGTCACCTGGAGAGATGATTTTAGGTACTCGTCCCACCACGGAAAGGTGGGCCAGTCCCAGTAAAACACATATAGTCTGAAAAGGGACTCTGACCCACCTGGTGTTGCCAGGGTCGTCTGGGGACTCATTCCAGACGAACAGACAAAACAGAGAAGAAGAAAAAAAAAAAAAAAAAACCACCCGTGGTGCAGGTTATGAAAAAAATATAATAATCATAATAATTAATAAATAAATAAATAATAATAATAATGATAACTAAAAAAAAACTACACTGGAGTGTGATTCAAAACAGAACGCGAGGAGAAAAAAAATTTACACAAGAGAGAGAAAGAATATTGGCATAGGTACACTACAGAGAGAGAGAACCGGAAAAAATAAAATAAAAATAAAATTCAATAGAATAACTACACTTAAGGAACAACTAAAAAAATAAATAAATAAAATAAAGGAAGAAGAGAAAAAACATAAAATGAAGAAGAGAAAAAATAAATAAAATAAAGGAAGAAGAAGAAAGAGAGATAAAGCCTTTATCTAATTTGATCCCCGAGCAGTGGAAGTCAGTTATTTTATCTGATGAGAAGAAACCCCAGGGGCTCGCATCTGGCGAGTATGGGCTTGGCACACCCAGGGTACTGAGCTGGATATCATCATTCTTCTCTTTTTTGGTGATTCCTCTCTCTCTCTCTCTCTCTCTCTCTCTCTCTCTCTCTCTCTCTCTCTCTCTCTCTCTCTCTCTCTCTCTCTCTCAGGGTAACTTGGAAATTTTTTTTGGCTGGTGCAGTATAAGCCTCAGGCTTCCTTGCACCATATGGCTAATAATAATAATAATAATTCAACCTGCATGTCTCCTGATGGGAGACAAATGATTGTCCATAGACGTGGTGAAGAATACCATTCAGACTGTATGGTGTCTACAGTAAAATTCCCTATCCGCCAAATGATATGGGGGTGCATTTCGTATCGCAGAGTAGATCACCTGCAGTTTATAAAAGGTTCCGTAAATGCCAATGAATACCTGGCTATATTGGAAGGCAAATTGCTGCCAACCATTAGAGACAATTTCAACATGCCAAGTAACTGCATCTTTCAGGACGACTCTGCTCCTTGTCATTGGGCGAAAAGTTAAGTAGGCACTTCTGTAGTTACTTTAGCTTCACTTCTGCATTAGAGGTTCGACAGTAATGTGTTTACTTTTGTTACAGGTGAAAAAAATGGTTGGAAGAACGGTCCATTACAACTGTTAGCTGACCAGAAAACAGCTCGGCAGACCAGAATCCTATAGAGAACTGTTGGCATCGTGTGGAATCTGCAGTTGCCAGAAAGAAACCAAAGACCCTTCGTGAACTTCAGGAAGCCATAATTCGTGTTTGGAACCACGAACTATCAGTTGATTATCTTCAGAAATTGATCTTGTCAATGCCTCGACGGTGTGCTGCTGTAATCAGGGCCAGAGGCGGTTCAATTAAATATTAGTTCGCATCTGGTGAACTTTTCATTTTGTATTCCTTTTAAAATGATAAACTGAAGCAAATTGAGGGCTTATGATAACATTTCAGCCATAATTGTCGTGTTTAGCAAAACTGTTGTATGTTGGTTGCAAATGCTCATTTTGGAATATTTTGAGAGCACCTGTCAAATATTACTTAGCTTTGCCTTAACTATTAATAAATATCTTTTGTTTATATTTCTGTTTGTAATGCTAGACATTAATGTAACGTACCATCGCGAAAACGGGTTAGAAATGTGAAATTCTTAGGTGATACACTTTCTTTGAACACCAGTATATATATAAAAGATTAAGTTTTAACCATTTAGATGCGATTTCAATTTTTTTATGAAAAAATAATTTTAAAAACAGTCAACTTTCATTGTAGGATTCATGTATCCTTCAACAGCAAACCATAGACTCAAATCATTCCCTCATCGCGTCCCGCTAAAAAGTAGGCCCCTATAGGCTAAAATGCCATCACTCCAATATTCTTTTTCCTTGAAATTTCAGTTACTGGTCCACCCCAATACATTTGCGATTTTGCAGTTTTTGAAAATGTTATTGTAAAAATCATTTCATTTTATGACAAGTAAAAAGGCGTCATCCTCCTGAAAAGTGAAAGGACCCAAGAATTTGTCTGGTGTAGTACTCAGGGATCGCAATGTACTGGGGTGGACCAGTATGCCAAGTCAGCGCATTAATAAAATATGTTTATTTTTTAATTTATAGTTTGATTTATTAAATTATTTATTTAATTTAGAAAACATTTATTTTTTTGTAATTTTATTTAAATTTATTTTATTTATGTAACTTTTTATTTCAGACAGTTCTCCAATTCAAAAATGTTTGATTTATAGTAGACATGTATAGTATCTTATGTAAGGCGCCTCCCAAACGCTAGTTCAACTCAGCCATGGTACTCAGCGGTGATAGAGAAATTCTGCAGAAAGGCCAAAACTGTGTTTAATGCTGTTTTTGTGCTGTGCATATGTTGTTACGTTGTTTAGTTGTTTCTGGCCTCTTGGCTACAAAGAAACAACAAGCACCAGGGAGGTGCATCCTGATACCCGTCTACGCCACAAGGAGGCGGGCCACAACTGAGCGCGAACCGCAGCAAACTTCGAGTGTCACGTACTGAATGTCCAAACCATTTAAAATATGCGAAAATAAAATAAAATAGTAAAGTAATAAAAATGATAAAAGTAAAAGGAATTAAAAATAAAAGGGATTGAGTTAAAAATATTAAAATAAAAATAAATACATTAAATAAAATTAAATTAAAAAAAAAATAAAATATAAATAAGGAACTGATAGCAAACTACAAAAAAAAAAAAAATCGGAAAAATTAAAGATAAAAATAAATAAATAAAATAAAAATCCCGCACCAGTGCAGTTTCTTACTGCTGGCACTGGTGTCAGCAATGAGAAATACAATAGAGGAAAGAATAACAGTAAAAGAAGGAGGAAGCATTCAAAAAAAAAAAAGTTAACACTCGATAGATGGACAAAAGGAAAAGACATGAATTAAAAGGGGATTGAGTTAAGAGATAAAGATTCGACACGGGGCATCCTGTGTCATAATCCAGCCTGAGGCCAGCAGGAGATAGCCAAGAGGAAAATACTGATCGTTCAACATTGTACAAGTAACATTAACAACTGTCCAAGTCGAAGGTGGTGGTGAAGATGGTACTTGAGTTAAAATATGGTGGTAGTAACGATGGTGGTGATATCACGAAATGGCGTTTGATTTACTAAGAATGAAAGACTCCTAGATTATGTTCAAAGTTTTTATTTCACTTAAATTTCATTTTTAAAACAGAAATTCGACCTCAGAACACACGCAATTTACAGTCAATATACACAGAACAATATGGCCTTAATCGCTGATACTCCTAAACCCCTACAACAACAACAACAAATTAACTTTATTCATTTAGTCCATCTATAAAATTAGTCAGAAATATCGTATACTTTATGACATCACTTGTGTGATGTCATAAAGTATGTGGTTTATGTAGAACAGCATTAAAATTCCGTTTTCGTTCAACATGCTGGTAAAATGTTATTGCTTTCACGTCCGGTAAATGGCATTTGTATTAGAATGGCCAAGTAACACCCAGAAGTGAAAAACGCAGTGTTTGATGTATGTGAAAGTACTCGAGAATTACTGTCATACTCATTTTGTATTTACTTAGAATAATATTTTAATGTTTATGATAAGAAGGTACAAAAGATTTTTTGTTAGACAAAGGCTAAGAAGGATCTATAAAATAATTGTACATGTACAAGCCTATGTCTGTACATAACATTAAGCAAACTACGTTTAATGTATCGACATATCTCGGAGACCCATCACTTGGGGTCTCATTAGTATTGTACCATGCACTTTAAATAAAAACACACTGCACCAATGGAGAAATACATTGCTTATTTAAAATCGGAGCAGACTTGGGCATGTCATAAATTTTATGTAGTACAATGTCGAGGTAACTCGTGGTGAAGGATCTCCACAATACGATATCGATGCTATTAGTAGCAAGCGGTTTGTTCAATGCATTGCACTGAAGCTATGACCAACTTGTACATAGTTTTGCTAATTAGAAAGTTCAATAATTTTATTAATGTTGCTTCCTTTTTTAAAAAAATTCTCTAATCAGTCTCTTAAAATTGTAACTACTTTTAAAATAAATCAAGGCCTATTATTATTATTATGTTAATGAATTGATAGATACTATACTATTATATCACGTGGTAGATTGAGCAATTTATTATTGGAATGATACAATTTAAATTGATCTACCTCAACGCCATCAAGACATCAAACAAAAAAATTCACCTTTCTATCACAACTACCTCTGGGTGAATACAAATATTTTTTGAACCTCCCTCGTATATCAACTTACCGATTAAAGGATAGAAAACTGAAGACATATTGCCCAAATTCTGCCATAGCGCAGCGGTTATAATCACCACCCTCCCCACGCCAAGTGGGAAAGGGTTCAAATCCTTTAGTAGCGTAAGGAAGTTTTGTCATTTATTATTATTTTTTTTATTCCAGTGATCAACTAGCTCAGCCTCGGAATGAAGCAAGGTTTTTTCTCCCTTAAACTCCAATTTTTGTCCAGCAAAGAAAACTAACCAGAGAACATACGCAATTTATAGACATAATACACACGATTGGATGAGGTTGTTCTGTAGCCCTAATATGATAAGAATTATTGGAAAACCAGACCACTTTCCAGTGCCCAATTGAAGGAATGACTGTCGACAATGAGCAGTAAAACACTTGCACTTAAATACTACGGGTAACTTTCAAATTAACTTTTAGAAATTAGCCTTAGACGAAAGTCTAGCACAGTGGTTATAATCGCAGTCCTTCCAACCTGTGTGCAAAAGCGCTGGTTCGATTTCATCTCCTGATAGAAAGAATTTTAATAAGCCTTTTTTAACACCGTGTCCAACTTAATCAGTCACGAGCGCAAGCAAGATGGTATAATATTCATTTCGTACTTTTATTACAAATCGGAGTAATTTTCATTAAAAAAATAATAAAAAGAAATACTGGAATGATCAAATATTCATCAAAACCCTCTTCCCAACTCTATGTTTAATTTTTCTTAAAAAGTTATGGTTGAGTTTCAAGAACGGACTATGTACACAAAAGGAAAAAAAAATATTAGATCGACACACGACGTATCTTTTATGGCTAATACTTGTACCATCCATCTGAGGAAAGCGGATATTTGATGGCCACCTGTGTTGTTTCTTTCCTTCTCTCCTTTCTGTGCACATGTGCGGAGTATGGTACAAGATTTGATCATTGGCAAACTTCAGTATGGTTTCGAAACAGTGTATTTCAGGAATACATCTTTTCAGAGTAACTACTGTCTATCTATACCCATTCATTGAGGGATAACTAGCTTTGTTTATTCCAATATCCCAATAGGTTGAAATTTGGAACATATATTATCCTTCTCTATGTAGTCACCACCCAAAGCGACACATTTGTCCTATCTTAAGTTGCTGTGTTAATGTGCATTGAGTGGTACAATTCTGTAAGTAATCTGTGAGAATAATGGGCAGCTCATCCCAGAAAAACTGACAGCAATACCTTTCCTGCTGGTGGTTGCACTCTGGCCTTTTTGGGAGTTGGTGATGACGGATGTTTCCATTGTTTTGAAACCTGTTTTGTTTCTGAGTCAAAGCGGATGTATCCACGATTCATTCAGTCACCAATCGGGGGAAAAAACAGTTCAGGATCGTTGTCACGCATAGCAATCAATTGAGCAGAGCAGGCCTGCCTTTTTTTCTTTCTGAATTAAAAAAGTAAAAAGACAGGCCTACAAATATCTGTTTAATTGTTATCCGGCCGTCACTGTGGATCAACTGTTCAATTTTCTCCACGAAATCAGCAGTGTAAGAGATGGATGGCCGCTCATTTTTTTCCTCATAATGGACACTCTCTCTGACACACTTGAAATGTCTCCACCACTTTTACAATGTCATACGATGGACAGATATTTCCATACACTGTAGACATTTCTTTATGGATGTTCCTTGGCTGTTTTTTGAAAAAATAGGAATTCGATAATGGATCGATATTCAACTGTATCCATAATGATACCCTCTCCCACATTCAGCTCTATAACAAAAGTTAGAGCGATGGAACTTTTGGTATTACTAGATAAACAAGCAATATAGTGAAGAGAACATAACCTTCATAGAATACACAGAAGAGATCAGCGAAAAAACCTTTTGATACCTCATCATAACAAAGTAATAATAAAAGAGAAGATTCAAACTTCATTGATCTTTGGTCGTCAGATGTTTGAGGAAATCAACTCAAAGGAAAAGTTCATTTATAGCCTTTGTTTATGCTAGACATTTTTTTTTTTATTTTAGAATTTGTGATGTATTGAACATCTCCCAAGTGGTGCCTTAGAAATTACGCGTGAACTCCCGTTATAACACTTTCGCTTATAGCGCTATTCTGCTTTTAACGCTCGTTTCTTCTGTCCCATTGACAGTCTTAAGACGTACCATGCCTTTAACGACTATTCCTTCCTCTTTTAAAACGTATTTTACTCCTGCTTTTTTTTAGGGTTCTAAGAAGAATAAACCTGGATATAACCTAGCTTCCTCTTGATTTTTGGTTTTGGGAAAAGAGTAATAGAGATGAAATTCGAGGAATTGTTTAAAGGTGCAGATTGTTTACTTCATAGAAATCGTTCACAGTGCAGGTGGCCTTTGTTTATTTGATGTTTAACTAAAAACGTAGAAGGTAGAAAGGCTGATCTTCACAACTCAACGTGTAACCACTTATCATTGCATCCACATGTTCGCCTCAGCGGTTTTTTTTTTTTTTTTTTAATTCAACATCATTTGTCCATTTTCTTTGTTGGTACAATAATCAGTGTCATTTGAGCGTACGTGTGTTCAATGTGGCATTAATATTTTCATTAATAATGACAGCATCATTATAATACTACGTTTATCAAGTTTATACAATAGATATGCTCACTTTAATTTCTTAAAAACATTTTAAAATTTTTATTGAAAAATAGCCTCCAGATAGGGGATCCTACTTACAACTCTTTGCTGCCTATAATTCTTTGGGGGTGGTCCCTTCAACGCGCTATAATTCACTCTATACAGGGTGTTTCAGTTAAACGTTTCAGAACTTCTAAGAGGGGTAGGGTACATCCTGACAACTCGAAATCATATACCAATGGGCAGAATCGAAAATTCTGAGCTTTAGTGCAGGGAATCTTAATTTCGCACAAGAACGCCAAGTTAGTAGGATGGATGATTACACGAACGCAGAGTTAGCCGATATGCATTTGGCGTACGGGGCTGCAAATTGTAGTGGGCCAGCCGCAAAGCGTTTGTACGCGGAACGATATCCGACGAGGCGTATTCCCAGTCATAATTTCTTTGCAAGACTGCACCAGAGGTTAGCTGAGAGAGGTTCATTTGAAAGAGCTGACAGGGACAGGGTAAGCAGAACAGAATGTGCTGCAGCATGTACAGGGGAATCCAAGAACGAGTACACGAAGTCTAGCAAACGCAGTCGGGGTTTCCCATTGCAGCGTCTGGAGGATTCTCCGAGAACAAGACATGCATCCGTTTCACGTGCAGCGTGTCCAGACACAGCAACCGGAGGATTATGCACCTCGTATTGCTTTCGCACAGTGGTACCTTGGAAAATGTGCTACAAATCCCCTTTTTCCTGCTGAAGTGTTGTTTTCCGATGAGGCATCCTTCACAAGGGAAGGAATTTTCAACACGCATAACGACCATATCTGGGCGGTCGAGAACCCGCATGCAATACGACGTCGTGCAGCACAGATTCGATTTTCGGTCAATGTATGGGCCGGTATTATGGGAGATCACCTCATCGGACCTTACCTGTTACCGTGTCGTCTAACCGGACCTATCTACTTGATCTTTCTGCAGCAAGTATTGCCACAACTTTTGAGAGATGAACAGATTTCTGCATCGACGCAACAGACAATGTGGTTCCAACACACGATGGAGCCCCTGCCCATTATAGCGGAGATGTTCGTAACTACCTGGATGTCACATTTGGTCAACAGTGGATCGGACGTGGTGGTCCCGTGCGTTGGCCTGCTCGGTCACCCGACCTATCATGTCTTGATTTTTATTTATGGGGTCATATGAAATCGCTAGTTTATGACACCCCTGTTGACAATGCTGAGGAGCTGGTTGCAAGAATCGCAGTAGCTGCCGAAGAAATTCGCCTGGAGTATTCCAGAATGTTCGGATGTCCATGCGTCGGAGATGTGAGGCGTGCATCGTAGCCCGTGGAAGAAACTTCGAACACTTACTTTAATCCATGTACCTTTTGCTTCTTTTCATGTATTATTAAAACGATTTCTCACTTACGGTCTCTTTTCTTTATGGTGCTTCTGTGTACAACACCGCTTCAGGAAAGCATTTCCGACCCCATATTGCTATATGATTTCGAGTTGTCAGGATGTACCCTACCCCTCTTAGAAGTTCGGAAACGTTTAACTGAAACACCCTGTATATGTTTTCTCTCAAGTTGCCAATATCTGATACATAAATGGCTGAAACTTTGATAGCAAGGTTCTTTCCTCCAAGAAACTCTAGTTTTTCGTCCAGGAAAACAAGCAATTCGACCAGAGAACACATGCAATTTATGGACATAATACCCACGGATGGAAGAGATGGCCCTAATATGACAGTTTTTTCTAAGTAGGAAACGGTGTAAACCAATGGAAAGTGAGAGAGAGAGAGAGAGAGAGATTAGTTCTGTACAAAAATTAAAGCAGAAAGAAGTGGCTGAGCGTGTACGAGGTGTGGCTATTAAATAACGAGGCTGTGTGTGCAGCCGCTATAAACCAAGAGCTACCTGTGAAACGAAAGAACAATAGTTGACCTTGAACCTTTCCCTAGTTGTCTGCTAAGTCACGTTCCAACACGCTCATTTGCTTTGCAATTTGCCGGAAAAATGACAGACAAAAAAGAATCGAGTTATTATGCCAAGTTTATGGGGGAGATACTAAGTTAAGAGCTTTCGTGTTTGAATGACATAAAAGATTTTTAGAAGGAAGAGCGAATGCGAAAGAGCGTGAACGACCAGGTCGCCCGGTATCCATGAAAACTGATGAAAATGTGGACCGGGTGAGCACCATGATCAGAAGTGATCGTCGTTTAAGCATTACAATGCTTGCATCTGAACTCAATTATGGACAAGGAAACAGTTAGACAATTTTTAACTGAAAATTTATGCGTGAGAACAGTATGTGTGCCAAGATGGTGCCAAAAATTTTGAATGCAGATCAAAGAATGAAAAGACTCCAAGTTTGTGAAGATATTAAAAAAAAAAATTCATGTGTGTGAACATGTACCCTATTTTCCAGACCTAGCGCCTTGTGACTTTTTTGCTCTTCCCTAAACTGAAAAATGATTAAGGGAACCCATTTTCAGTCAATCGAATACATTCAGAAAAAAAAACAGCCCAGCTATCTTTCTATTCTCGGAAGAAACCTATGGAACACTGTGTGCAAGCCCAAGGCAATATTTTTGAAGGGATGATTTGTAAGGTACGAAATATTTCATTATATTTATTTTATTGCAAAAGTCTCGTTATTTAATAGCCAAACCTTTTATGGTTTTATTTATAAACAAAAACCTAGACAAAGTATATATATATTTTAAAACTGAAATGTTAAGAATATTAAACAAAGATTTTCAGTTTCTTTTAGACTCCAAAATGCGGCGAGATGGGAGAAACCTTTAAGGGCGTTTTTCTGCATTGTGGCCCAGATAGTCAGCCTCGTACGAGGGTTGCTGTTCGATTTTCTAACAGAAACTTCTCGATTTCATCCAGTAAAATTAGCCAAACTGAATCATAGAATACACACAATTTACAAACATTATGCACTGATATTTGTCTTGGCACAAATATTAAAATATCCTATTTCATTTAATGATTTGAAAAAGAATTAATGATTTCACACTGTTAGATTAAGTTGTTCTTATTGAAATATCGCAATTAAATTGGAAACATCTTAATGTTGCCAAATTTGTTGAAGTGTTCGTATTGAGTGTTTCCAATTTAATTGCCTCCAAAAATCGTCTTTGAATCAGGTGTTATACATTAAAAGCAGTTTTGCTATCGTTTAGAGAAACACATTGATTTGTTCCTCAAAATTAGGGTTGCCCAAATCCGAAACCTGTGCATTATGTACATAAATTGCGTGTGTTCGGTGGCCGATTTGCTTGTTTTTAACTTACTGCCACAGAGAGAAAAAAAAAGCCCATAAACGTTTCTCGCCTTCTTAATGGAGGGATTCAAGTCTGGGCGTTTTCCACCCGAAGTCGAAAGGATAGTGATTATAACCACTAAGCTACAATTTAATTACATTTCAATAAGACAAGTTAATCCTCACGTGATATATTAGTTTAACATTATTCTTTTTCAAATAATGAATAAGCACGTAGCCTCTCATCCAATTAATGCTGCTGTCTATTCTTCTGATGCACTACAACATTATTTGCAATGCAACAGACCACTCTATCAACCAAAACGCGACATCAAGATTTTCAAAGTAATCTCAGTTAGGCAGTGCAGAAGTTTGAGGGCCGCTATTTTACATTAATGACACAGTACCCTTAACTATCAGGAACAACTGGCTAAATCTGAAGGGAGCACCTTGATTTTTCCACGAGGCACAGCTGTATATATACCGCATGTTTTGCAGTTTCTGTGCAGGAACTGCAAAACATGCTAATGATAGCATGAAGCCAAGTAAGCTTCATCATCATTTGTAGACAAGGCACAGCGAAAAGGAAAATAAATCAGTGGAGTATTTCCGAAAACTACGAGATAATTTTCAAGGAAGAAACAAATTGGATTAGATTTTTAGTAAACAAGCAAGCAAGAAAGACAGCGGTTCATTAGCATCATATGAAATCAGCTAAATAATAGCAAAATCTGGAAAACCACATAGCATTGGTGGTATCTTGCCTTCGATATCAGTTGTAATTTCAACATGTTAAACAAAAATGCACGTGAAATTATCGATAACCTTCCTTTGAGCAATAACACAATGTTCAGACGCATTGATGAAATGTCTGAAGATGTAGAAAATCAACTTATTGCTCAATTACGAGTGAAACAGTTTGCAATGCAACTCGATGAATCAACTTCGATGGGCAATGAAGCATTTTTATTGGCATATGTAAGATGTATGGATGATAATCAACTCAGAGAGGAAATGTTTTTTGCAAGATTCCTCAAAATAGATACTAGAGGTGAAACAATATTTAAGGAAGTCCAGTCTTATTTTAGAGAAAAAAAATATTCCACTCAAAAATTTAATGGCTTGTGCTACTGATGGCGCTCCTTCCATGATCGGTAGGTACAAAGGGTTTATCACTCATTTAAAAAATGCATTGCCAAAAGTGTTTTGCATACATTGTGTGATTCACCGCCAACATCTGGTGGCGAAGAGATTGAGTGGACGTCTTCATGAAGCCTCAATTCTTGTAATAAAAGCTGCCAACCTCATTAAGGCTAATGCTCTTCAAGATCGTCTCTTTCACAAATTTCTTGTACTGCATATAGAGGTGCGATGGTTATCTAAAGGCAATTGTCTTCGTCATCCTTTGGAACAGTATTGTATCATTCATGTAGTGGATATGGACTCATTAAAGTTTTATTGTTTTCCACACATACTTAAAAGTCTCGACACGGCCCTCGTAGGGAGAAAAAAAAAAAAAAAACCCGCAAATTAGTTAGGCCGAAGTTCATTCAATCCTCTTGGCCCGAAATTTGTCCCAAGGACTGCACAGGAAGACTAGTTCTTAATCAATACAACAGCTAATACATGGATATTCTTTTTTTTTTATTTATTTATTTTTCTCTGTTCTTTTTCATCTATTTTCATCAATACTCGTTTCTGAAAACTGAATTTGATTCTTACACAGGGTTTTTCTTTTGAGATAAATCTGTTAGTGTATAAGTAAACACCATATATGCTATATACACTGTCCAACGCATTGTATATAAATTGTTTCAGTTACACTCTCGCGGTCAGCACAATGGTCACAATAATAGAATAACTGCCGATACTAGAACATCTTCAGATATTTCTGGCTCTGTGACGACATTACTAATACGTATGATAGTCGCGTGACATCAACCATGATGTTGCGTGACTATCGTACCAGGTTGACAACAAAAAAGTCCACCCTAAAAAAATTATAAACACTGCTACTGCTAATCATTAGCAGAAAAGTTCAAAATGTGAGGAGTAAATGGTGCTTCCTAGCAACAGCGGCTGAAGATTCAAATGGATCATGGGAGACTACAACGATTCCTCTTGATGGCGTGCTGTCATATAGATTAATTTGATTACGTCGGGTGGCTATAATAATTCTGGTTAACTTTTCTGCTAATGAGCAATTTTTTTTGTTTTTTAAACTATCTAAATCCCACTTAGTGTAATTTAGATAGTTCCTGGAGCGCCTCCAAGTAAGTCTCTACACGGCGCTGTTCATCAGTTATTTGGTTTTTTTAGGAACATTAGTAACTAAGTTCATATTGCTACGGGGATATGCGGTGGTCATTCCCTGACCTTTCCGCATCCTCCGTATTTGGTGGTACACGAGCTCGAACCCCGGTCTAATCAAGAAGCGTGTGCTATGCACTACTGCTCCTGCCCACCTGGCTACGTAGGCGCCCTGTTCATCAGTTCGCGAAAGTGAAAATTTCTGGTTTACTCATTCAAACAGTAGTCGCCGCACAAAGAGCATGCATCGATATACGAATTGTGAGCTGGCAGACATGTACATAGTGTATCGATTAGCAGAGGGCCCACACGGTGTGGGCCCCCATGCGGAACAACATCGCTTCGCAATAAATGTGTGGGCAGGTATGGTCGGTGACTGCTTAGTCGGCCCATACCTGTTACCATCCCGCATGAACTCCGCTAAATGTCGGATCTTTCTTGACCATTAGGGTTACTTGACGATGTTCCAGCAAACGTGAGACGCAACATGACGGGGCGCCTGTCCATTATGGAAGGTGTATTCGTGACCATTTGAACAGGCGTTTTGGGCGTCGATGGATTGGCCGCGGTGGACCCGTTGCCTGGCTCCAAGGTCACCTGATTTATCGAGCCTTGATTTCTTTCTGTGGGGGGGCCCTCAAATCTATCGTGGATGAATCGCCTGTGGAGACGGAAATGGATCTCGTGGCGAGACTCGTCTGCGCTGCTGCTACTGTCAAAGAAACTCCAGGTGTGTTCGACCGTGTCCGCCAATCCATGCTGCGTCGGTGTCACGCATGCATCGCGTCTCGTGGTGGAACCTTCGAGCATCTGTTGTAACATCATGAAATGCATCCATCTCGTACTCCATTGTTAATATTATGTCAAATAAATGTTTGCCACTAATTACTGTGTTGTGTCATTTCTGCTTTTTGTGCCTCTGCTACTACTTTCCCGTGACGTTTCCGGTTATGGGTTCCTATGCGATTCACATTCCTATAGATGTTACCTACCTACCCTAAAGGTTTGTACCAATATTTTTAAGACACACTGTATATACAGTAAAACCTCCGTATCCGCAGGGGATACGTTCCAAGACCTGCCGTGGATGGCTGAAACCGCGGGCATAAGCGAACACCTGCTGCCCCCAAATATAACGTGATTTTCTTGTACATACATACCTATAATAAAGTTTAATTGATAAATTAAGCACACACACAGTAAGGCATTACCAACATTAAACACGGTAACAATTGTTTACTACCAGCTTATAAGATTCCGTTAGCATTAGCATTAGTAGAGGCATATGATGCAAGAAAGCAAGCTTATGCAGCATCAGCCAAAAAAAAAAAAAAAACTTCCACTTCACCCCTCCGTTCGTTCGAAATACCTGTCCGGCTGAGCCTTAAATGTATGTAGGCTATCAACTTCCACAACAAGGGATGGAAGCCTGCTCCAACAACCAACTACCCGCTGGCTAAAGGTAAATTTCCGCACATCTATCCTACGTCTGTCTTTCCTCAATTTGAATTTATGCACTCTAGGGTGATTATTCTCAGCAAGAGGCACAATCCCATCAGCATTGAGCATGCTCAAACCATTCAGGACTTTATACACCTCTATCAGATCACTTCGCCGGTGCCTAGTTTCCAGACACTGTAATTTGCAAAACTTAAGCCTTTCTTCGTAAGAACAACCCTTTGTTCCATTCACTAATCTTGTTGCCCTTCTCTGTACTCGTTCCAGCAGCTCTACATCCTTCTTGAAATGAGGCCTCCAGACCTGTATACAGTAATCAAGGTGTGGCCTGACCATTGCCTTATAGAAAGGAATAATCACCTCCTTATCCCTGGTAGAAAAATTCCTGTATATCATTGATAAGACACCATGAGCTACTCTTTCAGCCCGTCTGCACTGCTCAGAGAACTTCATATCTGCCTGCACAATTACCCCCAGGTCCCTTTCATTCTCTACCACTGTCAGTGTAGTAGGGGGCCTCACAGCGGAGGCCCCGAAGAGAAAAAGGCCCTCAGTGGTTATCTTCAACATGGACCAGGATTTGACCCCTGAACTTCTGGCGGAGGAGATCTACAGGAAGAATCTAAAAAGTGCACTCCCAGACCGGGATGGGAAAGTGCTGGTTTTCCCAAAATACAAAACCAGAGTAAATAACAGTGGCAACTGTAATTGGGTCATAGAACTTGCCCCTGAGGCTTGGCGAATCCTACGAACACAGAATACCATCTATGTGGAGTGGAGCAGTCATAAGTATAGGGAGCATGTGGCAGTAATAAAGTGCTATAGGTGCTGCAAATATGGCCACACCTCCCATACCTGCAACCACCAGAAAGAAGCTACGTGCGGCCACTGTTCAGAGCAAGGGCATGAATTTAAAAACTGCCCAAACAAGGAGAAAGATCCCATATGCGTCAATTGCAAATCCCTGAGGCTGGACCACACACGCTCCATACGGGATGCAAAATGCCCAACGTACCAAAAAGTAAAGAGTGTATTCCAACAACGAATTGATTATGGGGACACACCATAAGAAATATAACTACGGAGTTCTGAAGATACACCAGATCAATGGGCAGCGTGCCAGGGCAGTGGTTGACCAGGTGCGCCATAAAGCCGATGAAGAAAATGCCGACATCATCCTTATCCAGGAGCCCTATACACACACAAAGCAGGTCAGGGGATTCCCAATGAGTTATAAAATTATCCAGAGTGATGAGGATACCCCATGGGCAGCAGTAGTAGTGAGGAATCCGGAAATAGCGGCAACAAAATTACCACAGCTCTGTACGCCCTGGGCTGCCTGTGCTCATATAATCAGCTCAATTGGGAGCTTCTACGCAATTTCATTGTACTGCAGACCTGGTGTGGAAATCGACTTTGCTATCACATATCTCCAATCCGTCCAGACAACCCTAGCAGGACAAAGAATAATTGTAGGAGCAGATGTAAACTGCCGCTCCCCTGTTTGGCACAGTGCCACACCGGACCGCCGCGGAACCAGAAATGGACAAAGACTGGATGAATTCCTGGCAAATTCAATCCTCACAGTCAAAAACCAACCCTTTAACCTGCCAACATTCTGCAATACCTTGTGGGAAGCCACGATTGATATCACCCTGACCACGAGGAATATTGAAGCCCACGTGACCGATTGGACAGTGCAAAATGCCTGGACCACATCGGATCACCGTACAATAACCTACCAAATCAGAAGATCAATGACAAAAATAACTACAAACAGACAATTGGCAAACAGATTCGCAATCCAAAAGGCAGACTGGGAACTCTTCAGAGTACAACTGACCAGCAAGGCGCAAAAAACGCTGGAGGAACTGGACAAACAGGCGGTGGACAGTGAGATTAAAAACCCAGATACACTCCAAGAGAAAATCACCAGTATCATAACTGAAGCAGCAGAGACAGCGATGAAGAGGAAAACTCCCTCAGTCGGGGACATGCCCTGGTGGACTCCAGAATTACAAAGATTGAGAAAACAGGTCCAGATAAAACGGAAAGAATTCCAAAGAGCACGGAGAACATGGCCACCAACAGAGGTAGCAGTACTACGGCAACAATACAAAGAGGTGCGATTTTTTCTGTATAGGTGTTTCACCTATACAGAAAAAATTAAAAAGAACAAGCGAGCCTCTTGGGAAAACCTGGTCTCCAAGACAGGGAACGAGAACCCCTGGGGCGTAGTGTATAAAATCACCACAAACAAGTTCCCCAGGGGAGAAGCATCCACTGTAACGAGGATGCCCAATGGAAGCCTGACCAAAACGTGGGAGGAATCGATTACCAATATTCTTAGTGTTATCATCCATGAACCACCAGATATCCTTAATGAACAACAAAAGGTAATATGCCAGGCAAACCAAACGTATAGAACCCAAGAAATAGAACCGCCCTTTACAGTCGATGAATTACAGGGTGCGGCCTTGCAAATGCGCAACAGGAAATGTCCCGGCCCGGATCTCATAGAACCAGAGATGGTCAAAAAAGCCGTGGAATATATACCAAACCTAATACTTAATCTCTTCAACCAATGCCTGGAAACTGGGAACTTCCCGACAAGTTGGAAGACTGCACACCTAAAACTTATCTTAAAAAACCCAACAAAACCTCCGGACCAACCAGCCTCATATCGCCCCATAGCCCTACTCTCTACCCTAAGCAAACTCTATGAAAGGCTGCTTCACAAAAACCATTACACAAACCGCCAACCTGGAATCACCCAGGCAATATGGATTCAAACCGGCTTCTCGACCATTGAAGCAGTCCAAAACCTCATAACCAAGGCAACCCAAAGTAACAAGAAGTATTTTCTGGTAATAGCAATGGATTTTGCTGGGGCCTTCGACACCGTCTGGTGGCCCAGTGTCCTTGGCAGACTCCGGAAAGCAGCACTCCCAGAAAACTTGTATAACAGTGTCCGGGCATATCTGTCGGATAGGAAAATTGAGGTCGTCACAACTTTCCGAAGAGTTGTTAAAAGCGTCCGAAGGGGCTGCCCACAGGGATCTGTCCTGGGGCCACTAATGTGGAACATGGTTTTTGATGACTTCTTGGCTCTGGACCTGGGAAATGAGATCATCAGCAAAGGCCAGTCAGGCCTTTGCTGATGATCTCATTTTAATGGTGGAAGCGGACTCCAGAACGGGACTTGAAACACAAGCAAACCAAGCACTACAAACCTTACAGAATTGGGCAAAAACAAATATGTTAATGATTTCACCAACCAAGCCAAACTCAGTATTACTAAAAGGCTCTCTAAACATCAGACGACCACCGCAAATAAAGATAGCGGGATCCACCATTAAACTAGCAAAGCAAATAAAGTATCTAGGTATTATCCTGGATGGAAACCTGTCCTTTACACCTCACCTCACCTACTTGAGAGAGAAACCTCACCTCACCTACTTGAGAGAAACTATGCAGCACTTGTAGCAAGAGTATCTCGCAGGGACTGGGGACTCAACAGGAAGACCCTGTCACTGTATTATAAAACAATATTCATCCCAGCGATCACCTACGGATCGCCAATCTGGTTCAGGAAGGCCGGAACCGCGGTCAACAGAAGACTGCTGGACACTATCCAAAGAAACATACTTCTAACTATAACTAGGGCATGCAAAACGGTGAGCACCCACGCTCTGCAGGTCCTGACAGGAGCTCTTCCGCTGGACCTCGAGGTGACTAGATGTGGACTCATGTATTTACTGTCCAAGGATATACCTGCCTCCATCTATGACTTTACCTTGGACCCAACCAACAGCCGGACGGTAGAGAAACATATAAATAGTGGCTCACATGTTGAAGATTTGGCAGCACAGATGGGAGATGTCGCCAAAGGGTCAAGTTACAAGATGCTTCATACCGATAGTCGCAAAAATGTACCCAAAAGCCCCCTCGTGGTTCTATCCTGGGCTAAATACAACCTTCCATCTGACGGGCCACGGCCCATTTAAAGCAAAACTGAACGCACTCGGAATAATAGAAGAGTCCACATGCACCTGTGGAGAACCTGAAACCTGGCAGCATATTATGCACGACTGTGAATGCTACGAAGAACACAGAAGTAGACTTATAACTGAGATTCAATACTTGCCGAAAAATCAAGAGTACCATCTACTGGATTCAGAAGATGAATACAAAGCCCTCAGCCGATTTGCACTTGACGTCTTCAATAGACGACGAACAGAAATAGCCATCCACAACGAATAGATGACCACAAATAACAAATAAAGGCAAACTGATAAAACATCAACACAGAGGAAAGGATAGCAAAATACTAAGGACAATAAATGAAACAGCATCGAACTAGGAACCAGTGGGAGTGGCTCCAGCCAGGATGTCGTCGCACCCAGGAAGAACCCACACACCTAGAAAAGGACCAAGCCCCACCAACGAGTCATCATCAGACTGCACTTGCTGGAGGGCACTGCAAATTGCCGCTATGGCGAACTGGGCAGGGCTCCCTTGCCCACCCCACTTTCTCTCCCTATCCCTGGTGGGGTCAGGGGAAGGACTTTCTGCCCCCTCCCCACCCCACCCCCCTCATTTCCCTCTGGTGGGGCAAGGGCATGCCCCACTGATATACCTGGGGTCGCATTCCCTATTGACCCCATACTTCTGTCTTTTCCCCCCAGCCTTCCATCTCTCCCCTACTCTACCTATATCGCCAGCGAAAAGCGAATGCCCCACACAACGTAAAAATTTTAAATGCCAAACTCGACACACTTGCAACCTCTTTCGGGCTAATTAAATTCAAGCGTTTATCCCTCCCCCCCCTTTTTTTTTTTATATAGGTCCTAGCCATTGAAATCTCAGGAAATTAGGTGGCAGGACCTGCCAGAGTACTTATCTAAAAATACTGGTGTACCTGGTCTGCCTCCACGGGGCTTAGTGTGGGCAACGTTGGGCCTCAGTAGGGGTCCAGCGGCTAAATGGCCAGATGAACAACGGTACAGAACACAACACATGAACAATTCCCACACACTTTTAAATCTGTGGCCTTCCCAGTGAACTGGTACACCCACAATGAAAGCAACGCGGAGATGGGGGAAACCTCTGGTGCCGTTAGACACTAAATACACTTTACACTTTACACTTTTGTCAGTGTAGTACCACAGAGTTGATACTTTGCTGTGGGATTGCTGTTTCCCATATGTAGTATTTTACATTTGTCAATGTTAAACTTCATTTGCCACCTCTCAGCCCACCTGCTCAACCTTTCCAGATCCTGTTGCAGCAGCATAGCGTCAGTAGTGTCCTTAACAACCCTGCCAACCTTCGTATCGTCTGCAAACTTGGAAATTAAGCTTGATATATCATCATCAATATTATTTATAAATACAGAAAACAATAATGGACCCAACACTGAATCCTGAGGGACTCCACTAATAGCATTAGTCCACGATGAGCAGTGTCCATTGATTATCACTCTCTGTCTTCTCCCACTCAACCACTCCTTTATCCATAGCAGCAATTTGCCTCCAATACCACACTGCTCCAATTTGTGCAGCAGTCTTCCATGTGCAACAGTATCAAAAGCCTTTCTAAGATCCAAGTATATAATATCCAAGTTATTCCCTGCATCCAGTTCTTTTGTGACTGCTTCATAGTATCCAATCAAATTGGTCAGGTAAGACTTCCCTTTAACAAAACCATGCTGTGTCCGAGTTATAACTGAAGTCTTGTCTAGATGATCCTGCAGTGCTTCTTTAACCAGTGCCTCCATTAATTTTCCTGGAGCAGAAGTTAAACTCACGGGTCTATAATTACTTGTGTCAGCCTTTGTGAATTGGGGTCACATCTGCACATCTCCAGTCTATGGGTACCTCCCCTGAGTCCAAGGAAGCTCTCATAATTATGGCTAAGGGTTTGCTTACTTCCTTTGCTGCCTCCTTTAATATAACTGGATAGATCCCATCCACCTCAGGTGCCTTTCTTGTGTTTATCTTCAACAATTTCTTCTCCACTTTACTCTCAGTTATTACAAGATTCTCTAGCTTACTGCCAGAGTTGAATACACCTCTGGCATTCCCCTCGCTGAATAACTCCTCATGTGTGAATGTCGATGCAAAATATTCATTTAGTTTGTTAGCCACCTGAGCAGGATCATCAACAGTTGAACCATCTATATCAAGTGGACCAATTTGATTCATCGCCTTCCTTTTAGAGTTTACATAAGTAAAGAACTCTTTGTTGTTTTTCTTTGCATCCCTTGCCAAAGATTTCTCGTAATCTGCCTTCGCTTGCCTAATCTCTTTTGTAACTTGGTTACAGATCAACTTATATCTATCATAGGCTCCTGTGTCACGTGTTAATTTATATGTATCCCATGCATTTTTCTTCTTTGCCATATGTCTCATTAGTTCATCTGACATCCATTTAGGCCTAAACCTTGAACAATATTTCTTAGTTGGTATGTAAAGCCTAGTAGCTTCCAAGATAAGTTCTTTGAATGCTTCCCCTTTTGAATTTGCTGTTGGTAACATCATCAGTTGGTCCCACTGTATAGAATTTAAATTTAACTCAGACCATCGTAGTCTCCTTTACGAAAGCAAAAACCCTTCCCTTACCCCTGATGGCAGTTACCTCTTTGAGCAAATCCCACTTCAGCACAATGTGATCACTGCCACCTAGTGGTTCCTCTATCTGCAGATTCTTAAAGCATGAAGAATCACTACTGATAATCAAATCAAGAGTATTACTCCCTCTAGTTGCCTGCCGAACATGCTGATGTAGAAAACAATCATCCAATAAACCCACAAAAGCCTTGCTAGTGTGTAAGTGACCAACCCACAAATTCCAGTCAATATCTGGGAAATTAAAATCCCCCATTATAAGACTTTCTAATTTACTAGCCCACTCTATTTCCTTGTACAGTTTCTTATTATACTCATCAGAGTCATTAGGCCTATAGCACACTCCTACTCTCAATTTTGATCTCCCAATGCTTATGTCACACCAAACTGACTCGACACTGCACTGTACAGCGATGTCGACTGGCTTCATTCCTTGGATTTTATGTATTTCTTAACTAATAGCATAACCCCTCCTCCCTTCCTATCCAGTCTATCCTTTCTGTAGACGTTGTACTCCCCAAATTCCTGTTCTGCATTCCTTATATCTGTGTGACACCACGTCTCTGATATCCCAACAATATCCGCCTTTGATGCTTTGAGCAATACCTCAAATTCATCAAATTTATTTACCAAACTCCTAGAATTGGTGTACACGCAAGTATACATGCACCTGTTCTTTTTCTTCTTTTTCTTTTTCTACCCTAACACAACCCATGTGTTTACTTGTACCGCAGTGACTCCCAGCAGTCTCTGAAATATCCTGCATCTTGTTTTCCAGGCTTCTGCTCATTCCAATAGAAGCAGTGCAAGAATCACTTTCACCTCTGCCAGTGGCTACTATTAATCTATTATCCTTGCATCCCCCCAAGCTAACAGTTTTCCGACCCACCAAACACTGCCTCGATAGCATTAGCAAACATTCTTGCACCCTTTCTATTTAAGTGTATCTATCCCATCCCTGTAGAAGCAGTCCCTTCTGCTAACAAGTACAGACCAGGCTAAAAAAAATTCTACCCCTTGAGCCTTGCACAGTCTTTCCAGGGCTGAATTGATCGACAAGGCTCTCATAATGTACTCCCTCCTATTGTGTCTGGGCAGAATTGCAGACACTTTCAAATTCAACCCTAATTCACGGCTTTTTTTCAACAGTGACCTGTACTTAAGTAAATCTGCCGGTCTCCTACTCTTAATATCATTAGTGCCAACGTGTACAACTATATCACCTTTTGTGCCCTTAAAAGATGATATCCGCTCTACAACGTCATCAACCTTTGCCCCTGGCAGACATACCCTGGTCCTGTTCCACCTATCCTTTTTACAAACCATTGTCCCCTGACAATAGAGCAAAAATGCAACTGGAAACTATTTTATGGTAGTGACCTCCAGAAATGTGCTTTAGTAAAATATGAGCTAGTGAGGTGTTAATAGTGTTTCTCTGCCTTTACGGTGTTGTTTATTCAGTTCTACACCTGCGCAGCTTTGTTTATGTGTGTCAAGCGTGCCTCCTCATTTTGTAATTGTGTTTTATTCCCTAAAAATGAGTAAATTACTTAAAAGGTGTGAAAAGGAAGCGTCCTGGTGAAGACATTACAGCTTCAGAGAGAAAATGAAAAGCAATATCAATAGAAGAGGTGAACTGGGTCAAAAATTCTTACCCGGGGTGTAGCGGCCTCATACTAGCGTTTATGGCCAAAATCGTACCGGCCTCCGGGGTTTCCCCGGCAAGGCTTATGGCCAGTCCGCCTCTGTCAATAGAGAAAAAATTATGAAACTGTGAAACGCTTTGAGCGAAATGAAAGACCATGTGATATTGCACGTGCTAAAGGCCTAAATTAGACAACGCCGAGAATTAGAAAGAAGCAGAGAAAATAAAAACAACTTCATAGCAGGAACAACTCAAAGTGTAACAAAATCCATTAGATCAAGACACAAAGAATTGGAAGAGATGGAACGGCTGTAATTTGTTTGGATAGAAGATCAAACAAAGAACAAGTTTGCTTATTATTATTATTTTTTTTTTTGTATTAGCTATATGGTGCAAGGAAGCCTGAGGCTTATGCTGCACCAGCCTAAAAAAAAAAAAAAAAAAAAAATTCCCGAGTTACCCTGAGAGAGAGAGAGTCAAAATTAGAAGGGAATCACCAAGAAAGAGAAGAATGATGATATACAGCTCAAACCCTGGGTGTGCCAAGTCTATACTCACCATATGTGAGAAGCAAAAGCATTAGCAATATTTTATTAAGATTATTTATTGTATTTGGTGATTTTTGGTTACAAATGTGTTTAATTTTGGGTGATCGGCACCTAACCCTATTTTTCCAAAACATAGGGACTGTTATTTATATTGCACGAGGGTTTCTAGGAACACCATCGTGCTATACGAGGACTGATTGTACTCGCTTGGCGGACGGTTTGAAACTTATAAACCGTTTATTTTCTGGAATTTTCCAAATTTTTTCATTTTTTTTCCCGTGGTTAACCGCAGATACGGGGTCACAACTGTGTGTGTGTGTGTATATATATATATATATATATATATAATCCCCGGGGGCTCACATCTGGTGAGTATGGGCTTGTCACACCCAGGGTCCTGAGCTGGATATCATCATTCTTCTCTTTCTTGATGATTCCTTTCTCTCTCTCTCTCTCTCTCTCTCAGGGTAACTCGGGAATTTTTTTTTGGCTGGTGCAGCATAAGCCTCAGGCTTCCTTGCACCATATGGCTAATAATAATAATAATAATAATATATATATATTTTTCCCCTCCTATTGTCACCACGTGGCAATAAGAGAGAGAGAGGAGCTAAATTACATAGCTTATATTTTTATTTTGTGGTGGACACGAACCCAGCACTGCATAGAAGTTAGCGTATAAGCCACTAGGCTAATGAGATTTTCTTTTTAAGGTGTAATGTTCTGAAAAATAATGAAGTGAGGATATTTTGCCTTTTTTTAAAAATTTCCTGGTATAAACGGTAAAATAATTGCACATATTATTAATTTTTTTAACTGCAATTTTCTGAAAATAATAATGTTCCGAAACTAAGATTTTTTCTGATTGTAAAATAATAGTGCATTATTGATTTTTTTAAATTATTTTTATTCAAAGATATATTTTCTGTGTATAATTTTTAAAAAATTTTATTTCCTGTTTTATTGGCTGTATTTGCTCTGGTTCGGATTATTTGAGTAATGATTCTTACAAGTTGTACTCTTTACTCAGCAATTGCACTAAATATTAATAACAATACAGTTTGTTAAATAAATTTATCAAATAACATTTTAGCATATTTCCATATAATAATTTTTTTACCAAAAAACAAGGAACCATACATTACACGACCTACAATATTTTCATTAAAATCTGCAGAGTTTGCAAATTCAAATATTTTTCTGAAATATTTCATAAAAGATGACATCTTCAAGGAAATGTATTAAATTTGCATTGCAAATTATTTTGACGTATTTTTATCTTCTCAAATCTTGCTCGTTACGTTTAAAACAGTTTGTGTTCTCAGTAAAAGCCCTTACTAGGAAACTTATTTCACTTTGAAACTTCGCCAATGCATCCAGGAAAAACTAATCCATCTCAATGTGGATGGAAGAAATTTTTTCTTCTAGTTAAAAAATTACGAAATTTTAGAAATTAAATTCGCAATCTCTGCTGAAAGGTGCTGGGAAACCTCTTTAAGATCCGAAACTTCGAATTTCAGAAGTCCCACAAAATTTTAAATTTATTTGAAAATGCTATCACAGTTTGGGTGACATCTTCAAGGAATCTCACCATAGTGAAATGTCACCACGTGGCAATAGAAGAAAAGAGAGAGAGAGAGAGAGAGAGAGAGAATGATTTTTAAGCATTTTCATAGAACACAGAACATTACGTTATGAAAAGAAGACATCGACTGGTTTAAGCTCCTTTATGGAATTTATATATAGGCACTATAAGTTTGGTTTTTTTTAACATTTCAAAAATTCAAATAAATTCAGATTTAAAATTTTAAAACTTTTCTTGAAATTCTAAAATATTCAAAAAGTGTATATTATTATGATTACAAATTTTAAAATTTTTTTTATTGAATTAATTTTACATATAGTTAAGTTATAAAATTGTATTCATTGAATATTTTAAGAACTAAGATCTTGTGTGAGAAATTTCATTGACTATTGAGGCAGTAAGAAAGGAACCAGATAAAAAAAAAAAATAATAATAATAATTTTGATAGTTTTATCCAAAAGATTGCAGTACAGATTGAAGTAGTGTGGCATTAGGGAAAAGTTTTGCTATGGATAAAATGAGTGGCAGAAGGTAAGAGTGTGGTTATTATTGGATACTGCTCTTCTTTGACTAATGTTATTAGTGGCATTTCTTATCATTCAGTGCTGGGCCTCTTATTGTTTTCATTATGTATTAACGATATTGATGAGGGAACATGAAGCTTATTGTCTAACCTGGCAGAGTGGTCAATGGTAGTATTCATGGTAAGATGGTGCAACAAGGTCTAAAAAAATTAGGCAAATGGGTAGCAGTAATCCATTAACATAAAAAGTGATACTATATTCAGGATAGTCAAAAGCAAAAAAGACAGCGTAATTGTGCAATCTGACATGAAGTACTCTGAGCAGTACAGAAGGGTTGTTATAGCAGCTCATGGTGTTTTGGCAATGATATAGAAGAATTTTGCTAGCAGAAATAAGGAAGTGATCACCTTGTTGCATAAGGTGATGGCTAGGCTACACCTTGAGTATTGCATTAAGGTTCGGAAGCTTCATTTTAAGAAGGAGGATGTGGATTTGTTGGTATGGGGCAGAGCAGATAAACAATTTGTCAGGAGCATAAAGGGGCGCCCTTACCTTACCAAGCTAATACAGCATCCACAAAAACGGGAGGAAGAGAGAGAAAAAAAAAAAAAAAAAAAAAAACACTTCCCGCCTCATCTCTAATAATTTATCTAATTCTTCCTGAAATTTAAACAAACTGCCCACTTCCACATCAGATAAGTTTGTTCCAACAATCAACTGTACTTTGACTAAAAAAAAACTTTCTGCACAGCCTTCATTAAAATTTACCAACCATTCTTCCTCAATTTAAATTTATGCCCCATTTGCATTGTCTGAGCAAGAGTAAGGATGCCATCAGCATTTAGCTTACTGAATCCATTCGTAGTCTTAAATACCACAACCAGATCTGTTCGTAGGCACTTAGTTTCTGATCTGCAGAACTGAGCAGTCTTTCTTGGTAATAGCATCCTTTTTTTGCTCTCACCAATCTCATTTTTGTTCTTAAATGTTCATTCTGACATGAACATTCAAGTTATTCTTGAAAATGAAATGAAAGTTATTCTTCTATTCTTCTCTCATTGCTGCTGTATGGCTTCAAACCCAATAACAATGTAGATCATACTGCATTGTATGTATGCCTATAAATTGCACGTTTTTATTGATTTGCTGGACAAAATCAGGGCTTCCTGGAGGAAAAAACCATGCTACCCTCGCCTGAAACCGACTAACTTAGCCAAACTGTGAAATCCTTCAAAAAATTCGTTATTGACAAGGTTCGAACCTGAGCTTTTTACCCTTTGTAAGCAGGATGGTGTTTATATGCGCTGTGTTACCCCTGAGGGCCTTCTCCTGTTGCCATCTCACTATTTACATTAGATGAATTGAATTCCACCGTCTCTTCTATGCAGAAAGGCAAGTATTCTGAGCATTTGGCTCAGAATACTTGCTGGAATCACATAAAAAAAAGTACAACTAATTTTCAACCCAGATATTTCTTTTACTTAAAATGTTCTTATCAAGTGCATCTTTATTAAGATCTGTTCCACTGTATTCACTAGCAAAACTATAAATTCCAGACTGCACCCTTACCAGATTGTCAAATGGACACATGATCTTTAACAGCCATACTAAATTAGCCGTTGTTTGCAACCCTGCACCACTATGATGGCAGTCCTGAGGATATGGTAGTTTTGCCACTTATTCCACTTAATTTTCTTTAAAAAATTAAGTGGTCAATAATGCCTTCAAAGCAGTATTTTCTGCTCCAATAAAATTACCATATTTCCCGTCATATAAGGTGCACTCTTTTTTACATAAATCTTCAAAACTCATCCTGGCTCTTATAAGGTGATGGTCATGACTATCTTAAACAAATATCGTCTTGTCTTGCCAATGATTTTAGAGTTAATATATATTTGTAATTTTATGAAACCCTTACAAAATGTCCAAGTTTTCAGTAAATTACCTTTGGAGGTAAAAACAAACCTTGCTGGATCTGTTAAGGTATCGTAATGAATATTTTTATGGTGTAGCAGTAATGAATGTTTCTCTTGCTAAACTGTTAAAAATGTCCAAAATTTCAGTAAATTGTCTTGGGGGGGGGAACAAAACCATGCTGGATCTATTAAGGTACTATAATGAATATTTTTATGGTATAGCCACTGTGCATATGCACACTTATTCAACTTTAACCGTAAAATTGGGTGCTTCGGTAGCCAGTGCGTGGCACACGCTTCTTGATTAGACCAGGGTTCGAGCCCGTGACCATGAAATACGGAGGATGCGGAAAGGTCAGGGAATGACCACCGCATATCCCCGGAGCAATATAGCCTTAGTTGCTAATGCTCCTAAAAACCAAATAACAACTGTAAAATTCAGATTAGCAGTACCCTATTATGATAGGCAGCAACAAAGAAAAGGCTTGCTCACACAATCAGCTACAAATTACAAGTCATCAATTATGCAAAGGAATATGGAAACGAAGCAGCAGAAAGACATTTTGGGCCACCACCAACAAAAAAGATGATCCAGGAGTGGCAGAAACAAGAGGATAAACTAAGTACAGCAATCAAAAACAACCACAACCTTCAAAGACCAACAACAAAATGGGTGGAACCCGAGAAAGAACTGAACAGCTGGATAATAGAGAGGAACTGTGATATATCTGTATCAATAAAAACAATCATTTTTGAGGCAAAAATCAAGAGAGCAGCAAAGGAACTTGATTTTTGTGGCACAAGTTGGTGTTATAGATTTATGAAGTGAAACAGCTTAGTTATGAAAACATGAACAAGAATAGCCCAGAAAATGCCAGAACATGAAAACCAAATACTGGAAATTCACAGATTTATAATTATTGCAAGATTGATTGGTTGGTTCGTTGTTGCAGGGTTTTGGACACATCAGCTGAGCAACTTTGGTCATATTGTGCCATGTCTGGAAATTGCATGTTCTGCAGTCAATTTGCTGGATGAAAACCCCAAGTTTCCTGGAGAAAAAAAACCATGCTACCCTCGCCAGAGAATGACTAACTCAGCCACACTGCAAAAAAGCCCATAAAAATTCATGTCACTGTTGGGATTTGAACTCAGGTCTTTTCCACTTGGTGTGGAGGAGGACAATGAATTAAAAAAACTGTACTATTCACAAGGGCATTTAAAGAGGAAATAGACAAATTGTCAGATGGGTGTGACAAGTGATGGATGTGTGAATATCAAGTGCTGTCCAAGGCGTTACTGACATTTGTCAGTAACGCCTTGGACAGCAGATATTTTGCTTAATGAGAACGACAGCAGTGATGGTTTTCCAGGTTTTAAAGAATAAAAACTTGATTTTTTTCTTTTATTTCCCCATTTTCTTATTGTTCGTTCAAGATGAATTAGAATATTTTTGTATATGAATTTTGAGACAATTCGATTCCCCTTAGTGTGTATAATATAAAAAGTCGTGTAATAAAATGCTTTAAAAAAAAAAAAATTTTCTTTTTCCCTAAATGATCTTCAAATTCTTCTGCGGTGGCAAGTCAGTAGTCGCAAATTTACTTCCTTTCTGGCAATACACCTCTGAAGCTCTTGATAACCACCTTCAAGTTGATGCAGGCTACACAGACATATCTAAGGCATTTGAAGTCCCACACGAACAACTTCTGGAAAAACTTAAGCTATATGGTATCCGTGACCCTTTGCTCTCGTGGCTACGCATCATTCCTTGAGCGTTATCATCAATCAAGTGAACTCAGACTGTTTTATACCACTAAGTGGAGTACCATAAGGACCCCCCTTAGGTCTTCTCTTCATTGTTTTTGTAAATGATCTTCCTTCTTTCATCTATACCTCCAATGTTCAAGTTGCTCTGTATGCAGATGATCTTAAGATCTACTCAGCAGTGAAAGAGATTACCGACTCTCAACAGCTTCAATGTGCTCTCAATAAATTCTCTATTATCTCTGAATGGCTTGTCTGCTAACCCCTCGAAGTGCAAAGTAATCTCTTTCTCATCCGGCAGATCTCCACAACTAATAAATACGGAGTACAGTATTAAATCTGTGATCATCGAAAGGAGGCACCTCCATAGCCAGCAGCAGTGCGTAGCACACGCTTCTTGATTAGACCGGGGTTCGAGCCCATCACCACCAAATGCAAAGGATACGGAAAGGTCAGGGAATGACCACCGCATATCCCGGAGCAATATGGCCTTAGTTGCTAATGCTCCTAAAAAAAAAAAAAAAACCAACCATCATCATCGAAAGGTGTGACCAAGTTGACAACTTGGGAATTCTCTTCTCCAGCAGTGCTAAATTCGATGCTCATGTCCTTAAAATCACCAGCAAAGCATTCAAAACACTGAGATTCATCAAACGGAACACATACAAGTTCAAAAACTAGATATGCAGTTATCCTTTATAAAACTATTGTTCTGCCAATCGTTGAATTCAGTTCACCCATCTGGAATCATCACACAAAGATTTTAACAAAATTGAAGCAGTCCAAAAAAAATTTGTCCATTACCTTACGTATTGCAATCCTCTATTCTATCACTGTGTGATTACTTTCATCTGAGGCCTCTGTGCACCAGAAGAGTTACTGCTGACATCACCCTTCTAGCCAAAGTAATCACTGGAACTTATGAAGCATCTGATATCCTTAGCAAAATCAACTTCAGTGCTCCTTGTAAACAAGTCAGGAACTTTACACCGTTTCGCCTTGACTCTGCCACCACGGACTTTATGAAGTTCAGTCCACTGAACAGAATCAGCAAATGACTCTCTCATTGACTTCTTTGACAACTTCCAATCACTGATGAATTCCATCCACAAGTTTGCCTCTTCTCTTAAACTGCAAAGTGACTAGCTCTGGTCTAATTATTGTAGTTTATTAGTATTATGTGTTTTATTATTTTTCTGTTCTCTAACTGATTAATTATTACTTGTTTTACTGGTAACTTAACTTAATGCAATCCTCTTTTGTACATATGATTGTTATGTTTACTGTTCTGATCTCAGATACACCGTTAATGGTTATCTGTTGTGTATCTTGTTATTAATAAAAAAAAAAAAAATTATGGGTGCATCATTATATGGTATCAAATACAGTAATTCCTAAACTGGAAAAGCTTTTAAATAAAACCTAAATCTTACAGGTTAATTTCCTTATCATCTCGGTAAGTTTCTGGAGGTTCACTTGTGCACAGAATTAACTCACCTCTTGCAAATGCAGATCTTATTTCTGCTTTTCAATTCGGATTCAAACTGGGCATTGGTGAGGATGATCTCTATGAAATAAGAAAATCATAAAGTCTCAACATACAAATGCAAATAATGGTATTTTTCATAAATTTGATGGAGCTTTTAACACTCTGGTGGAAGTGTGCCCACATTGGTTCCACTTGGATTCTTTTCAAATCTGGTCAAAAATTATTTTACTACTCATTCTATTCAAGTGATGCACAAGTATCAAATGTCACTAGAATTGTTACATAAGGCTGGCCCCAGGGTTCATTTCTTTGTTCTATGGTGTGAAACCTCACAGCATCATACAAATGTTGGCATATCAAGGGCTAATTTGGAGATGCAAGCTAATGTATTATCACTCTCTAATTGGACCACTGAAAATAAGCTTTGTTTCAGTTCCAAAACCAAAAATCACTTTTAATGTCAGAATTAATTACAACAGACTTCTGTTGTCAGGTATCAGGAAAAATAAATCTCTCCCTCACATTTTGGGGTTTTACTTAATGATTGACTTTCATTTGTTTTTCACATTAACCTCACTAAAAAAAGTTTAAAAAAATTTATAGCAATGATATTCAGTTTCAAGACATGATTGGGGCCCGAATAATAAAACATTATGTTTAGTATACAGAAAATATTTTTGCCTATTGGGAATTATGCTTCTTGTATTTGGTTCAAATGCACATTTTATTAACTATCCAATCACTGTTAGTCACAATGTAAAGATATATTTTATTGGCCTGGATTAAGTCCTGTAGAACTGTTTCTACCTGTGTTGCAGCCTTGCTGGAATACCTCTAAAAATGCACACAACAGGCATCTGATATCAGTAAAGGATTACCAGTACTTAGTCAGCTTTCTCTAAAGATTTAAACACCCAATGCAAGGAAAAAATAATAATAAAAATGAAGTGCTGGAATCATATACAATAAAAGAGTACAACTAATTTTCATTCTAGATATTTCTTTTACTTCTAATGTTCATTAAAATGTGGTTCTTCACCCCCCCAAACTTTTCTCATTCTACTTGTTAATGGGTCATAGCTTGTCAAATGCCAAGTTATTTCAGTTTAATCTTTATATATAGGCTTGAAATCATTTCTCCAGACTAGAAACATGACAATCTCCAAACAAGTTTTTACCATCTTTCAAGATTTTGCCAAAGTTATTTAACAGACTTCAACAGCTATTAATTCCTCTGGATTGTGAATTTTTATTCCTTGCTGCTTTTTACCTATTGCCACAAGGACATCTGAAGAAGACTTAATAAATAAACCTAAGACACAGGATACCTTAGACATTGAAAATGATACCAAGCAAGCTTGGTGACAGCATTATTTTATTATGTTGTTCCTTTAAACTTGCTGTCACAAAGCTTGCATGGTAAAGCATATTATTTTGTGTGTAAATGTTCCTTTTTACTTTTTTTCCCCTCTTCCTTTTTTCTATTTGATCTATGTGTTGTGCCATTTTGTGTCTTGCTGACCTCATTTGAGGTGGGATTGCAGGATTACTGGATTGAGCCATTCTATGCTTTCCTCCTTGATGTGGGATTTTGCCAAGTGGGTTTTAAGCTTGAGGAAAAAGAAAATCATAGGAAGCAAAATCTGGTGAATATGGCAGATGGGAACCACAGAGAAAGTGCTTCAGAAGGAATTATTGAATTGAAAGTACAGTGTGCAGGGGTACTGCTGTGATGCAAATGCTAATTTCCTGAAGCCTACTTTTCCAGCTATTTTTCTCAAAAATATCATCACACAATTGCCACAGAACTGTTTTATAGTGGTCCTCATTCACTGTTCGACCACATGAGACAAATTCATAGACCCCTGTGAGTCAAAAAATACAGTGCAATTTTCACATTTCATTGGGATTGTATTGTATTTTTTTTTTTTTTTTTTTTTTTATTGGGACTGGTAGAAGGCTTTCCAATGAGAGAACTGGGCCTTTGTTTCCAGGTTATAGTTGTACACACACCCACCCACAATTCATCACCAGTAATGGTGGAAGAAACAAAATATGGGTCAGCAGCATTATGCTGATGAAGATCCTGATGTGTGAGAACTCTCCACTCTGTAAAAATTTGTCTGAAATGTGTCACACTCCAAAACTTTAGTGCTGAAATTGATTGTGAGGCCCCATAAGAATTACCAATTTCACTAGCAACTTTGCAAATGGTTAAATGTTGACCACACTTGATCAGATCACACACATGAGCAACTGAATCACTTGTTTTTCAAGTTGAAGAGTGGCCAAAGAGAGAATTTTTCACTAGACAAGTGGCTCTTTTTAAACTCTGTGACCTAGTGAAAAGTCTTTGAATATAGCAACTGTCTGAATGTAGCAGCTTCTCTGATAGCTGTTATTAACATTTTGTGGGTTTTGGGTTGCAATTTTCCTAAACTTGAAACAAAAAAAAAAAAAAAAACAAAAAGATGCAAATTCACCTCAGTAAAATCACCCACTTTAAAATTCAAGAAAACACCTTCTATTCAATATATGCTAATTCAGACTGATGGGTGATTCATGGGTTACTGTGAAGAAAAATCAACAGCCATGTTGAAATAACTGTTGATCACAATCTTGTACATACACACATAAAAAGATAACATGTAAATTCAAAACTTTTTAATTAAATGGAATTTCTACGATAACAAGGCAAAATCAACTTTTTAATATATCAGCCGATGCAATTACCCTAAACAATACAGCCTCAGAATAAGATATTTTAAAGATTTATTATACTAAATAACCAAAGTTTACAAAGTCACCAGTATGTAAAATACAGCCAAGCACAAGCTGTGCTTCCCATATGTTTACATGATTTTTTATGAACATTTTATATAACAAGCAATTAATACTTTACACAATTTTTGTGACTTATAACAGAAAGCAGCTGTACAGCTTAGGAACACACATCACAGTACTTTGCATCCTAAGCACATAATTGGCATGGTGAGTAAAAGCTATAGGCAAGTATGATTGATCACAGCCTATGGAACACATTTTGACCATAGACAATTTGTTTATTAATAAACATATTTAATAACAATGCCATATATCATGCAAGTAAAGCATCTAAGGCTTTATCCCTATCATTTTTATGTTGAATGAGTGCTTTCTTAACTGCAGTTTTCTCAAATCCCAAATCTTGAAACTGGTTAAGAAGATCTAAATATTTTTTTGCCTGAAAAAATGAAATAAAATGGTTAATTATGCAGATTAGTGACTGAGAATCATAAATACACAATTCTCAATTCCCAGGAAAAGCACACTGAAAAACTGTACCCTTGATCCCTGGGAAAATTTGAAAAATTTCCTGGGAGTCAAGAATCAATAATTCTACAATTATTATAGTTTAAATTTCATAATTATTAATAAAGCTTTTGAAATAAATGAATGAACACTTTATTTGCTTTCTAAATTACAAACTTCACTATATAAATATATAGTACATTCAAAAAGTTCCCAGAATTGCATGCAGGTATTTAAATTGTTTGCACTATGGCCATAAGGTTTTGTGGAGCCTTGACATTGACCTTGGCATGCATGCATGCCAAGTGGGAACTGGCTTGACCATTTTATTTGTGTGTCATGGCTGACTGACTGGGGAATGCCACAGTTTGAACAGCGTGATAACATCAAATCCTTTAAACTTGGGAAAAGTGCTATAGAAACACTGCAAATATTACAGAAAATTAATGACCTCACAGTGGACACACCCTTCACCATCATGAAACGACAAAAATATCACAAAAGTGAAGGAACCTGTGTGAAATGAAAAGTGAATGACTGATGCTGAGATTGCTCATGAAGTTGGACTCACTGTAGACTCAATACACACAATCCTGATGCAAGATTTAGGGATGCGTTGTGCTGTGCAAAGTCTGTTGGACCAAATGGACTGCAAGAAAGTCATTGCAGGTGTTTTTTGCGAAAAATCTATGCAGGATCCAAGCTTTTAAAGAAAAGTGATCATTGGGGATCAGAGTTGGGTGTTTGCCAACAACCCCAAGACCAAGGCGAAATCATCTGAATGGTACACAAAAATGTCCCCATGGCCCAAGAAGTCTCGTGCAACAAAATCCATGAAAGTCATGCCGATTGTTTTTTTGACAATCGGGCATAGTGCACAACAAATTTGTGACTAGGGGGAGAAGCATTACTGCTGCTTACTGCTTTGAAGTTTTCACACAAATCTGTCTGAGAATGAGAGACAAACACCTCAAAAATGGATGGTTGGATCCTGCACCATGATGAGCCCAGTCACACAGCAATGGCAGTTCTTACCTGTGAAAAAAATTCCAATCACACAGCCTTCCTACTTCCTGATCTAGCACCATCTCACTTCTGGTTGTTCCCTAAACTGAAAATGGGGTTTTGGGGTTGTTATTTTGGTACAGTGAATGATATCAAATAAAATGCAGAAGTGGCCCTACGTGAGCTAAAAAAAACAAAAAAAAAACAACACAATTTTAAAGAATTCTTCAAAGCTTAGAAAGACTGATTGTGCATGTGCATATGTGTGTGTGCACATAAGGAAGGTACTTTGAAGGTGATTAGGTTAGTAAGCCCAAATTTTTACTCAATAAACTTCTATAGTAAAATTAGAGGAACTTTTTGAATGTGCACCTCATACAACCACATTCATTGTTCAGTGCAACTGCACATTCTCCCATATACTGAGGGTAAATTTCATATTCATGTTGTATGCCAGAGATAGCAGTTAATTAAAATGATAATTAAAAGATTTATAACATCAAATAAAGCCAACCTAAAAGTATAAAATAAAAATAAAATTAAAAATAATAATATTACTAAAGAACATTAAGCAAGAGCTTTGAAGTATTTTAACCCTGCAGTGGTTGTGCCCTAAACGCTAACAAAAATGGTAGTTAGATCTGACAGGTACAAATTTGTTTTTTAATTTCTGGAAAAAGTATATATATATATATATATTTAATTATGCTTGGAGTACACCAATTTTCATCTTCTCTTAATGAGTTGCAGTACTTATTTTAATAAAAAATTTTAAATCTTTAAAAATATGGCTGTTTTTTCCACATCTTATTTTCAAAACAAAGAGAAAAAACCTTTATTAATTCTACTGAAAATAAAATATATAAAAATGACACATTACAGACAAAATATAAACAAAACTATTAGTCTCTTCCATTTTCCAGTTTAAAAAATTGTTAAATGTGCAAAATTTTAATGTGCTTGAACTCCTATTTCTACTTATTATTATGTACATAGTAAGCAAAAATGTGTACATCCATGTTTGAAATTTTGCACACTCACCACTTATGAACTTTCACTAATGGTCACTTCCACTTTCAAATTAATTTCAAAATATATTTCATATTTGGCATGCCACAAATCATGCAAAACTTGAATATTATCCATGTTGTTGCCTCTCTATCCAGAGCAAAGGCTCAAGGGGTAGAATTTTTTTCAGCCTGGACTGTACTTGTTAACAGGAGAGATTGCTTCTACAGGGATGGGATACACTTAAATAGAAAGGGTGCAAGAATATTTGCTGATGCTATCGAGGCAGTGTTAGGTGGGTCGGAAAACTGCTAGCTTGGGGGGAGACAAAGACCAATAGATTGACAGTAGCCACTGGCAGAGGTGAAAGAGATTCTTGCACTGCTTCTATTAGAATGAGCAGAAGCCTGAAAAACAAGATGCATGGTATTTCAGAGACTGCTGGGAGCCATTGCGGTACAAGTAAACACATGGGTTGTGTTAGGGTAGCTAAGAATAGAAACAGGTGGAGGTATACTTGCGTGTACACCAATGCTAGGAGTTTAGTAAATAAATTTGATGAATTTGAGGTATTGCTCAAAACATCGAAGGCAGATATTGTTGGGATATCAGAGACGTGGTGTCACACAGATATAAGGGATGCGGAACTGCAATTTGGGGAGTACAACGTCTACAGAAAGGATAGACAGGATAGGAAGGGGGGAGGTGTTATGCTATTAGTTAAGAAACACATAAAAACCAAGGAAGTGAAGCCAGTCGACATCGCTGGACAGTGCAGTGTGGAGTCAGTTTGGTGTGACATAAACATTGGGAGATCAAAATTGAGAGTAGGAGTGTGCTATAGGCCTAATGACTCTGATGAGTATAATAAGGAACTGTACAGGGAAATAGAGTGGGCCAGTAAATCAGAGTGTCTTATAATGGGAGATTTTAATTTCCCAGATATTGACTGGATTTTGGGGGCTGGTTACTCACACACTAGCAGGGCTTTTGTGGATTTATTGGATGATTGTTTTCTACATCAGCATGTTCGGGAGGCAACTAGAGGGAGTAATACTTTTGATTTGATTATCAGCAGTGATTCTTCATGCATTAAGAATCTGCAGATAAATGAACCACTAGGTGGCAGTGATCACAGTGTGCTGAAGTGGGATTTACTGAAAGAGGTAACTACCATTAGGGGTAAAGGGAAGGGTTATTGCTTCCGTAAAGGCGACTACGATGGACTGAGACAGTATTTAAATTCTATACAGTGGGACCAACTGATGATGTTACCAACAGCAAATTCAAAATGGGAAGCATTCAAAGAACTTATCTTGGAAGCTACTAGGCTTTACATACCAACTAAGAAATATTGTTCAAGGTTTAGGCCAAAATGGATGTCAGATGAACTAATGAGGAATATGGCAGAGAAGAAAAATGCATGGGATACATACAAATTAACACATGACACAGAAGCCTACGACAGATACAAGTTGATATGCATCCAAGTTACAAAGGAGGTTAGGCAGGCGAAGGCAGATTACGAGAAATCCTTGGCAAGGGATGCAAAGAAAAACAGCAAAGAGTTCTTTACTTATGTAAACTCTAGAAGGAAGGGGATGAATCAGATTGGTCCACTTGATATTGATGGGTCAAGTGTTGATGATCCTGCTCAGGTAGCTAACAAACTAAATGAATATTTTGCATCGACATTCACACATGAGGAGTTATTCAGCCAGAGGTGTATTCAACTCTAGCAGTAAGCTACAGAATCTTGAAATAACTGGGAGTAAAGTGGAGGAGAAACTGTTGAAGATAAACACAAGAAAGGCACCCGGGGTGGATGGGATCTATCCAGTTATATTAAAGGAGGCAGCAAAGGAAGTAAGCAAACCCTTAGCCATAATTATGAGAGCTTCCTTGGACTCAGGGGAGGTACCCATAGACTGGAAATGTGCAAATGTGACCCCAATTCACAAAGGAGGATCAAAGGCTGACACAAGTAATTATAGACCTGTGAGCTAACTTCTGTTCCAGGAAAATTAATGGAGGCACTGGTTAAAGAAGCACTGCAGGATCATTTAGACAAGACTTCAGTTATAGCTCAGACACAGCATGGTTTTGTTAAGGGGAAGTCTTGCCTGACCAACTTGATTGGATACTATGATGCAGGGAATAACTTTGATATTATATACTTGGATCTTAGAAAGGCTTTTGATACTGTTGCACATGGAAGACTGCTACACAAATTGGAGCAGTGTGACATTGGAGGCAAATTGCTGCTATGGATAAAGGGGTGGTTGAGGGGGAGAAGACAGAGAGTGGTAATCAATGGACACTGCTCATCGTGGGCTGATGTTATTAGTGGAGTCCCTCAGGGCTCAGTGTTGGGTCCATTATTGTTTTCTGTATTTATAAATTAGCATTAGCATTAGTAGAGGCATTTGATGCAAGAAAGCAAGCTTATGCAGCATCCGCCAAAAAAAAAAAAAAAAAAAAAACCCCACTTCCACTTCACCCCTCTGTTCGTTCAAAATACCTGTCCAGCTGAGCCTTAAACTTATTTAAGCTATCAACCTCCACCACAAGGGATGGCAGTCTGTTCCACCAACCAACCACCCGCTGGCTAAAGGCAAATTTCCGCACGTCTATCCTACGTCTGTCTTTCCTCAAATTGAATTTATGCCCTCTCAGGTGATTTTTCTGAGCCAGAGGAAGAATCCCATCAGCATTGAGCATGCTTAAACCATTCAAGGCTTTATACACCTCTATCAGATCACCTCGCTGGTGCCTAGTCTCCAGACACTGTAATTTGCAAAACTTAAGCCTTTCTTCGTAAGAGCACCCCTTTGTTCCATTCACTAATCTTGTTGCCCTTCTCTGTACTCGTTGCAGCAGCTCTACATCCTTCTTGAAATGAGGCCTCCAGACCTGTATACAGTACTCTAGGTGTGGCCTGACCATTGCCTTATACAATGGAATAATCACCTCCTTATCCCTGCTGGAAAAATTCCTGTATATCATTGACAATACTCCATGAGCTACTCTTGCAGCCCGTCTGCACTGCTCAGAGAACTTCATATCTGCCTGCACAATCACCCCCAAATCCCTTTCATTCTCTACCACTGTCAGTGTAGTACCACAGAGTTGATACGTTGCTCTGGGGTTGCTGTTTCCCATGTGTAGTACTTCACATTTGTCAATGTTAAACTTCATTTGCCACCTCTCAGCCCATCTGCTCAACCTTTCCAGATCCTGTTGCAGCAGCATAGTGCCAGTAGTGTCCTTGACAACCCTGCCAACCTTTGTATCATCTGCAAACTTGGACATTAAGCTTGATATACCATCATCAATATCATTTATAAATACAGAAAACAATAATGGACCCAACACTGAGCCCTGAGGGACTCCACTAATAACATTAGTCCACGATGAGCAGTGTCCATTGATTACCACTCTCTGTCTTCTCCCACTCAACCACCCCTTTATCCATAGCAGCAATTTGCCTCCAATGTCACACTGCTCCAATTTGTGTAGCAGTCTTCCATGTGCAACAGTATCAAAAGCCTTTCTAAGATCCAAGTATATAATATCAAAGTTATTCCCTGCATCCAGTTCTTTTGTGACTGCATCACAGTATCCAATCAAGTTGGTCAGGCAAGACTTCCCCTTAACAAAACCATGCTGTGTCTGAGCTATAACTGAAGTCTTGTCTAAATGATCCTGCAGTGCTTCTTTAACCAGTGCCTCCATTAATTTTCCTGGAACAGAAGTTAAGCTCACAGGTCTATAGTTACTTGTATCAGCCTTTGATCTTCCTTTGTGAATTGGGGTCACATTTGCACATTTCCAGTCTATGGGTACCTCCCCTGAGTCCAAGGAAGCTCTCATAATTATGGCTATGGGTTTGCTTACTTCCTTTGCTGCCTCCTTTAATATAACTGGATAGATCCCATCCACCCCGGGTGCCTTTCTTGTGTTTATCTTCAACAGTTTCTCCTCCACTTTACTCCCAGTTATTTCAAGATTCTATAGCTTACTGCTAGAGTTGAATACACCTCTGGCATTCCCCTTGCTGAATAACTCCTCATGTGTGAATGTCGATGCAAAATATTCATTTAGTTTGTTAGCTACCTGAGCAGGATCATCAACAGTTGACCCATCAATATCAAGTGGACCAATCTGATTCATCCCCTTCCCTTCTAGAGTTTACATAAGTAAAGAACTCTTTGCTGTTTTTCTTTGCATCCCTTGCCAAGGATTTCTCGTAATCTGCCTTCGCCTGCCTAACCTCCTTTGTAACTTGGTTGCATATCAACTTGTATCTATCATAGGCTTCTGTGTCATGTGTTAATTTGTAAGTATCCCATGCATTTTTCTTCTCTGCCATATGCCTCTTTAGTTCATCTGACATCCATTTTGGCCTAAACCTTGAACAATATTTCTTAGTTGGTATGTAAAGCCTAGTAGCTTCCAAGATAAGTTCTTTGAATGCTTCCCATTTTGAATTTGCTGTTGGTAACATCATCAGTTGGTCCCACTGTATAGAATTTAAATACTGTCTCAGTCCATCGTAGTCGCCTTTACGGAAGCAATAACCCTTCCCTTTACCCCTAATGGTAGTTACCTCTTTCAGTAAATCCCACTTCAGCACACTGTGATCACTGCCACCTAGTGGTTCATTTATCTGCAGATTCTTAATGCATGAAGAATCACTGCTGATAATCAAATCAAGAGTATTACTCCCTCTAGTTGCCTCCTGAACATGCTGATGTAGAAAACAATCATCCAATAAATCCACAAAAGCCCTGCTAGTGTGTGAGTAACCAGCCCCCAAATTCCAGTCAATATCTGGGAAATTAAAATCTCCCATTATAAGACTCTCTGATTTACTGGCCCACTCTATTTCCCTGTACAGTTCCTTATTATACTCATCAGAGTCATTAGGCCTATAGCACACTCCTACTCTCAATTTTGATCTCCCAATGCTTATGTCACACCAAACTGACTCAACACTGCACTGTCCAGCGATGTCGACTGGCTTCACTTCCTTGGTTTTTATGTGTTTCTTAACTAATAGCATAACCCCTCCCCCCTTCCTATCCTGTCTATCCTTTCTGTAGACGTTGTACTCCCCAAATTGCAGTTCTGCATCCCTTATATCTGTGTGACACCACGTCTCTGATATCCCAACAATATCTGCCTTTGATGTTTTGAGCAATACCTCAAATTCATCAAATTTATTTACTAAACTCCTAGCATTGGTGTACACGCAAGTATACCTGCACCTGTTTCTATTCTTAGCTACCCTAACACAACCCATGTGTTTATTTGTACCGCAATGGCTCCCAGCAGTCTCTGAAATACCATGCATCTTGTTTTTCAGGCTTCTGCTCATTCTAATAGAAGCAGTGCAAGAATCTCTTTCACCTCTGCCAGTGGCTACTGTCAATCTATTGGTCTTTGTCTCCCCCCAAGCTAGCAGTTTTCCGACCCACCTAACACTGCCTCGATAGCATCAGCAAATATTCTTGCACCCTTTCTGATAATGATATTGATATTGATGATATTCAAATGATATTGATGATGGTATATCGGGCTTAATGTCCAAGTTTGCAGACGATATAAAGGTTGGCAGGGTTGTCAAGGACACTACTGACACTATGCTGCTGCAACAGGATCTGGGAAGGTTGAGCAGATGGGCTGAGAGGTGGCAAATGAAGTTTAACATTGACAAATGTAAAGTACTACACATGGGAAACAGCAACCCCAGAGCAACGTATCAACTCTGTGGTACAACACTGACAGTGGTAGAGAATGAAAGGGACTTGGGGGTGGTTGTGCAGGCAGATATGAAGTTCTCTGAGCAGTGCAGACGGGCTGCAAGAGTAGCTCATGGAGCATTGTCAATGATATACAGGAATTTTTCCAGCAGGGATAAGGAGGTGATTATTCCATTGTATAAGGCGATGGTCAGGCCACACCTAGAGTACTGTATACAGGTCTGGAGGCCTCATTTCAAGAAGGATGTAGAGCTGCTGGAACGAGTACAGAGAAGGGCAACAAGATTAGTGAATGGAACAAAGGGGTGCTCTTACGAAGAAAGGCTTAAGTTTTGCAAATTACAGTGTCTGGAGACTAGGCACCAGCGAGGTGATCTGATAGAGGTGTATAAAGCCTTGAATGGTTTAAGCATGCTCAATGCTGATGGGATTCTTCCTCTGGCTCAGAAAAATCACCTGAGAGGGCATAAATTCAAATTGAGGAAAGACAGATGTAGGATAGACGTGCGGAAATTTGCCTTTAGCCAGCGGGTGGTTGGTTGGTGGAACAGACTTCCATCCCTTGTGGTGGAGGTTGATAGCCTAAATAAGTTTAAGGCTCAACTGGACAGGTATTTTGAACGAACAGAGGGGTGAAGTGGAAGTGGTTTTTTTTTTTTTTTTTTGGCTGATGCTGCATAAGCTTGCTTTCTTGCATCAAATGCCTCTACTAATGCTAATGCTAATTTCATATTCATGTTGTATGCCAGAGATAGCAGTTAATTAAAATGATAATTAAAAGATTTATAACATCAAATAAAGCCAACCTAAAAGTATAAAATAAAAATAAAATTAAAAATAATAATATTACTAAAGAACATTAAGCAAGAGCTTTGAAGTATTTTAACCCAGCAGTGGTTGTGCCCTAAACTCTAACAAAAATGGTAGTTAGATCTGACAGGTACAAATTTTTTTTTTAATTTCTGGAAAAAGTATATATATATATATATATATATATATATATATATATTTAATTATGCTTGGAGTACACCAATTTTCATCTTCTCTTAATGAGTTGCAGTACTTATTTTAATAAAAAAATTTAAATCTTTAAAAATATGGCTGTTTTTTCCACATCTTATTTTCAAAACAAAGAGAAAAAACCTTTATTAATTCTACTGAAAATAAAATATATAAAAATGACACATTACAGACAAAATATAAACAAAACTATTAGTCTCTTCCATTTTCCAGTTTAAAAAATTGTTAAATGTGCAAAATTTTAATGTGCTTGAACTCCTATTTCTACTTATTATTATGTACATAGTAAGCAAAAATGTGTACATCCATGTTTAAAATTTTGCACACTCACCACTTATGAACTTTCACTATTGGTCACTTCCACTTTCAAATTAATTTCAAAATATATTTCATATTTGGCATGCCACAAATCATGCAAAACTTGAATATTATCCATGTTGTTGCCTCTCTATCCAGAGCAAATTTGCCTTTTGTGTTTATTATAATAAAAAAAAAAAACCTGACAAATCTTTCAAATAACGTGTGAGGGTGTAGATATTTATAAAACTAGTGGACTTTTCCTAGTAATTTTCAACTACAAAAAAAGCACAAATTAAAACTTTGTGGCATGTGATGGCACAATACCTGACAGGTTCTCTCTCTCAATTACCCTGTGAAGGCTCTAAAACTTCACTACAAAAACCTTTGCAGTAAAAGTGTCTCTATATTTAGAAAGCACAAAAAATTTATAAGATTTTAATCATTAACCAATGTTTAACCTAGCAGTAGTGGTGGAGCATCTGATAAGTGCCCCTCAAAGTTAACATTCTGTTAACCGATGATTAAGAATTTGGAAATATTTCTACCTTTCCAAGTATAGTCAGACTTTTATCGCAATAGTTTCTGAAGTGTTTTCTTATGGGTTTCATACAGAAATTGGGCATGAGAACCTGTCAAAAGTCCCACTGCCATCTTTGCAACTATTCAAATTTTGCTTGAAGAATGGCATGGTGCTAGACAAGTGCTGATGCTGTTTGTTTAGAGTTTCAAGTTACTTGTTTTTCCTCTGCAATTAAGTCAATAAACATGTTTTCATAGCAGAGACAATAATATGAAACCTGCTATTCTTTCAAAATGGCTACTACTCTGTGGGAAGCAGTTTTACGCTTCACCTGCTGTGGAGGTGCCAAATTTGAAATAAATATTGAAATAAGCTTGAAAATGGAAGTAGTTAATAGTATCAAATATATATAACGTTTTTTAATAATATTTATAAACATAATAAGCAGAAATATATATAAATGAAATATGAAGAGACTAAGAAACTAATGCTTATTATAAACTTATTTTATATAAACTTATATAAAATAAGTATAAACTATAAATAAGTATTCTCTTATATAAACTTATTTTATATCTGTTTTTTTTATAATTTTTAGGAAACTTATTATAGTCCCTGTTACAATATACTGTACATGTAAACATATATATATATTTTTTTTTTGAACTTATAAAGTCAGGCTTTGCAATCCATTAAAAAAATGTGAAATATTGGCATTGTTCAAGCTAAATTAACAAAAAAAAAAAAAAAACCTCTCAAAATGGTTTCCAAATATTAAAAACAAAATGAGCATCTGTCAGTTGCCCCAGCATTAATGTGGGACCAATATTTCTGAGTGGAACCTTAGAACTCCAGTCCCATGTTGGTAACAAAATTTTGCTTAATGAAACATACTACAAGGAACAGATCCCTATAATCAAGAGTTCTGATTTAGCAAACCAGGACTCTTAATTTACTAAAATGTTATAGGCTGTATTTTCAAGAAAATGGTTAAGACTGTTCAATTCACAGATGGTATATCATAAAATCTTTTAACTTTTTAATTTGTCTCAGCAAAGCAGTACTGGAAACAAGACAAAAGTTCCTGAAACAAATTCGTGGATAATCTCTTCCATAAATAGTGACCAATTAATTCCATACAACCAAGGTAAAATTTAAAAACTGTAATCAAACGTACATTTCCAGCTTCTACTGAACTCTCTCTCTCTCTCTCTCTCTCGTGTTTTATGCAACCACTTTATGTAGCTGTAATTAGCAAGTTGTTAGTGCTACATTAAGAAGCTTACTTAATAAGCAGCAGTGCTAGAAGAGAAAAATGTCACCATTTTTTAATTTTGGATTAAAAGTATTACACAGCAAATAATATCTAAAAATATGGATAATCTCTTTTTTTTTTAGAAGGTACGTACAATTATACATAATAAACATGATAAATAGTGCAATGCGGTGGAAAATCAAATCAAGTTTTGCATTATATTTCTTTTTTTTCTTTTCTAGTGGTGTTACAAAAACCGGATTTCATGCACATCCATAATGTATATTATGTGAATTCTCCAATATTCCACACCCCATTCCTGAGGAAGTGAATAGAAATGTAAAATTTATAGGCTTCATATACTACATAATGAGAACATATGCAGTATGCTTTCAAACTTTCATTATAGCTCTATTCAATTTTGCTACGTTTGTTTCAGCAGTCTTTTCAGAGCTATTCACAAGTTATTGGAGCTTAAAGTTAGACTTTGAATTTCACTGTAGACCACTTCTGAATAACACATACTAAAATGCACATAAAACCCTACATTAGGCAGAGAATAGCAGAGACTTCGAGATACAGTGCATTTTGAATAATCTGATATTAAATTAATAAGGATACTGTAAAGAGTGATTTTGAATTGCATAACAACAAAAGAAATCAGAAATGTTCATAGTTTTTCCCAAAAGTGACAGTTTTTAAGAAAAACAGTGTTAAAATTGTAGGACTACACACACACACACACACACACACACACACACACACACACACACACACACACACACACACACACACACACACACACACACACACACACACACACACAATCAACATGACTTCAGAAAATAAAAGTGTGAACTTTTATTTTCTGAAGATCTTTGAGTGAACCCACTCAAAGATCTTGAGTCTCTCACACACACTATCACAGCAAAGTTTAATACAAAAGTTAGGCTTCTTGTTCAAGAAGGGTCACAAGGTTTGTAAGAAAAATTATAGAAAATTCATGGGAACATAAGAACTTGTATTTAGGATTTGTTGACCTTGGAAAAAAACACATCGAAGAGTACATAGAAATCTAGTCTTTCAAGTTTTAGAAAAATATAACCTCAAGGGTAATTTTTTAAGGTAAATAAAAAGTTTCTATAGAAATAAAAAATTTGCAGTGGTAACAGCTGCTCACAAGAGGGAGAAAAAGAGAAAGCTTATACTGTTTCCTCCTTAATTAGACATCAAAGAAAAGCCTATCTTACATTGTTTATGTCTGTTTTATGTAATACTGCAATGTACAAAAATAGTTTAATGGCATTAATAGCACTTAACATTATATAAATTCGGATCAATACATTTTTATGGAAGAACTGGCATAATTGGCATAATAAACATTAGAACACTTTTTTCCTATGAATTTTATTTTAAGTCCATCCTCATGTAAAAGTGATGTTATTCCTGTAATAAATGCCTTTCTTTACTTGGATTAACTCTTGGCAAAATTTTATATATTGCAAACATCAATTCCTCTGCATCAAGAAGTGTTTTCTTGTCTAGAAATCTGTGTTACCTGAAATGGCTATCGGTGCAGTAAATATGATTAAATTAGGCTTTGGAAGAAATGAAGTCAACTATATTGCTTCCCACACTTATCAGAATTTAAGAAATTAGTATGGGACATTTGAGTAGTTGTGTTGTTTATGCAGAGCAATATTTCTTGGGATAATATGATATAGTATATACATAAAATTTATAGATTTCATGCAGTTGTGGTGAGAAAATATTCAATGGAAGGTTTCACATTGAGGTTTCATATCATTCCATTTATACACAGCTTTCTGGAAGGGATGAGGGAGCATTTTATCATATGACATAAGCTATAAATTAATTCTCTATACAAATGGGGCTGCAAAAAAAAACCCTTATAATAACCTTTACATTTTTTTCATTAATAGCACCAGTCTTCTGTTATTTTGCAAAAGTATGCTAATTTCCTCTAATACCAGAAATATAAAATCCAAATGTTAATAACTTTTTCTTGACTTACATCTTCAACACTATAGTCATGGAGATGAAGTGCTATTTCAGCTTCTGAACTGTCATAACCACTTTCTGTAAATATCTGAACTTGACAGAGATGTTCTATAATCTAAAAATAATAAAAAAGATAAGAATTAGAAAACATAAGGAAATATGGACATTCTTTATCAATTGTAAAGAATGTCCATAAAGTCTGGAATAAATATAAATTGATTTTATTTTAAAACATTAACTTTTATTTTTCCTTTTTAATTTTTGTTTGCTGCAGGTTTGTGTTGTCCATCAACGTTGATGCAAAGCAAGAACACATAGTGAAACAGCTACAGAGTTCGGTAATCGTTTAGAAAAATCCAATACCTCAATCTGTAGTAGCAAAACTTTTGAAATAGGTGGTGGTGACCACTTTGAGAAAATATTGTTAGCAATGTTTTAAAATAAAATATGTTTATATTGATTCTAGACCTCAAATGTTTTAAAATAACACGTTTATATTGATTTTAGACTTTGTGGACACCCTGTATATAGAAATATTTTTGCTATGGCTATATACTAGACGAGCGCTCGAAGCGCGGCATTGGCAAAACAGAGGGCAAAGGCACGTAAACTAGATGAGTACTTTGAACGCCACGCAGGACGACGTAAAATGCCTTCCAACATCTTCGGACGCATTACAAGTGTGTACATCTTGCCATTTGCATAGCCTGAGGAGACATTCACCCCATGCACGGGGTGGTTGCTCTTAATTGGTTTGTTTATTATACTTTGGGGAAGACTATGTTTGACACAGAGGAGTTTATTTGTGAGGTGGAAAGGAGGCCTCCCTTGTACAACATGTCATTAAAAGACTACTCCAGCAAAGAAAGAAAGGCAAAGTGTTGTATTGAAATTGAAAAGAAATGTTTCCGAACTGGGATGAACTATGTAATGATGAGAAGAATCAGAAAGCTCAGTTCTGAATCTTATATTTATTGTATATATTACTTCCATTTTAGTACTGTTTCATTAGTTAACGAAACACAAGTTTGTTCACATGTAGAGAGAATTTATTGGTAGATTCTGGGTTATCTGTATACGGAATCACGAATGCAGGGGCATAGTTACCGTATATCAAAAGTAGGCTTGTTTGTTTGTTGTTTGGTTTTTAGGAGCATTAGCAACTAAGGCCATATTGCTCCAGGAATATGCGGTGGTCATTCCCTGACCTTTCCGCATCCTCCGTATTTGGTGGTGATGGGCTCGAACCCCGGTCTAAATCAAGAAGCGTGTGCTATGCACTGATGCTCTTTCCCACCTGGCTACGGAGTAACATTTTAACTTTTTTTGTAACTTTATCAGCTACTGACATACAAAAATATGTCAACAGCTAATAAAGTAGTATCACATTGTAATATTAATTTTCATGTTTTTGATGTTTGTAAAATTATAAAGAAATCGTAAATAAAATGATTCAACTTTTTTTCTTTTTTTTTTTATATTATACCTAATTAAAATTTATTTTAATAAAAATAAGGGGCCCAAAATGATTTCTTGCCTAAGAGCCCAAAAAACTTAGCTAGGCCACTGCACGAATGTACATAATTTAAGTCTATAAAGAACCTTATTATTATTATTAAATAAAACAGTAATCGGAAAACTGCTAAAGAATATTCACTGTAACAGTACAACTAATATCGGAGTTAACAAATGAGAATCACATGCAGTCTCTGTCTTATTCCAAAACAAAATTTGAAAACTTTTAATTTAAAACAACTTCGGTGTCGTTCTTTTTTGAAAAGTATTGTGAAAGCAATGCAAAGCACGCAGTAAGCCACAAAATACAGTCATTGCCAGTCTGATACAGGAGAAAAAAAAAAATATATATATATATATATATATACAAAGGGTACTAGGAAAGTTTTGCAATATGACGCAACAATGAATCACAGGAAGCTGCTTGTTGCTGCATGTTGAGACATGTTCATATGTGCATAGTAGCTGCCGCGCCAAGTCGATGGGCTCAGTTATTCATCAGTAGTGAGAGTGTAAAGTGCTTGCGATGGCATCGTGGTCACGAAATGAGATAAGGACAGTTTTGCGGTATAATTTCGTGCGTGGTTTAACCATAGACCAGTGCTTAGAAGAAATGACTCTTGCACTAGATGATGATTGTCCACATCGTACAACGATATTCAGGTGGTATAGAGAATTCCAAAGGGGAAATTTCACTCTGGAGGATTCTGAGAGGCCGGGAAGGCCACGAACGTAAATTACGGAGGAAAACGTTACTGCTGTGAGGAAAATGCTTGACGAAAACAGGCGAATGACCTACCAACAGATAGAGGATACTTTGGGCCTAAATGCACCAGCAATTCGTTTGATTCTGCAAGATCATTTGCACGTGAAGAAACTTTGTTCTCTCTGGGTGCCACATCAACTGACTGAAGAGCAGATGACACGACGTGTGACTTGGTGCCCGGAGATGTTAAAAAAGTTTGATAAGGGACAATCTCGGTATGTGAACAACATCGTGACAGGTGACGAGACTTGGCTGTACTATTACGATCTGCCGACCAAGGCTCAAAACAAAGTTTGGGTCTTTGATGATGACGACACACCCGTAATTGTCAGAAAATCCCGATCTGTAAAGAAGAAAATGATAGCTGTATTTTTCAAATCGAGTGGAATTGTGGAACGTGTCGTTTTGGACACGCAGAAGACAGTCACAGCTAAGTGGTATACTGAACAATGCCTGCCTAAAGTCATTGGATTTATGAAGAACCTGCGGCCAAAGTCAAGAATGGACACCTGGTACCTCCATCACGAAAATGCTGCAGCTCACCGCGCCAAAGCCTGCACCGAATATTTGACCACAACAAGACTGAAACTTCTCGAGCACCCTCCCTACAGTCCAGACCTTGCTCCCTGCGACTTTGCACTGTTCCCACATGTGAAAATGAAGCTAAAAGGGAGGCGGTTTTCCAGTGATGAGGACCTTCTACGGGCTTGGGACAACGAGTGTGCTTTACTCCCTAGTGAAACTTGGCAGAACTGGTTTAAAGATTGGTTTCGGAGGATGGAGAGGTGTATTGAATGTAGAGGAAATTACTTTGAAAAAATTAAGTAAACAAAGCTGTATTGCAAAACTTTCCTAGTACCCTTTGTATATAATAAAAAAATAATTCAAGCAAACTGTTACTTGGCATAAAAAATTTGACCGAAAGAATTGCAAAGGATTGTTTTTGAAAAATGAAAAGATCGTCCCTTGTATCTTCAATGTGTATTGTATCTACTAATACAAAATCGAGAAAATTCATCCATTGGAAGTCACACTGGAAATGGGAAAAACTGGTGTAAATCTGATAACACTGCAATGTGCATTTGATAAAATAAAAAAAAAAAAAAAAAAAAAAAAGGGGAAAAAAAGTGTTTTATTGTAATTGTTTTTAGGGCCAACAATGTCTACCACTTACTATCGGTACAGCACCTTTTCTGGATGTATATTTGGTCTTCTAACGAAATTTTAAGAAAATATTTCTACTGATAGAATATTCATGAAAAGACACCAGTTTTTGAAGTCTGTGTTGCAAACTTCAAAAACTGGTATCTTTTCATGAATATTCGTAAAATCAAACAACACTAATCCTTTACAGCACGAAAAGTACTTCGTTACAGTGTGGGTAGTGGAG